>NC_057811.1:163418955-163734916 GCF_018294505.1 Triticum aestivum | reverse complement strand
GGCGGTGGTGGGGCGGTGGCGTGGGGATCGCCGAAGAAAAAGCTCGGCACGGGGGGGGGGCTAGAGGGATGGCCGGGGCGGCGGAGGACCGGCAGTGGGGAGTGTTTTCGGGGTGGGCGGGGCGGCGCACCGCCGGCCGCGGGCGGCGGGGGGCGGCTGTTTGGCCGGTGGTGGCTGGCGGCTCACGGGGGTGGAGGTTGAAGATGAACTGCAAGCCCTTGATTTCGTATCCAACGGCTGCAAAATCGACTGACCAGAGATGAAAAAGTCAGTCGACTGACATGTAGCCTCACCTCTAGTGCGTTCAGTTTCGATAGTAAAATTCAGTTTCCACAGCAAAATTCAGTTTCGACAGTTAAGTTCAGTTTCGACAGTTAAATTCAGTTTCGACAGTTAAGTTCAGAGATGAGCGGCTGATGTATACATCTAGCACTTTGTGGTTATGTATTTTACGTCATCTATTGGAGATGCTATTAGAATTCCACTCAGGTTAACGTTGTCTCTCTTGTCCTGATTCAGCCTCGGCGTCGTAGAACTCACCAGAGCTGCTCCAACGACGAAACCCTCCATCACAGCGGAGCAGTACCTCGGGCTCCATCTCCAGACGCCTAAGATCTTCTTCCCCTCCTCCGACAGCCAAGTCAGCCGGAGCATCCTCACCGGCCAACCCAATCACGCTGAGATCGACATGGCTTCACCAAAGAGGTTGTACACTTCTTGTGGTTTGACTTAATCTCACCATGCTTCTTTGCATCCTGTGATCTTCCAATTCTTGTGAACCAAACACCCAGATTGGCAGAAATCCTGTGTTTTTAAATTCTCTGTTTTGCACGTGCATTCCTATCATATTCCTGTCTATTTCCTATCCCTGCATTGTTAGAATCCTCAAATTCAAACAAGCCCTTACACAATTACTTCTATTACAGATATGTGTCAAAGAAAACCTTGTGTGGTTTGTCCTGCTCCTGCGGTGCTGTGTTCCACCCCAGCTCAGCTGCTCCAACGATGGAAGGGTTCACCACAGCAGGGATCCGCTCTCCAGACTGTCTTTCGCCGCCTCAGATCTTCTTCCCCGCCGCCGGCAGCCACGGCAATTGCATTACCATCATCAACTGAGTAGATGACCCTGAGGACTACATGGGTCCGCAAGAGAGGTCGCACTCTTCCGTGTCTGCTTACGTTATGCATAGCTTAATATGATGACATGCTACTTTATCGTCGTGTTCACCTATTAGACTTCGACTCAGGTCCAAACTTATGCTGAAACTTGAGTTTTTAAATGGTTGTGGGGTACATATTGGGGCAGCAATCAGTACTATCTGTCTACTATCTAGTTAATCTCGGGTGTCTACTATGAGTTTCATGTTGGGTGCAAACAAACATTAAAGGAGCCATTATCTGTATTTTTTAACTAAAGCTATTCTCTGCCTGCTATCATTGGTTTTGGGTCTATCCACAGTTTGCTACCATCACTCTGGATTTGTGCATGCACTCCTTGCATAATCTCACTATGTTTTATTCCTATGCATGTCAGTTGTTGTACACAATGGAACTGAACATGTAGAGCAAAAGAGACGAGGCTTGCATGGCAATAAAATTTCATGCAGGCATCGCTCCATGGTGGGCGCAAAGGCAGGCCCCCCTTCACCCATTTCAGATCGTAATCAAGAGGAAGATAACTATTCTCAGGGGGATTCAGAAGCAGAAGACCACTCCTATTTACCCCATGAGGTCTTCGCTCTAACTTGGCATGCTGATGTTGGTTATATCATGCATATGGTGCCTTGCATTGCTTACTTTATACATCAAATATGTCAACTGCTTAGTTTAGACATGCTTTGTGTGAATGCCATATGTTTAGTTTATTCATCGTTTATGTGAATGATGCAATGCCATCTTGTTTAGCCAGGCATCATATATGTGAATTTTGCAATGCCATCCTGCTTAGCCAGTCATCTTATATGTGAATTATATCAGGCCATCCTTTTTTTCGTTACGTATTACATTTGTCAACAATGTTAGTACATTCAACAACTCTTCGTGTGCATCAGCCATTTGACACGGTGATGGAAAATTCTGGAGTGAAAACAAGGTCTTCAGAGCAGACTATGCTATGTGACGAAGCGCATATCTCGCTGGTTACGGATAGCTCCTCAGAGCAGGATTCAGAGACAGATGACCAGTCCTATTCCCCCCCCCCCCCGAGGTGCATGCTCTAACTTGGCAGCGTTATGTTGCTCATATCGTGCGTATGGTATCTTGCATTGCTATGTCATTTGCTTAGTTTAGACATGATTTGTGTGAATGCCACCTGTTTAGTGTCTAATTACCATATATGTGAATTATGCAATGCCATCTTTTTGCAAGACATTATATATGTGAATTATGCAATGATATCTTGTTGCAAGGCATTATATATGTGAATTATGCAATGCCATGCTATTTAGCCAAGCGTCATATATGTGAATTATATCATGCCGTCCTTTTTTGTATTTCTCATTGCTTTTGTCGACAATGTTTGTATATTCAACTGCTCTTCCTGTGCATCAGCCATTTGAATTGGTGATGGAGAAATCTGGAGTGAAAACAAGGTCTTCAGAGCAGACAATGCTACCTGGTGAAGCAGATATGTTGCTGGTTACAGATAGCTCTTCAAAGGAGGATTCAGAGGCAGATGACCAGTCCTATTATCGCCCTGAGGTGTATGCTCAAACTTGGCAGGGTTATATTACTCATATCATGCATATGTTGTATTGCAATGCTTAGTTTTTACATGATATACACGATATTGAATGCCATCTCCTTAGTTGACACAGCATATATGCGATTGCCCTCTGCTCACTTCCTTAGTATATAAATCATATAGTTGAATTATATGATGCCATGATGTTTACATAGACAGCATGTATCTGAATTATGGCATGCCAACCCATTTTCTAAAGACATAATATAGTTATATCATCTCATCCTGTTCACATAGTCATCATATTTTGAATTATGTCATTCTATCCGTGAATTATCATGCCATCATGTTTCCATCGACGGCATGTTTGTGATTTATGGCATGCCAACCACTTTAATAGACACATCGTATAGTTATATCATGTCATCTTGTTTACATAGTCACCATATTTTGAAGTATGTCATTCTATCCTGTTTAGTTAGCCATCATACATGTGAAATTGTGTCATGCTATCCTGTTTAATTAGCCATCATATATTTGATATTATGTCCTGCTATTCTGTTTGGTTAGACAACATAAATGTGAATTATTTCATGCCCTTTTTTCTTCCCTACTATCCATTGCACCTGTCTATCTTACAATGTCTGTACATTCAATTACTTTTCTTGTTTATCAGCCATTTCAATTGGAGGGGGTGATGGCAGTATCTGTGGGAGTAAAAACACGGTCTTTAGAAAAGATCGAGCTACATGTCGATGCAGATAGAACCACGGTTGTACTTGCCCAAGAACCAGCCCCACCACACATAAACCAGACTCACGCAGATTGTACCCCTACCCAGTTGGACAGAGAACCAGCTACACCCCTTCTAACCCCAACCCCAGCAGATAGTAACCCAGTTCCCGTTGACACAGCACCGTCTCCACCACAGAGCACCCAAACACGAGCAGTTAGTAAGGCAACTGCAGTGCCCAAAGCACGAGGACCACCACTCCGAACCCAAGTCAACGCTTAAAGCAGAAGAAGAATTGTTCTCAGGTCAGGTTCCGTAGCTATGGTTCATACTACTTTGCTCTTGCATCACTGTATTTACTCATACCAACTAATTTCAAATTTGAAGGATGCAATTGAAACTCCAATGGCGCAACAGGTATGTTTTAAACCTGTTTCTTTAACGTGTTTGCTGTTGTAACTTGCTCTATGTTGATTTCAGTTTCAATTGAATAAACAGTTATGTTCTCATGCCATGCACATTACAAGTGTTGTTGTTGCTGTGTAGTTTCCCACACTTATATTCTGTTTATGCTGCTTTGTCTTAAATAGATATGATTCAAACTGTCTATCTTGATTTGGCAACATAAACTAGAATGATATAGACCATACAGTGACCATACTACATAGATATATGTTTGTTTCATGTTGTTATCCTGTCCACCTTACTACTGAACTGGTTTACCAAAATGAGTTTCATATACTACATTGTAAACCTGTGATGTGTTTGTTTGTTTCTCCTTTAGACGTGGATAAAACATCATAGAAGAGTACCTCGTTATGCAATGGTAAAGGAAGTACTGCAGATTAGGTTCAAGATAGTGAGACATCCTTGTTGTTCTCCAAGAAAGCTGATAAAAAATATATTGAAGACACTGAGACAACCCCAAAGTCCTGTCTTGATGTAGTGTTCGAGTTACTGGCTACTACTGCTGGCACCAGCTCTTCGTACTCGCTGCCTGAATCAATTCGGCTTCTTGAGTCTCAACTTCAAGTTGAAAGACATCGATCAAATGTTATGCGACAGGAAGCCGAAGGACCGAGGAAGTCCCTGCAGAATTCAGATGCATACTTTCTGGTGCAACAGCAATTACTAGAGGATTTAAGCGCCAAACAAGAGAAAGTTAATAAGCTTGCTAAGCATCTTGCCAGCATTATGGGTGCCCAAGATATTGTTTCTTGAGCTCTTCTGAAGTGGTTTCAGTTCTGGACTTGTTTTGCTGCGGCGTTTATATGCTGCTTTGTTCCCTATATTTGCACTTGTGGCGAACTTTGATGCCTAGTGGATGTAATATGTGTAATAGCCGTGATAGCCTAGCGTAAGTTGCTTGCTTATTTATTTTCGTTGTCTTGTTTATTTGTTTTCTTGTAGTCAGTGCGGTTCTTTTTCCGCGGTTTGCTAGTGGCCGGAATAACCTATTTTTTAAAACTAGGCCACATTAACAATGGGCTACATATTTACTATAGTTAACATGGGCCTCCTACGGGCCATAGAAACAATGTGCCTTCTAAGGGCCGTAGAAACAATGGGCCTTCTACGGGGCGTAGACACAATGGGCCTTCTACGGGCCGTATCATCAATGGGCCTTCTACGGGCCGTATGATCGGTTGGCCAAACATGGGCCAATAACACACCACATTATGGTCGTAAATGGGCTAGAGTTGAAATCGTCCGTTCATGGGCCGACCATAATGGGCCGTCGTTAATAGGCCGTATTTGATGACGCTATGAAAACGGCCCAATGTATTAATGGGCCACAAACGGGCCAGCTGTAACCACGGGCTGTCTTTGGCCCACAAGCAGAAAATGACAGTAAGGGGCCGAAAGTAAACGAATGCTGGAAATGAGCCCAAGAATAAATGGGCCCTAAGAAGGCCGAAAGATAACATGGGCTAGAAACGGCCCAACGGAATAAAGGGCCATTAATGGGTATAAAGTGATACACTGTTCATTACGGGCCAGTTTTACCATGGGCCGTTAATGGGCCGAGGGTTACTAAGGGCCTCATATGGGCCAAAAGGCGTCATGGGCCATACATGGGCCAGAAGTTAAAACGGGCTGGAATTATATTGGACGGCCCAGATGACCCTACTGGGCCTAATTCGGATAGGCCGTAAACGGGCCCTAGGTTAGCCAGCTGTAAATGCGCTATATGTGAACAGGCCGTTAACAGGCTTGCCGTGGGCCGGCCCGCCTCCTTTTGACCAAGTCAAACGGGCCGGCCTTTTCACATGAATGGGCCTCTGTTGGGCCGTGCCACGTGTCGACGTATCATAGGCGCTTTGGGTCCAATGAGTGGATGACGTCTGTCCCAACGGTGAGCTGACACGTGTTTCCTCTAGCCAATGATGATTTTACACGTGGAAAATCCCCATTGGTCGGGGCTGTTAACGGGTTATCGGGTCCAAAACCGGACCCGATAGCTTAATGGCGTTCCGTTATGGTGGATGCCACGTGTCGGTCACCCTTGACGAAAGCACTTCTGTGACGCGCGATTTATCGTCATTGAGGTGTACACTTCCGTGATGATAATTTTGGTAATGTCATGGAACACTTCTACGACAGCACATGTATGACTATCTTGATTCTGTCATAAATTTGTCATGGATGTACATGCATGACAGAAAACGTGACCTACTGTGACAAACACGTATCATCACGGAAGTGTATTTTTTTATAGTGTACATGCATATCTATGGAGGTGATGTGTGCATGCATGTTTGAATACACAACATTGATGTGGCACGTGCGTCAAAAATCGTATACTAGCTCCCCACACAGAGCGAGATTGGTTCATGATGTGTCGTTGTACTAGCCACTTCGACTCGATGGGAGGGATTCATGCGTACACATGCATGTGTGTGTGCTCAAACTGTATCATGCATGTCATCCCAGAGAAAAAAATAATAATCCCCTCCTAAGTCAAATTAACCTCTCTTGTTGTCAGGCAAAAAGTAGTGATGTACCAAGCGGGCCCACAGATGGAAAGCATCGATATCGCTGATAACCGCTTAAGTGGGTGCGAGAGGAAAACCACCACCGCTTTGCATGTGGGCCAAACATATATATGTTGAATACCAAAAATGCACAACTTTGATGTGCCACATGCCTCAAAAACCGTAAACCATGCACCCACACAAAGCGAGGTTCATCAAGCGTACTACATATGATGGTCCCCTTCCCCCCTCTTCACTTCATACTATATGCTCCGGCCGTAATATATGTGTCGTGGAATTATCACGGCAGATGTCCTCGTGCAAGGACTTAGTCGTGGAGCCATCATAGCTAGGAAGCTTAAAGGGGTTAAGCGGGACAAAGGACACGAGGTTTATACTGGTTCGGCCCCTTACAGTGAAGGTAAAAGCCTACGTCCAGTTGAGGTTGTATTGATTAGGGTTTCGACGACCAGGAGCTAAACCGCCCTGCCTGGTTACCGATTTTATCTTACTTGTCCCTAAACCGCCGCCGGGTCGTCCCTTTATATAGAGAGGTTGACACCCAGCGGCTCTCAGAGTCCCAGCTGGCTTATAACAGTGTCCGTCTCGGACTCTTAACTATTCCTGCCTTACACTACAAGTCTTGCCATAACGGCGGTTTTATCACTACGGGCCTTAAGCCGCCTCCGGGTCTTAAGCCCAATACTGAACCGCCATCCTCAAGCTTGGTACTGGGCTTCACATGATGATCATTATGACGTAACCCGGCCCCTGCTGGGCGGGTGACTCTAATGGTTATATCTTTAACATTAGGCCCCAGATTGATTTGAACCGGTTCATGTCAATCTTCAATCCCTTTGAGAGAAAATCTTCCGGCTTCTGCTTGTGCGAAGGTTATAACCCGCCGTGACATCATCTTCTGGATTCTTGGTAACCCGCCGTGACGTCATCTTCCATTAAATTCATTTTTTTATTCTGTCGTATCTCAACGGATCTTATCTTAATGACCATCCCGAGAATCGAGGCGTTCAAGCGGCAAGATAATCATGTCCCCAGCCTCCTCGTTTCCCGCGCCCGTTTACCAGCCGTCCCTTATAAATAGGCCCAGCCCATAAGCCTTCGTCACTCCTCTCGATCCCTCGTCTTCCTCCTCTGACACCCCAGAGCTCGAGCTCCGACGCCGCCGCCGCGCCCCTTGTCTTCCTCAACCTCGGCCGCTCCATCACCCTGAACTGGTCCAGAGAAACGGCGGCAACCTCCGCATCTCATCAGCGCCAGTAAGTCCTTGCCACTCCATACAGTAGATTCGCATTAGGGTTCTGTCGTTCTTCCCCTGTTCTTCGTAGTTCATCTCGAGTTCTTCACAGTTCCACCACCGAGGTTCCCTTTGATCTAAAAATGGTACAGACTCCCTGCGGTAGTAGTTTCTCACTCATTTTTATGCTAGTAAATCCCCTTTGTCCACAACAAGACCTCATTTAGAGCTTATGAACTTCTCTGTATCAGTTTTTAGGTCTAGAAATTTTTCCTTTCCAAACAACCGTTTGATCCAAAATAATCCCTGCAATCTGTGAAACTTGTTTGTGCAACACTTAGACAAAAACCTGCATCTGTTAACCATGGTGGCTCATATCTCCGGCTTAAAAGAGGCCATGCTCTGTCAAATTTCCGGCTCATTCATGATAGAGTTTTAAACAACTTGAATTACTTATGATATCCACAGCGGCTTAGATAACCCGACACAATTAGCCATATATCATTAGGCCCCTTCATAAGCCGCCATCTTGAATACTGAACTGGAATCTTCCTCCGGCTTATATTTGAACCGGACATTTTCTTTTGTCATAGGCTTTCGTCTTTCACAATGCCGCCCAAGGCTCCCAAGGCACCCATTACGTGCAACTGGGTGAGATCCAACGTTATTGATAATACCTTAGATGATTTCGTGAAGACGGGTTACCTGCCTAAAAAGGAGGTCATGTCCTATCGTGCCCCTGACCCGTCCGAAGAAAGACCTCAACCAAGAGATGGAGAGGTTGTGATATTTGCTGATCACATGAGCCGGGGTTTTGCACCTCCCGGCTCAAAATTCTTTAGAGATGTTCTGCACTTTTTCGATCTGCGACCTCAAGACATTGGACCCAATTCCGTGTCGAACATTTGTAACTTCCAGAGGTGTACCTTGGAGAAGAGCCCAGCCTACTACTCTTTAGGGAGCTGTTTTATCTGAACCGCCAGAACGAGTGTGCCAACGGGCCTAGTTTGGAACTTGGCGGAATTTCAATCCAACGACGGAGAGATTGCCTCTTTCCTTATGCTGACACGCCAAGCCACCCAAAGGACTGGAACCAGACATGGTTCCACTGCCAGGATACTTCTCCGGCTGATGAAAACCCTCTGCCCGGCTTTTGCGCCCTGCGTCTGGAGTCAAATCACCCCCTGCCAGACAAATTATCTCAAGCTGAGCGTCAACCGCTTATCCCCACCATCAACAAGATTAAAGCTCTTCTGGGAAATGGCCTTAACGGTGTTGATCTGGTCCGGGTCTGGATTGCTTGGCGGGTGATTCCCTTGAGCCGCCGCCCCGGCTTAATGTGTGATTACACGGGCCGGAAGGATGATCCTCTGCGGCACAGCCCCAACGACTTACCTGAGGACGTCGTTGACGACATGACCAAGTCCCTTCTGAACGAGAGTTTAGCAGACTGCGGGAGGACAGGCTTAAGTCCCTTCTGCAAAGCTAACCCGGCTCCGGCTGTATTTTTCAGGCTAATGATAAGTTCTGGAAGGTCAGGTATGATCATGAGGCTGCTAAAAAAAGCCAGGAAGGCTAAGAAAGCCGCCAGGAGAGCCGCTCCCCGCAAGAAGGGGAGTAAGCCTAGCGCCTCTGACCTGCTTCAGTTGGATGACACCTCCGAGTCAGAGGTAGCCCTTGATTCTTTAGGCTCTTCTTTGGTTCTTTTGTCTGTTTTTAACCACCTTATTAACACTGATTATCAGCAGGATGATACCGGAGCGAGTAACCCGGTGATTGAAGAGGTAACTATACTTTCCTCTGACTCGGAGCCCTTGCCAAGGCTGAAAGTCCGAAGAGTAACCCGGAAAGTAAGATTTTCACATCCTTTAGCTTATCAAGATCCTCAATTTCTTTTGAAGCGATAGATTCATGAGAGCCGGAGGCAAACCCGGACGAACAAGGAAGCAGACCTCTCCTCCGGCTTACCTGAAGCATCAAGGAAGCGCCGGACCGAGGTTATCTCCAACTTATATCCTTTTCATCCTTTGGCGGGCGTCACTCGCCAACCACTCAATTCTTCTGATTCAAACTATCAGGAAACTTCACCTTCCTCCGGGGACTCCATGCAATCTAACTTGCCGGCTTTCAAGACCGCACCCGGGTAATGATGATCAGCTTATTTTGTGCTTATCTTACCCATGTTTTTGCACTAACCTTTTGACTTTCAGCGCACAAGAAAAGCTCAGCAAGAGGGAAAAGAAAAGTAACCCGGTCGAAGAACCGGTCTTGACTGAACCCAGCGCCTCTGCCTCTGAGCCGCCGTCTGCACCAGCTCCAGAAACCACCGCTCCAACTGAAGAACAAACCATGGAGGGTTCTGACAACCCAGAGATTCCCAGCTCAGCTCAACCGGCCGATGACCCGGATGTGGTGATTACCCGGACCGAATATGTTGAGCCGGGAAGACCCACTGTGCTGGCTAGATGCTCTGCTAAAGAAGAACTGCTGGAGCGCCGCAGGGCCAGACTGGATATCACTGACTATGCTAACTTGAGCATTGGAGACATTGTTGCTGGTTATATTGGTCAAGTGCACAACAGCCGGGGCCTAGAAATTGATATGGTGAAACAGATATAGCAAAAATCTGAGGTATAACTCTCTTGCTTACTCCATAGTCATCCTTACCATGCTAGCCCCCAAGTCTATTACTTATGATAGAATATGTTGTAGACTTAATTCCGGCTTACCTTCATGAACCGGCACTATAAATAGAGTCTTTCAGCATACATTAGCCCCCAAGTGCTAAGTGTCTTTGCTTGCAAAGTGCTTGGGACTTTAATGTTGCATGATAATCACTCAAACTGTAACCCGGAATTTGTACAGGCTGCCTGCAAGAAATTTGAATCGGAAATCTCTGAGCTGAAGAACCGCCTGAAGACTCAGGAAACTGAGACCTAGAAGGCCAATGCCAAATTTGAGTTCAGTGTTGCTGCACAAGAAAAACTGAAGAAAAAATTTGAAACAGAAAGAAAAACTTGGGCCGATGAGAAGACTGCCTTGCTCAGCCGGGCCGAACAAGCGGAGGCTGCTCTTACTGAAAGAACCGCCGAACTCTCCGGCTTAAAACACCATGTGTCACAGATGGTCTCCGCAATCTTCGGTAAGTTATTCTGTAAGCTTTTAACAAATTTGCATTCTTCATGTCTCATAAGTTCCACCATTGCCATCAGCTCACCTGACATTATTATGCAGGTCCCAGAAGCTCCAATCTTAATCAGAACGTGCTGACCAAGATGAAGGCTGTTTACACCTTGGTGGAGCAACTCTATACCGGGTCACAACGTGCTTTAGCCGTTGTGGCTCTGTCCAATGAGGTTCCCACTCACCTGGTAGACGTACTCAGGCGGCTTGCCGTACTTCCTCAACGCTTCCAAGAGCTGAGACGGGCTTCTGCAAGAGCCAGAGCTATAGCTGCTCTGAGCCGGGCCAAGGCGTTTCTACCGGAGCTAGACCCGGCCGACATCGCTCTTGGATACCCTAGCCTGAAGGAAGACGGCACCCCCTTTGACCAAAAAGACTTCGCCGCCTGTGTGAAAAGCGTGCGCCCGGTGGCCACCTTGATTGGGAATGACACAGATCTTACCAAGTATCAGCCGAGTTATGACGCGGAGAATCAGAGGATCCCAACTCCACGCTATGAAGCATTCAGCCTGATCCCTCCGACTCGTAAGCATACCTTCGCCCCAGAAGTTGACCCGGCCGGGTTAATTGATGATGAGGCTCAATTCGAAGCTTTGAGTGGCATTGACTGGAAATCAACAACCTTCCAGGTCATGGAAACAGCCGGAGGAGCGGAGAGGGATGATCCGGGAGCTTCAACCCAACAAGCACCTTGACTTCTTAAGGCGGCTCATGGTTACGCCTTAAAAACAATGCTTCACCTTTTGGGCTCGGGGAGTCCTGTAATAGAGTAGGACAAACACTTAATTTTGTCGTGCCATAGTGCACGTGTGCGGCGCTTAACTCTGTTGAAGCTGCTCCTTTATATTCTTCCGGGTTATATTTGATCATTTGCTTTCTTTAAACTTAAAGAACTGCCTTTAATTGTCCTGCATAAAAAACAAATCACAAGTCTCTAGGCGGCTTACCGCACTGAGAGTCATATACTTTACATATAACCCGGAATATGAACCAAAGTCATAAAAGACCGGCTCTCAATTGTATCCTCGAGGTAACCATAACAGCATGCCTGCAAACCTTCAAGTACACTTCCGGTTTATGTAACTCAAATAATGAGGTTGAGAACTCAACTCCGGTTCACCAGCATCGATAATGCGTGTTGTGTGCTATCAACACTGTTAATCAAAGTTAAGCCGGCGGAATTAGAGCCGCCCTTGCACACTGCTGATATGATCAAAAGAACTTGTTGCAAACCAAAAAGATCAAAACTTAGGGGCTTCTGGTTCGAATACGACCAGAAAACCGTCCCAAAGGGGTTAAGCTAAGATTCGAATGCAATCATATAGCCCCCAGTGGCTTTGGCGTTGCCGATCAAGAGGGTACCGACAGCTATGTTCTCTTTGGTTCGAATACGACCTATGTTTGAACAGGAAGCCCCCAGATGACCTTGAGAGTTGTTTAACGACGCTGATTCGAATACGATCCACGTCGGTTCCCAAAGGGGGTTGAGATATGATTCAAATATGATCAAGAAAAACTCCCCAATGAGCTCGGCAATCTTCCAATCAAGTGGGTATCGACAGCTATGTTCTCTTTGGTTCGAATACGACCTATGTTTGAACAGGAAGCCCCCAAGTGACCATATTGTTAACGGCTAGATTCGAATGCGATCATAAGCCGGATCCACCTCCAAGTGACCATGTAATGTTGTAATGGAAATAACACATTAACCTTTGGAGGAGAAAAGGACAGAGGTCCTGCTTTATTATTTATCATAATATATACATGGCTATAGAAATATGTACAATATGAGAGCTGGTGGCTCAAGTGTAGTAAGGCCGAAGCTGAGCTATGTTCCACGGCCGACGGGTCTCTTCCTCCGACTTACGTGAATCTTTGTGCTCCGGAACATCGATAAGGTAGTATGACCCGTTGTGCAAGTTCTTTCTGACCACAAAGGGCCCTTCCCAAGGCGGGGATAACTTGTGTGCATCTGTTTGATCTTGGATGAGCCGGAGCACCAGATCACCTTCCTGGAAGACTCTGGACTTAACCCGGCGGCTGTGATAGCGGCGCAGGTCTTGTTGGTAAATCGCCGAGCGAGCCGCTGCCACATCACGTTGTTCATCCAACAAGTCAAGAGCATCTTGGCGCGCCCGCTCATTATCCGCCTCAACATAAGCCGCCACTCGAGGCGAGTCATGACGGATGTCGCTAGGGAGGACCGCCTCCGCTCCATAAACCATGAAGAAAGGCGTGTAACCCGTAGACCTGTTAGGAGTAGTATCGATGCTCCATAACACGGAGGGTAACTCCTCCACCCAACAACCCGGCGTCCGTTGCAAAGGGACCAAAAGCCGGGGCTTGATGCCCTTCAAGATTTCCTGATTGGCTCTCTCAGCTTGACCATTGGACTGAGGGTGAGCCACTGATGAAACATCAAGCCGGATATGCTCTCGTTGACAAAACTCCTCCATGGCGCCCTTAGACAGATTGGTACCATTGTCAGTTATAATGCTGTGTGGAAAACCGAAGCGAAATATCACCCTTTTCATGAACTGAACCGCTGTGGCTGCGTCACACTTACTAACCGGCTCTGCCTCAACCCACTTTGTGAACTTGTCAACCGCCACCAAGAGGTGGGTCTTCTTATCCTTGGACCTTTTAAAAGGCCCAACCATATCAAGCCCCGAGACCACAAACGGCCAGGTGATTGGAATCATCCTCAGCTCTTGAGCCGGTACATGAGCCCTTCGTGAGAACTTCTGACAACCGTCACATTTACTGACCAAGTCCTCCGCATCAGCATGAGCCGTCAGCCAATAAAAACCATGACGAAAAGCCTTAGCCATGAGGGATTTCGAGCCGGCATGATGGCCACAATCCCCCTCGTGAATTTCACGTAAAATTTCTTGACCTTCCTTAGGGGAAACACAACGCTGGAAAGTTCCAGTGACACTGCAATGATGCAGCTCGCCATTGATAATTATCGTTGACTTAGACCGCCGGGTTATTTGTCTGGCCAAAGTTTCATCCTCAGGCAATTCTCCCGGGGTCATGTAAGCCAAGTATGGTACTGTCCAGTCTGGGGTAATGTGGAGAGCCGCCACCAACTATGCCTCCGGGTCAGGAACAGCCAGGCCTTCCTCTATAGGCAACTTAACAGAAGGGTTATGCAAAATGTCCAAGAAAGTATTAGGCGGCACCGGCTTTCGCTGAGAGCCTAGACGGCTTAATGCATCAGCCGCCTCGTTCTTCCTGCGATCGATGTGCTCTACTTGGTAACCCTGAAAATGTCCAGCAATGGCATCAACTTCGCGGCGATAAGCCGCCATGAGAGGGTCCTTGGAATCGCACTTGCCTGACACTTGTTGGGCCACTAAATCTGAGTCGCCAAAGCACCTTACCCGGCTCAAGCTCATCTCCTTAGCCATCCGAAGACCATGGAGCAAGGCCTCGTACCCAGCCGCATTATTAGTACATAGCAAAACTTGTCACCTCGAGGGGAAGTTAATACAACTCCAGCCCCCGAGCCCTCCAATTGCCTAGACCCGTCGAAGTGAATAGTCCAGTATGTATTATCCGGTTTCTCTTCAGGCACCTGTCCAATCGTTGATGAAATCCACCAATGCTTGAGATTTGATAGCAGTGCGTGGCACGTATTTCAGACCATGAGGCCCAAGTTCTATAGCCCACTTAGCCACTCTTCCTGTGGCTTCTCTGTTTTGGATGATATCTCCCAGGGGAGCAGAGCTAACCACAGTGATAGGGTGACCCTGAAAATAATGCTTAAGGTTCCGGCTTGCCATGAATACCCTGTAAACAAGCATCTGCTAATGGGGACACCGTTGTTTGGACTCAATGAGTACTTCGCTGACGTAGTAAACCGGCCGCTGAACCGGATACTCCTTACCCTCTTCCTTACGCTCCACCACCACAGCCACACTGACGGCTCGTGTGTTAGCGGCTACATACAGCAATAAGGGCTCCTTGTCAACAGGAGCAGCAAGGACTGGGGGCTCAGCCAGCTGTCTCTTCAAATCCTCAAAAGCAGCATTAGCAGCATCATTCCAGATAAAGTCATCTGTTTTCTTCATCAACTGGTACAGTGGCATGGCCTTTTCACCCAAACGGCTTATAAACCGGCTCAAAGCAGCGATGCGGCCCACCAGACGCTGGACGTCGTTTATGCACGCCGGCTTAGCCAGAGAGGTGATTGCCTTGATCTTTTCTGGGTTAGCTTCAATGCCTCTGTGAGAAACCAGAAAACCCAAGAGCTTGCCTGCGGGAACACCAAAAACACACTTGGCTGGGTTAAGCATCATCTTGTAAACCCGGAGATTATCAAAGGTTTCTCTAAGATCATCTACCAGGGTCTCCTTCTCCCTGGATTTAACCACGATATCATCCACATAGGCATGAACATTGCGCCCAATCTGGTTATGAAGACAATTCTGCACACAACGCTGGTAAGTCGCCTGTGCACTCTTGAGCCCAAAAGGCATAGACACATAACAGAAGGCTCCAAAGGGAGTGATGAACGCCGTCTTCTCCTGGTCCTTAACTGCCATTTTAATCTGATGGTATCCAGAATTAGCATCCAAAAAACTTAAGCGTTCACAACCCGCCGTAGCATCAATAATTTGATCAATACGGGGGAGAGCAAAAGGATCAGCCGGACAGGCCTTGTTTAAATCCGTGTAATCCACACACATCCGCCAGGTGCCGTTCTTCTTGAGCACGAGTACCGGGTTAGCTAACCACTCTGGATGAAAGACTTCCACGATAAACCCGGCCGCTAAGAGCCGGGCCACCTCCTCACCAATGGCTTTCCGCCTCTCCTCATTAAACCGCCGGAGGAATTGCCTGACCGGCTTAAATTTCGGATCAATATTGAGAGTGTGCTCAGCGAGTTCTCTAGGCACACCCGGCATGTCAGAAGGTTTCCATGCAAAGATGTCCCTGTTCTCACGGATGAACTCGATGAGCGCGCCTTCCTATTTCGGATCCAGATTGGCACTGATGCTGAACTGCTGAGATGAGTCACCTGGAAGAAAGTCAACAAGTTTAGTCTCATCAGCTGACTTAAATTTCATTACCGGCTCGTGCTCCGTGGTTGGCTTTTTCAAAGACGTCATATCTACCGGGTCAACATTGTCCTTGTAAAACTTCAACTCCTCTGTTGCACAAACAGATTCAGCGTAAGCCGCATCACCTTCCTCACACTCCAAGGCTATCCTTCGGCTGCCATGAACTGTAATGGTCCCATTGTGACCCGGCATCTTGAGCTGCAAATACACGTAACACGGCCGTGCCATGAACTTGGCGTAAGCCGGCCACCCAAATAAAGCATGATACGGACTTCTTATCTTAACAACCTCAAAGGTTAGTTTTTCCGCCCTGTAGTTGTACTCATCTCCAAAGGCCACTCCCAGCTCAATCTTACCGACCGGATATGCCGACTTGCCGGGCACCATGCCATGGAAAACAGTATTGGACTGGCTGAAGTTTTTATCAGTTAAGCCCATACGACGGAAGGTCTCATAATAGAGGATGTTGATGTTGCCGCCTCCGTCCATGAGCACTTTAGTGAATTTATACCCCCCAACCTGAGCAGCCACCACCAAGGCCAGGTGACCCGGATTATCAACCACACAATAGGCTGCTCAGACCATCTTAAATAACGTGGAACCGCCGGCTCAACAGCATTCACAGCCCTTTTATGGAGCTTCTGCTCTCGCTTGCACACACTGGTAGTAAATACGTGATACTGCCCGCCATTGAGCTGCTTTGGATTAGTCTGATATCCCCCCTGCTGCTGCTGCTGATGACACTGGCCGGACTGCTGATTAAAGCCCCCTTGAGCATTCTGAGAATTGGAATTTGCACCACCGCCCGGGCCATGAAAGCCGCCAGCGCCTGAGCCGCCGCCCGGGCCACTCACTCTGGGCTAGTGCAAGCATCTCGGAGTTGGAACATTCACTTTGATGAGATGATCAAAGCGTTTGGGTTTACACAGACTTATGGAGAAGCCTGTGTTTACAAGAAAGTGAGTGGGAACTCTGTAGCATTTCTCTTATTATATGTGGATGACATATTATTGATGGGAAATGATATAGAATTCTTGGAAAGTATAAAGGCCTATTTGAATAAGTGTTTTTCAATGAAGGACCTTGGAGAAGCTGCTTATATATTAGGCATCAAGATCTATAGAGATAGATCGAGACGCCTCATTGGTCTTTCACAGAGTACATACCTTGACAAGATATTGAAGAAGTTCAATATGGATCAGTCCAAGAAGGGGTTCTTGCCTGTATTGCAAGGTGTGCAATTGAGCACGGCTCAATGCCCGACCACGGCAGAAGATATAGAAAAGATGAGTGTCATCCCCTATGCCTCGGCCATAGGGTCTATTATGTATGCCATGCTGTGTACCAGACCTGATGTAAACCTTGCCGTAAGTTTGGTAGGAAGGTACTAAAGTAATCCCGGCATGGAACACTGGACAGCGGTCAAGAATATCCTGAAGTACCTGAAGAGGACTAAGGATATGTTTCTCGTTTATGGAGGTGACGAAGAGCTCGTCGTAAAGGGTTACGTCGATGCTAGCTTCGACACAGATCTGGATGACTCGAAGTCACAAACCGGATACGTGTATATTTTGAATGGAGGTGCAGTAAGCTGGTGCAGTTGCAAGCAAAGCGTCGTGGCGGGATCTACATGTGAAGCGGAGTACATGGCAGCCTCGGAGGCAGCACAGGAAGCAGTCTGGATGAAGGAGTTCATTACCGACCTAGGGGTGATTCCCAATGCGTCGGGCCCGATGACTCTCTTCTGTGACAACACTGGAGCTATTGCCCTTGCGAAGGAGCCCAGGTTTCACAGGAAGACCAGGCATATCAAGCGTCGCTTCAACTCCATTCGTGAAAGCGTTCAAAATGGAGACATAGATATTTCTAAAGTACATACGGACCTGAATGTAGCAGATCCGTTGACTAAACCTCTCCCTAGAGCAAAACATGATCAACACCAGGACGCAATGGGTGTTCGATTCATCACAATGTAACTAGATTATTGACTCTAGTGCAAGTGGGAGACTGTTGGAAATATGCCCTAGAGGCAATAATAAATGGTTATTATTATATTTCTTTGTTCATGGTAATTGTCTATTGTTCATGCTATAATTGTATTGTCCGGAAATCGTAATACATGTGTGAATACATAGACCACAACGTGTCCCTAGTAAGCCTCTAGTTGACTAGCTCGTTGATCAACAGATAGTCATGGTTTCCTGACTATGGACATTGGATGTCATTGATAACGGGATCACATCATTAGGAGAATGATGTGATGGACAAGACCCAATCCTAAGCATAGCATAAAAGATCGTGTAGTTTCGTTTGCTAGAGCTTTTCCAATGTCAAGTATCTTTTCCTTAGACCATGAGATCGTGCAACTCCCGGATACCGTAGGAGTGCTTTGGGTGTGTCAAACGTCACAACGTAACTGGGTGACTATAAAGGTGCACTACGGGTATCTCCGGAAGTGTTTGTTGGGTTGGCACGGATCGAGACTGGGATTTGTCACTCCGTGTGACGGAGAGGTATCTCTGGGCCCACTCGGTAATGCATCATCATATTGAGCTCTATGTGACTAAGGCGTTAGTCACGGGATCATGCATTGCAGTACGAGTAAAGAGACTTGCCGGTAACGAGATTGAACAAGGTATTGGGATACCGACGATCGAATCTCGGGCAAGTAACATACCGATTGACAAAGGGAATTGTATACGGGATTGATTGAATCCTCGACATCGTGGTTCATCCGATGAGATCATCGTGGAACATGTGGGAGCCAACATGGGTATCCAGATCCCGCTATTGGTTATTGACCGGAGAGGCGTCTCGGTCATGTCTGCATGTCTCCCGAACCCGTAGGGTCTACACACTTAAGGTTCGGTGACGCTAGGGTTGTAGAGATATGTGTATGCGGAAACCTGAAAGTTGTTCGGAGTCCCGGATGAGATCCCAGACGTCACGAGGAGTTCCGGAATGGTCCGGAGGTAAAGAATTATATATAGGAAGTCAAGTTTCGGCCACCGGGAAAGTTTCGGGGGTTACCGGTATTGTACCGGGACCACCGGAAGGGTCCCGGGGGTCCACCGGGTGGGGCCACCTATCCCGGAGGGCCCCGTGGGCTGAAGTGGGAAGGGAACCAGCCCCTAGTGGGCTGGGCGCCCCCCCATGGGCCTTCCCCCTGCGCCTAGGGTTGGAAACCCTAGGGCAAGGGGGCGCCCCACTTGCCTTGGGGGGTAAGTCACCCCCCCTGGCCGCCGCCCCCCATCCAGATGGGATCCCTGGCCGGCGCCCCCCCTCCCAAGGGGCCTATATAAAGGGGGGAGGGAGGGCAGCAACAACACAGCCTTGGGCGCCTCCCTCTCCCCCTGCAACACCTCTCTCTCTCGTATATGCTCGGCGAAGCCCTGCCGGCATCCCGCTACATCCACCACCACGCCGTCGTGCTGCTGGATCTCCATCAACCTCTCCTTCCCCCTTGCTGGATCAAGAAGGAGGAGACATCGCTGCACCGTACGTGTGTTGAACGCGGAGGTGCCGTCCGTTCGGCACTCGGTCATCGGTGATTTGAATCACGGCGAGTACGACTCCGTCATCCACGTTCATTGGAACGCTTCCGCTCGCGATCTACAAGGGTATGTAGATGCACTCCTTTCCCCTTGTTGCTAGTATACTCCATAGATGCATCTTGGTGAGCGTAGGAAAATTTTAAAATTATGCTACGATTCCCAACAGTGGCATCATGAGCCAGGCCTATGCGTAGTTACTATGCACGAGTAGAACACAAAGAAGTTGTGGGCGTTGATGTTGCCAATTCTTCTTGCCGCTACTAGTCGTTTCTTGTTTCGGCAGCATTGTAGGATGAAGCGGCCCGGACCGACCTTACACGTACGCTTACGTGAGACAGGTTCCACCGACTGACATGCACTAGTTGCATAAGGTGGCTAGCGGGTGTCTGTCTCTCCTAGTTTAGTCGGAACGGATTCGATGAAAAGGGTCCTTATGAAGGGTAAATTGAAATTGGCAAATCACGTTGTGGTCATATGTAGGTAAGAAACGTTCTTGCTAGAAACCTACAAACCACGTAAAAAATCTTGCAACAACAATTAGAGGACGTCTAACTTGTTTTTGCAGCATGTGTTATGTGATGTGATATGGCCAGAAGATGTGATGAATGATATATGTGATGTATGAGATTGATCATATTCTTGTAATAGGAATCACGACTTGCATGTCGATGAGTATGACAACCGGCAGGAGCCATAGGAGTTGTCTTTATTATTTTGCATGACCTGCGTGTCATTGAATAACGCCATGTAAATTACTTTACTTTGTTGCTAAACGCGTTATCCATAGAAGTAGAAGTAATCGTTGGCGTGACGACTTCATGAAGACACGATGATGGAGATCATGATGATGGAGATCATGGTGTCATGCCGGTGACGAAGATGATCATGGTGCCCCGAAGATGGAGATCAAAGGAGCATGATGATATTGGCCATATCATGTCACTATTTGATTGCATGTGATGTTTATCATGTTTTTGCATCTTATTTGCTTAGAACGACGGTAGTAAGTAAGATGATCCCTTATGATAATTTCAATAAAAGTGTTCCCCCTAACTATGCACCGTTGCGAAGGTTCGTTGTTTCGAAGCACCACGTGATGATCGGGTGTCATAGATTCTAACGTTCGCATACAACGGGTGTTGATGAGCCTAGCATGTACAGACATGGCCTCGGAACACACGCAATACACTTAGGTTGACTTGACGAGCCTAGCATGTACAGACATGGCCTCGGAACACGGAGGACCGAAAGGTCGAGCATGAGTCGTATAGAAGATACGATCAACATGGAGATGTTCACCGATCTTGACTAGTCCGTCTCACGTGATGATCGGACACGGCCTAGTTAACTCGGATCATGTTTCACTTAGATGACTAGAGGGATGTCTATCTGAGTGGGAGTTCATTGAGTAATTTGATTAGATGAACTTAATTATCATGAACTTAGTCTAAAATCTTTACACTATGTCTTGTAGATCAAATGGCCAACGTTGTCCTCAATTTCAACGCGTTCCTAGAGAAAACCAAGCTGAAAGATGTTGGCAGCAACTATACGGACTGGGTCCGGAACCTGAGGATCATCCTCATAGTAGCCAAGAAAGATTATGTCCTAGAAGCACCGCTAGGTGAAGCACCAATCCCAGAAAACCAAGACGTTATGAACGCTTGGCAATCACGTGCTGATGATTACTCCCTAGTTCAGTGCGGCATGCTTTACAGCTTAGAACCGGGTCTCCAAAAGCGTTTTGAGAAACATGGAGCATATGAGATGTTCGAGGAGCTGAAATTGGTTTTCCAAGCTCATGCCCGGGTCAAGAGATATGAAGTCTCCGACAAGTTCTTCAGCTGTAAAATGGAGGAGAATAGTTCTGTTAGTGAGCACATACTCAGAATGTCTGGGTTACACAACCGCTTATCCCAGCTGGGAGTTAATCTCCCGGATGACGCGGTCATTGACAGAATCCTCCAGTCTCTTCCACCAAGCTACAAGAGCTTTATGATGAACTACAATATGCAGGGGATGGAAAAGACCATTCCTGAGGTGTATTCAATGCTGAAATCAGCGGAAGGGGAGATCAGAAAAGAACATCAAGTGTTGATGGTGAATAAAACCACTAAGTTAAAGAAGGGCAAGGGTAAGAAGAACTTCAAGAAGGACGGCAAGGGAGTTGCCGCGCCCGGTAAGCCAGTTACTGGGAAGAAGTCAGAGAATGGACCCAAGCCTGAAACTGAGTGCTTTTATTGCAAGGGAAGTGGTCACTGGAAGCGGAACTGCCCCAAATACTTAGCGGAGAAGAAGGCCGGCAACACCAAAGGTATATGTGATATACATGTAATTGATGTGTACCTTACCAGTACTCGTAGTAGCTCCTGGGTATTTGATACCGGTGCGGTTGCTCATATTTGTAACTCAAAACAGGAACTATGGAATAAACGGAGACTGGCGAAGGACGAGGTGACGATGCGCGTCGAGAATGGTTCCAAGGTCGATGTGATCGCCGTCGGCACGCTACCTCTGCATCTATCCACGGGATTAGTTTTAAACCTCAATAATTGTTATTTAGTGCCAGCTTTGAGCGTGAACATTGTATCTGGATCTCGTTTAATTTGAGATGGCTACTCATTTAAATCCGAGAATAATGGTTGTTCTATTTATTTGAGAGATATGTTTTATGGTCATGCCCCGCTGGTCAATGGTTTATTTTTGATGAATCTCGAACGTGATGTTACACATATTCATAGTGTGAATACCAAAAGATGTAAAGTTGATAACGATAGTCCCACATACTTGTGGCACTGCCGCCTTGGTCACATTGGTGTCAAGCGCATGAAGAAGCTCCATGTAGATGGACTTTTGGAGTCTCTTGATTACGAATCATTTGACACGTGCGAACCATGCCTCATGGGTAAGATGACCAAGACTCCGTTCTCCGGAACAATGGAGCGAGCAACCAACTTATTGGAAATCATACATACCGATGTGTGCGGTCCAATGAGTGTTGAGGCTCGCGGAGGATATCGTTATGTTCTCACTCTCACTGATGACTTAAGTAGATATGGGTATGTCTACCTAATGAAACACAAGTCTGAAACCTTTGAAAAGTTCAAGGAATTTCAGAGTGAGGTTGAGAATCAACGTGACAGAAAAATAAAATTCTTACGATCAGATCGTGGTGGAGAATATTTAGGTCACGAGTTTGGTGCACACTTAAGGAAATGTGGAATAGTTTCACAACTCACGCCGCCTGGAACACCTCAGAGAAACGGTGTGTCCGAACGTCGTAATCGCACTCTATTGGATATGGTGCGATCTATGATGTCTCTTACCGATTTACCGCTCTCATTTTGGGGCTATGCTTTAGAGACAGCCGCATTCACTTTAAATAGGGCACCGTCGAAATCCGTTGAGACGACACCATATGAATTATGGTTTGGGAAGAAACCTAAGCTGTCGTTTCTAAAAGTTTGGGGATGCGATGCTTATGTCAAGAAACTTCAACCTGAAAAGCTCGAACCCAAGTCAGAAAAATGCGTCTTCATAGGATACCCTAAGGAAACTATTGGGTATACCTTCTACCTCAGATCCGAAGGCAAGATCTTCGTTGCCAAGAACGGGTCCTTTCTGGAGAAGGAGTTTCTCTCGAAAGAATTGAGTGGGAGGAAAGTGGAACTTGATGAGGTGATAGTCACCCCTTCCGAACCGGAAAGTAGCGTAGCGTGGGAAAATGTTCCTGTGGTGCCTACACTGACTGGGGAGGAAGTTAATGATGATGATCATGAAGCTTCGGATCAAGTTTCTGCTGAACTTCGTAGGTCCACAAGGACACGTTCCGCACCAGAGTGGTACGGCAACCCTGTCCTGGAAATCATGTTGTTAGACAACGGTGAACCTTCGAACTATGAAGAAGCGATGGCGGGCCCGGATTCCGACGAATGGCTTGAAGCCATGAAATCCGAGATAGGATCCATGTATGAAAACGAAGTATGGACTTTGACTGACTTGCCCGATGATCGGCGAGCCATAGAAAACAAATGGATCTTTAAGAAGAAGACGGACGCGGATGGTAATGTGACCATCTATAAGGCTCGACTTGTCGCTAAGGGTTATCGACAAGTTCAAGGGGTTGACTATGATGAGACTTTCTCACCCGTAGCGAAGCTGAAGTCCGTCCGAATCATGTTAGCAATTGCCGCATACTATGATTATGAGATATGGCAGATGGACGTCAAAACGGCATTCCTTAACGGCTTCCTTAAGGAAGAGTTGTATATGATGCAGCCGGAAGGTTTTGTCGACCCTAAGAATGCTAACAAAGTATGCAAGCTCCAGCGCTCAATCTATGGGCTGGTGCAAGCATCTCGGAGTTGGAACATTCGCTTTGATGAGATGATCAAAGCGTTTGGGTTTACACAGACTTATGGAGAAGCCTGTGTTTACAAGAAAGTGAGTGGGAACTCTGTAGCATTTCTCTTATTATATGTGGATGACATATTATTGATGGGAAATGATATAGAATTCTTGGAAAGTATAAAGGCCTATTTGAATAAGTGTTTTTCAATGAAGGACCTTGGAGAAGCTGCTTATATATTAGGCATCAAGATCTATAGAGATAGATCGAGACGCCTCATTGGTCTTTCACAGAGTACATACCTTGACAAGATATTGAAGAAGTTCAATATGGATCAGTCCAAGAAGGGGTTCTTGCCTGTATTGCAAGGTGTGCAATTGAGCACGGCTCAATGCCCGACCACGGTAGAAGATATAGAAAATATGAGTGTCATCCCCTATGCCTCGGCCATAGGGTCTATTATGTATGCCATGCTGTGTACCAGACCTGATGTAAACCTTGCCGTAAGTTTGGTAGGAAGGTACCAAAGTAATCCCGGCATGGAACACTGGACAGCGGTCAAGAATATCCTGAAGTACCTGAAGAGGACTAAGGATATGTTTCTCATTTATGGAGGTGACGAAGAGCTCGTCGTAAAGGGTTACGTCGATGCTAGCTTCGACACAGATCTGGATGACTCGAAGTCACAAACCGGATACGTGTATATTTTGAATGGAGGTGCAGTAAGCTGGTGCAGTTGCAAGCAAAGCGTCGTGGCGGGATCTACATGTGAAGCGGAGTACATGGCAGCCTCGGAGGCAGCACAGGAAGCAGTCTGGATGAAGGAGTTCATTACCGACCTAGGGGTGATTCCCAATGCGTCGGGCCCGATGACTCTCTTCTGTGACAACACTGGAGCTATTGCCCTTGCGAAGGAGCCCAGGTTTCACAGGAAGACCAGGCATATCAAGCGTCGCTTCAACTCCATTCGTGAAAGCGTTCAAAATGGAGACATAGATATTTCTAAAGTACATACGGACCTGAATGTAGCAGATCCGTTGACTAAACCTCTCCCTAGAGCAAAACATGATCAACACCAGGACGCAATGGATGTTCGATTCATCACAATGTAACTAGATTATTGACTCTAGTGCAAGTGGGAGACTGTTGGAAATATGCCCTAGAGGCAATAATAAATGGTTATTATTATATTTCTTTGTTCATGGTAATTGTCTATTGTTCATGCTATAATTGTATTGTCCGGAAATCGTAATACATGTGTGAATACATAGACCACAACGTGTCCCTAGTAAGCCTCTAGTTGACTAGCTCGTTGATCAACAGATAGTCATGGTTTCCTGACTATGGACATTGGATGTCATTGATAACGGGATCACATCATTAGGAGAATGATGTGATGGACAAGACCCAATCCTAAGCATAGCATAAAAGATCGTGTAGTTTCGTTTGCTAGAGCTTTTCCAATGTCAAGTATCTTTTCCTTAGACCATGAGATCGTGCAACTCCCGGATACCGTAGGAGTGCTTTGGGTGTGCCAAACGTCACAACGTAACTGGGTGACTATAAAGGTGCACTACGGGTATCTCCGAAAGTGTCTGTTGGGTTGGCACGGATCGAGACTGGGATTTGTCACTCCGTGTGACGGAGAGGTATCTCTGGGCCCACTCGGTAATGCATCATCATATTGAGCTCTATGTGACTAAGGCGTTAGTCACGGGATCATGCATTGCAGTACGAGTAAAGAGACTTGCCGGTAACGAGATTGAACAAGGTATTGGGATACCGACGATCGAATCTCGGGCAAGTAACATACCGATTGACAAAGGGAATTGTATACGGGATTGATTGAATCCTCGACATCGTGGTTCATCCGATGAGATCATCGTGGAACATGTGGGAGCCAACATGGGTATCCAGATCCCGCTGTTGGTTATTGACCGGAGAGGCGTCTCGGTCATGTCTGCATGTCTCCCGAACCCGTAGGGTCTACACACTTAAGGTTCGGTGACGCTAGGGTTGTAGAGATATGTGTATGCGGAAACCTGAAAGTTGTTCGGAGTCCCGGATGAGATCCCAAACGTCACGAGGAGTTCCGGAATGGTCCGGAGGTAAAGAATTATATATAGGAAGTCAAGTTTCGGCCACCAGGAAAGTTTCGGGGGTTACCGGTATTGTACCGGGACCACCGGAAGGGTCCCGGGGGTCCACCGGGTGGGGCCACCTATCCCGGAGGGCCCCGTGGGCTGAAGTGGGAAGGGAACCAGCCCCTAGTGGGCTGGGCGCCCCCCATGGGCCTTCCCCCTGCGCCTAGGGTTGGAAACCCTAGGGCAAGGGGGCGCCCCACTTGCCTTGGGGGGTAAGTCACACCCCCTGGCCGCCGCCCCCCATCCAGATGGGATCCCTGGCCGGCGCCCCCCCCCCCCTCCCAGGGGGCCTATATAAAGGGGGGAGGGAGGGCAGCAACAACACAGCCTTGGGCGCCTCCCTCTCCCCCTGCAACACCTCTCTCTCTCGTATATGCTCGGCGAAGCCCTGCCGGCATCCCGCTACATCCACCACCACGCCGTCGTGCTGCTGGATCTCCATCAACCTCTCCTTCCCCCTTGCTGGATCAAGAAGGAGGAGACATCGCTGCACCGTACGTGTGTTGAACGCGGAGGTGCCGTCCGTTCGGCACTCGGTCATCGGTGATTTGAATCACGGCGAGTACGACTCCGTCATCCACGTTCATTGGAACGCTTCCGCTCGCGATCTACAAGGGTATGTAGATGCACTCCTTTCCCCTCGTTGCTAGTATACTCCATAGATGCATCTTGGTGAGCGTAGGAAAATTTTAAAATTATGCTACGATTCCCAACACTTTTCCCTAGAGCCATGCCTTGGACCAGGCTCATTCAGCAATTGTTCAAGCGTCGGGCCTGACCCGCCGGCTCGGGGAGGTGGTCTCCCCTTGCGCTGGTGGTTGTTACCCTGTGAATTGGCGTTGGCCACAAATTCCATACTGCCATCAGCCTTACGCTTGTTACCTCCTTGGTTCGCCGGGTTATGCTGGGGGCCCTTGCCATTGCCGTTCTGTTTTCCCTTCCCTGTCCTTTCATCATCCGACGTGGGATCCTTGGTACTATCAGAGTCGGCGTACTTGACCAGATCCGCCATCAACATACCCATATCATTGCAATCGCGCTTGAGCCGCCCGAGCTTCATCTTCAGGGGCGCAAAACGACAATTTTGCTCTAACATTAAGACTGCAGAGCCGGCATCCATCTTATCAGATGAATGTATTATCTCTTTAACCCGGCGAACCCAATGGGTTGTAGACTCACCCTCCTGCTGCTTACAGTTAGTCAAATCCACAATTGACATAGATTGCCTACATGTATCTTTGAAGTTTTGGATGAACCGGGCTTTTAGCTCAGCCCAAGACCCGATAGAGTTCGGTGGCAGTCCTTTCAACCAAGTGCGGGAAGTCCATCTAACATCATGGTGAAGTACTTGGCCATTGCCACTTCGCTGACCTCCAGCAACTCCATAGCCATCTCGTAACTCTCGATCCATGCACCGGGTTGTAAATCAGCCGTGTAATTAGGTACCTTCCTAGGCCCCTTGAAATCCTTGGGCAGACGTTCATTACGGAGAGCCGGCACCAGACAAGGAACACCTCCGGTCCTCGTAGGTATACCCGCGTCGATGGAAACCGTCGGATAAGCCGGGAGTGGCTGGTAAGCCGTCAACTGAGCCGCCTGTTCTGCCTCTTGTCGTGCTCTGTCTTGGTCTACCGCGTTAAAAGTTCCATTATGAACCAGGCCGTGGCCTGGAGGCAAGTCACGGCGTCGGACATTGTTAGAGCCCGTCGCTGAGACCATGTGTCTGCTATAACTCGGGCTCCGGCCCGGACGAGGGGTTGAATGAATCCTGTCCCGGCTATATGAATATGCCTCCTATTGCGCCAGAGCCGTCTGAAGGAGTTCTCTGACCCGGCAGGTTTTCAACCGCCGTCGGAGAGTCGCCATCGATTGGGAGAGCCGCCAGTCGCGCCGCCGCGGCGACCATGTTTTCCAACGGGTTGGCATAATGACCCGGTGGTATTGGCACGTACTGAGGCGGGGCGGCGTTCACCCGGGGAGGCCCCATCACTTGGGGCTGAATTGACGTTCCAGCCCCGGGCGCCGTGATTTCTGGCGGGTTACTGGGCCCTGCACCAGGCGTGTTGAAAAGGTTTCGAGGATCGTAAACCGGAGGGAGTCGAGATTGGGCCTTTTGATGTCTTCTTCTCATGACCTCATTGGACGCGTTCTGATCCATCGTTAGCCGGAAAGATTGCGCTTGAATCAGCTGAATCCGGGCTTCGAGAGCCGCCCTCTCTGCAGCCATCTTGATCCCTTCTGCCGCCAGATCCTCCTTGGCTTTTGCTAGATCCAACCTTAACTGTGCCACCTCCGCGTCATGCTAAGCTTGATCCGCCGGGGCGACCGTAGCGGTTAATAGGGCCGTCATCTTGTCTGTGAGATCCATCAGCACCTGAGCCGGCGAGGGAACAAGGCTTCCTGCCCCGGCGGTGGGGTTTGGAATAGGTTGTGCGCCAGCCATGAAGATTCCAACCCGGCTTGGCGGCTCAAAGGGGTCTGGAATACTGTCGCCATCGGAACAACCCCTGAGCCTGCCATCTTGAAGTTGGTATAACGAGTCGGTCTCCTCTCTGGATGACTCACCGTCAGAGCGAGCGGCCGTCTCCTCGCCAGATCCAGATCCTTCAGAGAGTCCTCCATGGACGCATCCCATGAAAGCATGCTTCAAGGCAGGCAAAGTTCGGGCGGGTCGTGCACGCTGAGCCGTCTCGATGAGATCGGCGTAGGGGTCCGGCTCAAGGCCCGGCTCACCAATCTTGCCAATAAAGACATGGATTCCGCCGAAGGGGACCCGATACCCGTACTCAATTGAGCCGGCGTCGGGGCCCCAGTTTGCATCGTCGATGTAGAGCTTGCCGCGACGACTCTTGGTCATCCGGCCCACAGCGTATCCCTTGAGCCCTTCGAAGCTGCCCTTCAAGAACTCAAATTTACCGTGCGCTGGCCCCACGGTGGGCGCCAACTGTCGTGGAATTATCACGGCAGATGTCCTCGTGCAAGGACTTAGTCGTGGAGCCATCGCAGCTAGGAAGCTTAAAGGGGTTATGCGGGACAAAGGACATGAGATTTATACTGGTTCGGCCCCTTACAGTGAAGGTAAAAGCCTACGTCCAGTTGAGGTTGTATTGATTAGGGTTTCGACGACCAGGAGCTAAACCGCCCTGCCTGGTTATCGATTTTATCTTACTTGTCCCTAAACCGCCGCCGGGTCGTCCCTTTATATAGTGAGGTTGACGCCCAGCGGCTCTCAGAGTCCCAGCCGGCTTATAACAGTGTCCGGCTCGGACTCTTAACTATTCCTGCCTTACACTACAAGTCTTGCCATAACGGCGGTTTTATCACTACGAGCCTTAAGCCGCCTCCGGGTCTTAAGCCCAATACTGAACCGCCATCCTCAAGCTTGGTGGGCTTCACATGATGATCATTATGACATAACCCGGCCCCTCCTGGGCGGGTGACTCTAATGGTTATATCTTCAACAATATGTACAACCCAAAAGAATCCTCATCGATGGTGAAATTAATTAACCTCTCCCGATGTAGGTAAGTGATGCATGCATGCATCGACGATGGCCTCGTGCGCCCATAGATGGAAGTGTCACACGTGAGTGTCCTAGCTATAGGATATGCATGTGGCCCAAAAAGGTGTTGTGTGATGTTTGAATAGCCAATTTCACAATTTTGATGTGGCACGTGCCTCTGAAACTAAAAAGTCCCGACACTGAGTGAGGTGTACTTGTTCACGGACGCGTACGTATAGTATATATGCTAGTCCCCTCCCACCTCTTCGACGCGTAATATATACCACCATAACACAAACAAAAAAGATTCTACCTTGCTGGTCAAATTAACCTCACTGCCGGTTGTTCGTCAAAGTGATGGACGACGACCTCGCGGGCCCACAGAAAGCGTCACACGCGAGTATCGAGTGTCATGTAGGACAACCATCGACTGCATGTGGCCAAAACATGTATGTATGATAGGGTTGTGTAATGTTTTAAATAACGATTTCACGACTCTGATGTGGCACCGGCCTGCCTAACAAAACGACCAACCCACACGGTGGCTCACAACTCGTAGTATACTGCGAGCCACCCGTCACCCCCAGACGCACACACCCACACACACACACCACGAATCCACCGCAACTACGATGCATGTTAAATAAATTATCCCGCGGTGAACATATATGTTACCAAAGGAGGGACGTTTTAATTTCAAAAAAATCACAGAGATCATTAAGATGTTTTAGTACATTAATTGATTGATTTTCTACGGGTATAAGGTGCAAAAATAAAATTTGAGCTACATGCACACGTGACAGTGCACCTAAATGGATTGCAAAAACACATGTGTCGCACTGGGTTCATGTTTACTCCCCGTGCAACAAATTTCAAACATTGAGAATCTTGAACTTTAAATTCTAGTACATCCAAAACTTATTTGAAGTTCATGAAACTTATCGTGTTGTCATATGGACACCAATACAAAGTGGCATTGTACTTTTTTTGTTAAATTTGAGACCAGTTTTGATGTAATCTTTATCTAATTACAAACGGGAGACTATTAATAATTGGGAACCAATATCCCAAACGGATTATTTATTCGAACCGTGAGCATTAGACCAACAATGGATACGTGCCATGCTTCGGTTAAGCAATAAAGCGGCAGCATTAGTCATCCAAATAGAAAAACAACATACGTGCCGCCGCGCGACCCGTGTGGCGTGCGAGCAGGCGTGAGTTGACGGGACGCATGCGAGCAGTCCGCCGCGCAGGTAGACGGGGAGGCTTGCGTGCAGGTGTGTGAATTGACAGAGGCGTGCTTGCTGCACAATGTCATCGGGAGGTCTGCGAGTAGCTGTGTGAAACTTTGGTAGGCATGCCAGCAGTCCGGTGCGCAGGCTCACCGGAAGGCGAGCCATCGGTTTAACCGCCGCCCGCCTCTCTCCCAAAACTCCCACTACTCCATATTAATGGTGCGCCCGAGCGGCCGCACCCCCCATCCTCGCCACACACACACAATCCTCTCTCTCTGCTTGCATCCTCGACGCCGCTCTCAGTCCTCAAAGCCGTCAGTGTATGAGGATGCCGCCGAAGCGCCCCATCAGAGGGAGTGGCGACGACGGGGCTGCTAAAGCACCGGAGCACGGCGTGGAGATGGAGACAGAGGTTGCCGTCACTGCCGGCGAGTTATCCTTGCACCCTGACGCCGTCGACGACGTCGAGCTTCCACAGCGGGAGGCGGAGTTCCACACCAACTCTGACGACCACTCCGACGACAATGGACGGCTGGTTAGTCATCTATACCCATTTATGTGTCAAATAGATCATAGGGTTTCTCTGGTTACTCCTTCCTCCCCCTTTGGAATAGAAATCTTGTGGTTATGTTCTCCCAATCCATGAAATCTGAGTAAGTTTCATTAGATCCGTGTAGTGTATTGATTGTTTGAATGGTATAGGTGATAAGTGATTAGTTGTTTCATCTGTGCAAATGATTTCTGCTAGTAATCCGACTAGGGTTAGTGTTCGTGCTAATAATTTTTAGCTAGGACTTGACAATTGATTTTGAATGACCTACATATGTTTGTGCCATTATTTCTTCAAGATTGGTCTGTACATAAACGACTGTGCTTAAAAATCGAACCATAATCTCTGGATATGTATAAATAAATAGCCATAAATTCCTAATCCTACTTCACAGCATGTAATCAGTGATTTGATGCCAAATTTGTTTTAATATTTGTATAGGTGCTGTCTGACGATGTGGACAGCGAGGATGAAGATGCCTAGAGGAGCTACAAGAGGCGAATCCTGAGGGAGCTTTATGCGGGAACGCATAACAGGCGTATTAGGACCTGGAACGACGGCTATGGATGCCCATTTTGCAACCACAAGCTTCATGACGTGTATCTAAGTGTTCTGGTGCATGCAAGAGGACGGGCCTTTGGCTCCTTCAAGCAGAAGTATTCTCGCAGGGTGGCCCACGACGCGTACGCCGGGTACCTGGAGAAGCTTCAGGATCATGCCGACATGTGAGATGAGATGTGGGATGGATCGAACTATGTACGCTTGAGTATGCTTAATGATGGTTGAACTATGTACTTATGGTTGAACTATGTTTATGCACGTGTACGCTTAATATCTATGTCTGAGTATGTTAAATATTTGGTCAAAATTTGGTAAATGTTTTAAAGGGGGACCAATAAACCAGGACGGAGGTAGTACGTCAATCACACATGGTTCCCAAAATTGGAACCTTGTGCAATGACTTTCATTTTGTCTATTGTGTTAATCGCACACGGTTCGCTCTAGCAAACCGTCGCCCCCAAAATTCTTTGTGGGACAGAAAACCCTCACCACCCAATTCAAAAAAGAAAAAAGAAAACCCTCACCATCCCCACGTCACAAAAACCCTCACCCCGCCCGCCACCCCCTCCGGTACGGTCCCCATTCACACCTCCACAAGCTCCTCCGTGTCTATGCCATGGCACCGCCTATCGCGGCGGTAAACACTTAGCTCAACGCCCGCTGCCGCCGTCAGGCTGCCGGCAAAGCCCATCGCATTTTGCCACTTCCGCTTGCCGCCGCCTATCGCGATCGACTTTCTTGACGCTGCTCGTGGTCGACCAAGATCCGCTCGGTTGGGGAATCTGCCGTACTGAGGGTTCTTTCTAATGGACGACAAGGTAACTAATTTAATGAGATATTATCTCATCTCTTATCCCAGTTCATCTGCCTCCTTTAATCACCCGGCGGAAATCGCCGTGAATTCATTTTTATTCGAGCTAATTTGAGGTTTTTTTTTCATTCATAGAATGTACAGTGCGCCGACACTTCAGGACTTTGCGACCTCCGCCAGAGATTCCATCTCACCGTACCAGATAACTTGAGGACGCGCGTGGTATGTTCAATCTCACCCTAAATCTGTTGGCATGGCCTACTTCCCTGAACATATTCTAAATATTTCTACATTTGGATAAAAGGTGCCACATGCACCATATACATCAAAGGGAATTTTCCCCCTCTTCTTTCTATATTAGGCAAATTAATGATGTATTGTTCTTTTGATTACTCTCATATTTCCATGACATCATGTTTACCCTATCTATTTAATTATGGATTTTTGTCCTTCGATTTCAACTGTTGTATAGTTCTTTCAATTTGGGCCCATATTTGCATGTTACCATATTTTCTTTAACAATCCTACCATTTTCTGTAGAACATCCCTTGCTATGCAACAGATTATGTAGTGCACAGTTTTCCCTTTACATAGATCAAGGCTCCACGGATGTCATACTACACACAAACCATGGATTTACAATCATTGCTACTGTAAGACTTGATGAACGTGGTGACTCCTATTTTGGCACTGGCTTTTGGAAAGAAATTGCAAAGTTTTATGTAGTGAAAGCTGGCACCAAAATTGCACTTCACATAAAAGGGCCTGGTCATGAGATATATGCTAACTGATACGTCTCCAACGTATCTATAATTTTTGATTGTTCCATGCTATTATATTATCCTTTTTGGATGTTTATGGGCTTTATTATACACTTTTATATTATTTTTGGGACTAACCTATTAACCGGAGGCCCAGCCCAAAATGTTGTTTTCTTTCCTATTTCAGTGTTTCGAAGAAAAGGAATATCAAACGGAGTCCAAATGGAATGAAACCTTCGGGAGAGTTATTTTTGGAACGGAAGCAATCCAGGAGACTTGGAGTAGACGTCAGGGAAGCTTCGAGGAAGCCACGAGGCAGGGAGGCGCGCTTGCCCCCCTTGGCGCGCCCCCACCCTCGTGGGCCCCTCGTGGCTCCCCTGACCGACTTCTTTCGCCTATATATGTCCATATACCCTAAAAACATCGGGGAACAGAATAGATCGGGAGTTCCGCCGCTGCAAGCCTCTGTAGCCACCAAAAACCAATCGGGACCCTGTTCCGGCACCCTGCCGGAGGGGGGATCCCTCACCGGTGGCCATCTTCATCATCCCGACGCTCTCCATGACGAGGAGGGAGTAGTTCACCCTCGGGGCTGAGGGTATGTACCAGTAGCTATGTGTTTGATCTCTCTCTCTCTCTCGTGTTCTTGAGGTGGTACGATCTTGATGTATCGCGAGCTTTGCTATTATAGTTGGATCTTATGATGTTTCTCCCCCTCTACTCTCTTGTAATGGATTGAGTTTTCCCTTTGAAGTTATCTTATCGGATTCAGTCTTTAAGGATTTGAGAACACTTGATGTATGTCTTGCATGTGCTTATTTGTGGTGACAATGGGATATCACGTGATTCACTTGATGTATGTTTTGGTGATCAACTTGCGGGTTCCGTGACCTCGTGAACTTATTCATAGGGGTTGGCACACGTTTTCGTCTTGACTCTCCGGTAGAAACTTTGGGGCACTCTTTGAAGTACTTTGTGTTGGATTGAACAGATGAATCTAAGATTGTGTGATGCATATCGTATAATCATACCCACGGATACTTGAGGTGACATTGGAGTATCTAGGTGACATTAGGGTTTTGGTTGATATGTGTCTTAAGGTGTTATTCTAGTACGAACTCTTGAATAGATCGATCTGAAAGAATAACTTTGAGGTGGTTTCGTACCCTACAATAATCTCTTCATTTGTTCTCCACTATTAGTGACTTTGGAGTGACTCTTTGTTGCATGTTGAGGGATAGTTATATGATCCAGTTATGTTATTATTGTTGAGAGAACTTGCACTAGTGAAAGTATGAACCCTAGGCCTTGTTTCCTAGCATTGCAATACCGTTTACGCTCACTTTTATCACTTGCTACCTTGCTGTTTTTATATTTTCAGATTACAAATACCTATATCTACCATCCATATTGCACTTGTATCACCATCTCTTCGCCGAACTAGTGCCCTTATACAATTTACCATTGTATTGGGTGTGTTGGGGACACAAGAGACTCTTTGTTATTTGGTTGCAGGGTTGTTTGAGAGAGACCATCTTCATCCTATGCCTCCCACGGATTGATAAACCTTAGGTCATTCACTTGAGGGAAATTTGCTACTGTCCTACAAACCTCTGCACTTGGAGGCCCAACAACGTCTATAAGAAGAAGGTTGTCTAGTAGACATCAAACTCTTTTCTGGCGCCGTTGCCGGGGAGGTGAGTGCTTGAAGGTATATCTTTAGATCTTGCAATCGAATCTTTTAGTTTCTTGTTTTATCACTTGTTTAGTCTATAAAAGTAAACTACAAAAAAATGGAATTAAGGGTGCCTCATATGCTTCATCTTTTTAATGTCTTTCGTGAAAATGATCGGAAGGAAAAAGTTGCTCAAGTACTTGAAGAAGAATTACATAGAATGCTTGGCATAGAATATGTGAATGATGAGCATGATTGCAATGTTGTTAGTATGAATTCTTTGAATACCCATGATGCTAATGATATGCAAAGCCACAAGCTTGGGGATGCTATGTTTGATGAAGATGATATGTTTTGTCCCCTAAGTTTTGATGAGCAAATTTATTATGATAATAGCATGCCTCCTATTTATGATGATTATATTGATGAAAGTGGGTTTGGAAGAGTGTCAACTTTAGGAAGTAATGATCCCACTGTTTTGGAGGGTGTTGAATCTTATTGTGATAATTAGGAAACACTACTGGAATCAGCTAATTTGCCATCTGCCAGCTCTTTGCCGTCTGCTAGCTGACGGTAAAGAAGCTCTTTGCCATCAGCTACCCAAAAGCAGACGGCAAAGAAATGGCAGACGACAAAACAGGCCTTTGCCATCTGTCGGCTCTTTGCCGTCCGCTGGCTGACGGCAAAGAGAGAGGTGGCCCCCACCACCCCCCCCGCCTGTTTAGAAAAACTTAACGCCCCACCTCTTTGCCCTCTGCTAGCAGACGGCAAAGAGAGATAAAGGCGGACGGCAAAGAGCAGACTAACTAACGGCCCCCACCCCCGCCCGTTACTCTCTCTTCTCTCCCTCTCTCCTCCCCGACGCGCCCCGCCACCAGATCCCACGTCCACCGCCGCCGCCGCCGCCCGCCCCCGCCCCCCGCCGCCCGGTGCTGCCCTCGCCCCCGCACCCGCTTGGCACGTCGCCCCACCACCCCTCCGCCCCCACCCCACCCGTCGACGCCCCATCGCCCCGCCACCCGCCGCCGCCCCCGACGCCCCGTCGCCCCGCCACCCGCCGCCCGGCGCCCCCCCGCCACCGCCCCCGCCGACCGTCCCATTGCTCCGGTGAGGGACTACTTCTTTTTTTCTGTTTTTTCATTTTTTTTCTGTTTAATTGTTAGTGCTAGATTGTGTTAGTGTTAGTGTTAGAAAAGAATGAGAAGAAGTAGAAGTAGTAGAAGAAGTAGAAGAAGAAGAAAAGAGAAGAAGTAGAAAAAAGATGAAAAAAGAAAAAGAAGAAAAGAAGTAGAAGAAGAAGAAAGGAAGAAAAAAAAGAAGTACAAAAAAGATGTAAAAAGAAGAAGAAGAAAAGAAGTAGAAGAAGTAGAAGAAGAAGAAAGGAAGAAACGAAAAGAAGTAGAAAAAAGATGAAAGAAGAAGAAGAAGAAAGGAAGAAACGAAAAGAAGTAAAGAAGTAGAAAAAAGATGAAAGAAGAAGAAGAAGAAAGGAAAGAAGAAGAAGAAGAAGAAGAGAAAGAAAGAAGAAGAAGAAGGATAGAAGGAAACACCCCGACCCCTTGACCCCGACACCCCGACCCCCTAACCCCTGACCCCGACACCCCGACCCCGACCCCGACACGGCACCCCGACCCCCTGACCCCCTGACCCCGACACCCCGACACCCCGACTCCGACACCACACCCGACACCCCGACCCCGACACGACACCCGACCCCCCTGACCCCGACACCCCGACTCCGACACCACACCCCGACCCCGACACGACACCTCGACACCCGACCCCCTGACCCCCCAACCCCGACACCACACCCCGACACCCGACCCCGACTCCACCCCGACACCCGACCCCCTAACCCCCTGACCCCGACACGACACCCCGACCCCCCGACCCCGAAACAGCACCCTGACCCCGACACGGCACCCCGACCCCCGACACCTCCCGAAACGGTGTTCTTTGGCCTTGCAGAGGCCGATGGGGTCATATATTTGTGAATTATTAGTTAGGTCATATATTTTTCGATTTTGTTATGAAAACATCATATATAATTGTGTTGATCGGGTAGATTTAAATGTGCAGTTGTTTCATCGCTGCGAGGTTTGGTGGTCGACGACCTCGCCGTGCGTTTGACGAGCTCTGCCCCTTCGTCCGTGGGTGAGCACAAATGACATGTCCTCCTCCCCCGTTAATTATTTGCTCTGTTCCGGTGTTCGTGCCGATGAAACTTGATAGCTAGCTATATATGTGTCTTGAATCATCAGTATGCGTAACCAATATGTGTCTCCCATTCGAAAGCGTCATAGTTATAAATATGCATGCATTTGCATATTTATAACCTTGATTCTTTCGAATTGTCCAACGCTATCCATGGACAGCCCGAGTATGTTTAGATTGGGTTCGTTTTCCCATATGCTTTGCTCCGGATCTGACGCATAAGTTTTGTCAGTGCCTCCCCTGTTGTTCTCCGGGTACACATCCTCTCTGTTTATTACAGAGACGTGTATCAGGAGAACAGCGGGGAGGTGCTGCCGAAATTTTGCGTAGGATCCGGAGCATAGCATGGGAAAATGAACCCAATCTAAACATACTCGGGTGGGATTAGGACCTATCATTACCTATTAGAGTGTAGGTTGCATGGACGTAATAAGATTGACAAAGTAGATCAACTGATGAATATATACATGGTGAATTATATATATATATATATATTTGTTGTGTGTCTAGTAGCTCTGAAAGTCAAGATGAGTGATGGTGCGTTATATATATATATATATATATATATATATATTTGTTGTGTGTCTAGTAGCTCTGAATATATACATGGTGAATTATATATATATTTGACAAAGTACACCGGTCACACTGGTCAGAACAAATGGAGCACTGAATGGTTCACAAAAACCAAGGGATATGTGCAAGCCACATTTGCAAATGGCCAGAGGAAAACCTGGTGCCCTTGTTTACGGTGCGGCAATTGGGAAAAGAGGACAGAGGCTGAAATGGGCAAACACCTGCAGAAGAGTGGTTTTAGGCCCGATTATACGGTGTGGACATTTCATGGTGAGTCTCCTCAACGTGACCGAGCTGAGGTGGATCGTCGTCGCACCGATGAGCATGGTACCGGGATGGAAAACATGGTGCAAGACTTCGATGATGCTCGGGATTCGGACGAGGAGATGGAGGAATCTGCAAAGGCCTTCAATGAAATGTTGGAGTCTTCAAAACGTCCGCTCCATGAGCACACTGAGCTTTGTCAGTTGGATGCCATCTCACAAGTAATGGCTCTGAAGGCTCAGTTCAACTTGGGCAAAGAATGCTACGATGCAATGATGACAGTATTTGGACGCTTTCTACCCAAAGGCCATGTAATGCCTGCAAACCTGTACCAGTCGGACAAAATCCTCCGTGCACTGAAGATGCCCTATGAGAAGATACATGCCTGTGAGAAAGGATGTGTCTTGTTTAGGCTTGACTATGCGGACTTGAACTATTGTCCCATTTGCAAGTCTTCCAGGTATGTTGTGGTAGACAACGGTATGGGTGAGAAGACACAGACCAAAATCCCCGTTAGTGTTCTTCGGTATATGCCAATCGTACCAAGACTTCAACGTCTTTTCATGGTCGAAGAGACGGCCAGACAGATGACATGGCACAAAACGGGCAAAAGAACCGAACTAGATGCAGATGGGAATCTGATGATCGTACACACATCGGATGGTGTTGCGTGGAAAAAGTTTGATGAATTACATGCTGACAAAGCGGCAGATCCGAGGCATCCTCGAGTCGGCATCAGCACGGATGGGTTCAGTGTGTTTGGTATGACGGCAGCCCAATACAGTTGTTGGCCCGTATTTGTCTTTCCACTCAATCTCCCCCCCGGACAGATTATGCAAAGAAAGAACATTTTCCTGACGTTGATAATTCCAGGGCCCAACTATCCGGGGAAAATATGAATGTGTACATGCAGCCGCTTAAGGACGAATTGCAAGAAGCCTGGGATAATGGGTTCAAGACATACGACGCCTATAGCAAACGGAACTTCATAATGCGTGTCTGGTACATGTACTCGACGCATGACTTGCCGGCGTATGCGCTATTCGTTGGCTGGTGTGTGCATGGAAGGTTCCCGTGCCCCACATGCAAGGGAGCTCTTGAGTTTCGTTGGCTTCAGGCCGGTCGCAAGTTTTCTTGCTTCGACATGCATAGACAGTTCCTGAATCCTCGCCATAAGTTCAGGAAAGACAAGAAGAACTTCATCAGAGGTAGAGTTGTCAAAAACTCTGCACCACCTGCATTGACAGGCCAACAGACCCTGGATCAGTTAAACGCTCTCGAGCCAGATCCAGAGCGTCCAGGGTACTTCAAGGGGTATAATTCTAAGCACGCCTGGACTCACAAAACATGCTTATGGGATCTGCCTTACTTCAAAGACCTCCTTTGCCCACACAACATCGACGTGATGCACACTGAGAAGAATATCGCCGAGGCACTTTTTGGTACATTGTTCGGCATAGATGGGAAGTCAAAGGATAATACTAAGGCTAGAGTCGATCTGGAGGCGCTATGTGATAGGCCGTTACAAAACATGAAAGAACCGAAAGGAAAGCAGAACTGGACGAAGCCAAAGGCATGGTTCAATCTTGGAAGGCCAGCTATGAGGGAAATTATCTTGTGGGTGAAAATGCAGTTGATGTTCCCCGATGGGTATGCAGCGAATCTAAAGAGGGGAGCCAGTCTTGATAAATTGAAGATATTTGGTCTCAAGAGTCATGATTGGCACATATGGATTGAGCGGGTAATGCCGGTGATGTTGCGTGGCTTCATCCCTGAGGATGAATGGCTAGTACTGGCAGAACTCAGCTATTTCTTCCGTGTTCTTTGTGCGAAAGAACTATCGCCTGGCGTGCTAGAAGAAATGGAAGAGTTGGCGCCGGAGTTGATCTGCAAGTTAGAGAAGATCTTTCCACCGGGCTTCTTTAATCCAATGCAGCATTTGATTTTGCATCTCCCGACCGAGGCAAGATTGGGGGGGCCCGTGCAAAATCGTTGGTGCTACCCAACTGAGAGGATGCAGAAGACGCTTCGACAAAAATGTAAAAATAAACGTAGAATTGAAGCATCGATGGCTGAGGCATTCATCACTGAGGAGGCGGCAAACTTCGTGACAGCACACTACGAAGCCAAAAATCGTCATTTGCATAATCCGAAGCCTCGGTACAATGCTGACGACCCTAAAAAGGGTGGATCCAACCTCAGCCTATTCAAAGGGAATCTCGCACCAGCCAGTGTTTCAAATCCAGTATCTTTGGATAACGAAGAATGGCGGACCATTTCGTTGTATATCTTCAACAACCTGATAGAAGTGCGGCCGTACATCGAGTAAGTTCTCGGTACATTGTTTCGCAACTTCTATTTCCTTTGAACTGCTCTTATTCCTGGATATTTCATACAGTCGATACGTCGCCTTATTCTCGTATGGAGCGGTGATCCAAAAGGATTCTGTCGAAGAGTATGAGCTTCTCGCAAAGCAAGGAGGCGGCTATCCCGGTTTCATCTCTTGGTTCAAACAAACGGTAATTTCTATTAGACAATTTCATTTCATTCGCTAATTTGTGCGTAATGCAACAATCCTTTCATATTAAACTTGTAGGCTAATTCAGAGTCTATGGACGCCGAATTGAGACAAGTCGCTAATGGTTTTGACTATAAGGTCCGTTCATTTGACAAATACGACATCAACGGGTATCGCTTTCGTACCTATGGCAAAGAGCTATCTATGGCCGACCGAAAGTCTACAAATTGTTGTGTATCTGCTATCGGCGAAGGAGGTACCGAGTATTATGGGAGAGTTGAAGCAATTTATGAACTTCTATTCTATGGTGAAAACCCACCGAATGTCGTAGTCTTCAAATGTTATTGGTTTCAGCCGAAGGAGACTAGAAGGACTCATGAACATATAGGGCTAGTTGAAATCAACCAAAGCACCCATTTAGATGTTCCTGATGTCTATATTACGGCTCAACAGGCGACCCAAGTATTCTATCTACCGTGGGCCTGCCAAACTAATCCAAATCTGAAAGGTTGGGATGTCGTTTATGAAGTGCCGCCACGTGCTAGACTATCTCCCCCAAAGGAAGAGGATTATGAACCTCACATTAACCCAGACACATATGAAGGAGAATTCTTCCAAGAGACACGTCTTTCCAAAAAGCGTTTCAAGAACCGCTATACTTCACCCCAAAACATTGAAGTAGACAGCGACAGTGAATCCGACATCACCCCAGAGGAGGAACAAGAAGAGCCGGAACAAGAAGAGGTTACTGCTGCGGATGACCTGTCATTGCTTGACCGATTACGTCAAGGTGGCCTTCCACATGTTGATGCCACTGAACCCTATGAGCCCGTCATTGATTATAGTGATGATGATGATTATGCATTTATTGATGATACTGATCGAGATTATTAGTAGTGTCAGGTATTAAATTTTTTTATGTTGTACTTGATGATGATACACTTAAGTGATACACATATTATTATTCATGTCGGTCTTTTTTTATGTTGTACTAATTTCGTTTACTGTTTGTCATGGCAGGTGTTGAAAGATGGTGGGCGCTGGTCGGGAGCGCGCCAAGGCCCCTTCTTCGTCGGCGCGTGGTGTGAGGTCTTCCATTCCACACGCACCTCTCCGCCGAGCGTTGCTGGACAGTATGGCGACACCGCCGGGCCCTTCTTCGTCGACCGCGGTGCCCAGCAGGGGACGAGGTAGGAAGAGAGGAGGTGGGGCACGTGGTCGCGGGAGAGGAGGTAGGGTGACTGCTACGGCGCCTTCCTCGCCGCCACCCCCAGCTGTTTCACCCGAGCACGTGACTGCTAGGGTGGACTCGTCCGAGGAGGAGGCTACACGGACTCCGGTCCACGAGCCTTCGGTCCACGGGTCTTGGGCCCACGAGCCTCGGGTCGACGGGCCTTCGGCCCACGAGAGTTCGGCCCACGAGACCCCGGAGGAGCACACGTCTGGATGGGGTACCTGGCCGGATCAGCCCGAGGAGCCGAGTGGCCATGCTGATGATGGCGGGGAGCCGACTGATATTGAGGAGGAGGGGGGCACCGTCTACCAGCGTGGAGCTACACGGCTCCCGTCCGTGCCGGCGACCCGCGAGCAGAGGTGGTTGATTTTCCCTGATGGGGAGAGGTAAGTGCATTTAATATTTTTGTACCTTCTGCATTCACGTTTCTTCAAATAACTAATGCGTTGGCCTTGTCATGCTGCAGGGGTTGGGACCACCATCATAGTGTCCGCCGGCCCAACTCCGTCCTTGGAGTTCTTTGCCGGCAAAACTTCCCGGGGTTTGTCACGTTGCCTGGTGAGGGTCGGCTTCCAGAGCTTGGATTGAGCTGGGAGCACTACTTGGCTGCCCCGGCCCCGCCGGATGAGATTATCGACGGTGTCTTGTGCGACACGAGGGCAGACGTGGTGATCAGAAAGTTCTGGGTAATTTATCCTTTACACATTTAAAAATCTTCAACTAGCTAGTTATTAATTGTACTAATCAATATTGTCTCATTTGATTGCAGACATTCTACAGGTGTGAGGAGGGATACGAGGAGGACGCGGCACATGTTATCGAGAACGTCTGCAAGCGCCTACTACAGAACTTACGGCACGAGGCTCGGGTGCAGGCTGTTCGAGACTACTACGCCTTGCGTGGTATCAAGAAGACCAAGCCGGCGTGCCGCGATAAGTTCCTGAGTAAGGAGCAGTACATGAAGGTAATTCTTAAGGCCTTCTACTTAAGTTCCTTCATTTAGTAATTCTTAGCCGTAGCGCTCAAGTTTCTATTTGCTAACTTAGGCGCCTCCGAGATGGTGTGCGGATCGGATGGATTGTTGGGAGGTGTTGGTCAATGAGTGGTGCTCAAAAGAATGGCTAGCCCTCCACAACGAGGCCAAGGACAAACGTGCCCAAATGGAAGGTGTGCCACACCATCAAGGCAGCTCCAACTTATATCAGTTCGGGCGGAACTGGGTATGTGGTTTGCTTCATGATTCATGCAATTCATTCATCATGCTAGCTTGAGCCCTTTAATTACTAATTTACATTGTTTCTCTCTTTCAGGCACGCTACAATAAGGTGGATAAGGTGCCAGAGGTGTACGACCTGTATGCCATGGCCCACACTGCCTCTTTCAAGAAAGTCAAGGCATTCTCTCAGTCTGACCTCGATGATGCAAACAACTTCACCAACATCTCCTCCCACAACAAGCTCGTGAGATATAGAGATGAGGGGAAGGCGAGGAAAGGGGAGGACTTTAACCCGAGCCAGGGTCCCATTGATCCAGAGCTGGTGATGATATCTGGTGGCGGGAGGTCCCATGGCTCCATAGCCATTGGAGATGGACTTATCCGTTGTCCTAGCACTCTCCCGGAGATCAAGGCGCGCCAGTCGAGCTCCGCTCCTGAGATAAGGCCTCGTGAACGGCCAGTGCAACTCGCCATCAAGGTTAGTGATACGTACTCAGCTATCTTTCTCCATTACATTGTGTGCGCTTCCATCAATGATTACAAATGGTCATGTGAGTGGTGTTGCAGGCTGCTATACAGAGTGAGAGAGATAGAACGGAGAAACTTCTGGCGGAGGCGGCGGAGAGGCAGCGGGAGTTGGAGGAGAGGACGACAAAGATGTTGGAGGAGGAGAGGGCACGGAATGACATGCAGGCAAGGGCCATGTACGAGCTCCTTGTGGTAAGTTTCTTCTGCAGATTAGCCAAAACATTCATGTAGTGTTTGTCTCATTACTAACTAGTATGACTGAGTCGTCAAAACCAAATGTGCAGTCTGTGTGCGAGAAGACCGGTCAGACCGCTCCGCCGATGCCAGTGATTGCTCCTGGGACCACGGTGAGTTTAATTTGAATGGACATTACTTGCTAGTCTTAACATTTGAGTGTCATCATGCTAACAAGACATTGGAAATGATCTTTGGTGCAGCGTAACTCCAGACAAGCATCGCACGATCCTTCTCCAGCTACCGACACGAGCCAGCCCGCTCCTACACCTCCTGGATCATGGTAAGTTTATCTAGTGTTTTGCTTAACACATGCATAAAGACCTAGACTTAGCTTTATTTCCTCCAATGCTTACCATAATGACCTAGACTTAGCTTCTTCTCCTCCAAAATGACTTAATAAGCTTACTGACCTCCAAAACCATCCATTTTACCTAAGTTAGCTCTAAAACGATCTGTACTTAGCTTACTTATGTCAAAAATTGCATAATTAGCTTAGTTAGCTCATAAACGATCCATTTTACCTAAGTTAGCTCTAAAATGACCCATTTTACCTTGGTTAGCTTATAAATGATCCAGTTCATCCAAGTTAGCTCAAAAATGACCCATTTTACCTAGATTAGCTCCTAAATGATCCATTTTACCTACGTTAGCTTTAAAATGACCCATTTCACCTAGGTTAGCTCCAAAATGACCCATCTTACCTAGGTTATCTCATAAACGATCCATTTCAACTAATTTAGCTCATAAACGATCCATTTCACCAAGTTAGCTCAAAAACGATCCATTTCACCTAAATTAGCTCTTAAATGATCCATTTCACCTAAGTTAGCTCAAAAAGATCCATTTCAACTAAATTAGCTCATAAATGATCCATTTCACCTAAGTTAGCTCAAAAACGATCCATTTCAACTAAGTTAGCTCATACATGATCCATTTCACCTACGTTAGCTAAAAAACGATCCATTTCACCTTAGTTACCTCAAAAACGATCCATTTGACCTTAGTTAGCTCATAAACGACCCATTTCAACTAAGTTAGCTCATAAATGATCCATTTCACCTTAGCTAGCTCATAAACGACCCATTTCAACTTAGTTAGCTCATATATGATCCATTTCACGTAAGTTAGCTCATAAATGACATATACTTCTTGTTCTAGTCTTCTTCTTGTTCTACTCTTCTTGTTCTAGTCTTCTTCTTGTTCTACTCTTCTTGTTCTAGTCTTCTTATTCTAGTCACCTATTTCTAACTTTCTTATTTTGCCATTTTGCAGATTTCATTCACTTCATGGAAGCTAGCTTGCTATGGAGTGCTTGTTTATGTATGGATGGAACTTGCTTATGTATGAATGGATGGATGGAACTTGCTTATGTAATATGTATGGATGGAACTTGCTTATGTATGAATGGATGGAACTTGCTTATGTATGAATGGATGGAACTTATGTGCTGGATATATGTGATATCTTTGCTGTTAAATAGGCCTGTGAAATATATCTATATATGTCATATATATTTGCTGTGAAAATTGTTGGATTTAATAAAAACAGAAAAAAGAGCCAATATGCAGGCTCTTTGCCGTCTGCCACCGACGGCAACGGGCTCTTTGCTGTCAGCCGCAGACGGCAAAGAAGCCACGTGGCAGCCAACTGTGCTTCCTGGGAGCTGACCCATTTGGTCAGTTTGCCTACAGTGGCAGACGGCAAAGACACTAGAAAGTTTGCCGTCAGCGGCGGACGGCAAAGACACTAGAAAGTTTGCCTACAGTGGCAGACGGCAAAGACACTAGAAAGTTTGCCGTCAGCGGCGGACGGCAAAGGCCTGCCATTAGCCACTTAACGGACTGCCAGCGCAATTATTGCCGTCTACTCTCTTTGCCGTCCGCTGCAGACGGCGAAGGCCCTTTGCCGTCAGCCGCCCGGAAGCAAACGGCAAAGTAGCTCTTTACCGTAGCCTACTTTGCCGGAGCCTTTTGCTGTCCGCGGCTGACAGCAAAGGCCTTTGCCGTCCGCCGTTCATGCCTTTGCCGTCCGCCGTGGCAGACGGCAAAATAGCCGATTCCTGTAGTGAAAGTGGATTTGGAGAGGTCATGAGTTTATTTAGTAATGAATCCACTATTTCGGAAGAGTTTCCAATTGATTATGAGAACAAAGTTACTATCTATGATGATTATTATGATGACATGTATGCTATAAATATTAATGATAACCATGAAACTTGTCGTCATGATTTTAGCTTTCAATTGGATTATGCTTCACATGATAGTTATTTTGTTGAATTTGCTCCCACTATTCCGAATGAGAATAAATTTGCTTATGTGGAGAGTAGTAAAATTTCTATGCAAGTGCATCATTAGAATAATTCTTTATGTGATGGTTATATTGTTGAATTCATTCATGATGCTACTGAAAATTATTATGAGGGAGGAATATATGCTTGTAGAAATTGCAATAATATCAAGTTTCCTCTCTATGTGCTTAAATTTTTAAAGTTATGCTTGTTTTGCCTTCCTATGCTAGTTGATTATTGTTCCCATAAGTTGTTTGCTCACAGAATCCCTATGAATAGGAAGTGGGTTAGACTTAAATGTGTTAGTAATATTCTTCATGATGGTCTCTTTATGTTTCAATTCTTATCATTTATGTGAGCATCATTGAAATCATCATCCCTAGCTAGGGGCGTTAAACGTTAGCGCTTGTTGGGAGGCAACCCAATTTTATTTTTGTTTCTTGCTTTTTGGTTCTGTTTAGTAATAAATAATTCATCTAGCCTCTGGTTAGACGTGGTTTTATGTTTTAATTAGTGTTTGTGCCAAGTAGAACCTTTGGGAAGACTTGGGTGAAGTCTTTATGATCTTGCTGTAAAAAACAGAAACTTTAGCGCTCACAAGATTAGATAAAACTTTTTACTGGAGAGTGCTATTTAGTTGATTATTTTTGCAGATGATTAATAGACAAATTCCTCACGTCCAGCAATTTATTTCAGAATTTTTGGAGTTCCAGAAGTATACGTTTGATACAGATTACTACAGACTGTTCTGTTTTTGACAGATTCTGTTTTCTATGTGTTGTTTGCTTATTTTGAAGAATCTATGAGTAGTTTCGGAGGGTATGGACCATAGAGAAGTTGAAATACAGTAGATATTACACCAATATGAATTTAGAATGAGTTCACAATAGTACCTAAGTGGTGATTTATTTTCTTATACTAACGGAGCTTACGAGTTTTCTGTTGAGTTTTGTGTTGTGAAGTTTTCAAGTTTTGGGTAAAGATTCGATGGACTATGGAATAAGGAGTGGCAAGAGCCTAAGCTTGGGGATGCCCAAGGCACCCCAAGGTAATATTCAAGGACAACCAAGAGCCTAAGCTTGGGGATGCCCCGGATGGCATCCCCTCTTTCGTCTTCGTTCATCGGTAACTTTACTTGGAGCTATATTTTTATTCACCACATGATATGTGTTTTGCTTGGATAATCATTTTATTTTGTTAGTATTTGCTTGCTGTTATTTAGAATAATGTTTTGCATCTCTAGTTTCAATAAAAATGTCAAGGATAGCTTTTACCATGCTTATTTTGCAAGTATACATGTTGCTGTTTCAAAACAGAAAGTTTACCGCTGTTGCAAAAATTCCCTAGAAAAGTCAGAATGTGATAAAATGTTGAATTTTTTTGCATAATAAGCTCTGATAAATTTACTACAGTGGGAATTTATTTCATAATTTTTGTATCTAGGGAAGTATGGATCTTGCTGCATTCTTTACAGACTGTCCTGTTTAGGCAGATTGCTGTTATGTTTGCATTGTTTGCATATGTTTGCTTGTTTAATGATTCTATTTGAGGATAGGACTATTAAATATGCAGAGGCATTTAGTATGCAATGTTGAATAATAATTTTAGTGATTTGCTACAGTAGAGTGTGATAAGGTTTTTGCATTGGTTTATACTAACTTATCTCACGAGTCCTTGTTGAGTTTTGTGTGGATGAAGCTCTTGGGATTTAGGGAGACCGTGATATGAGAGGAATTAAGGAGACACAAAAGCTCAAGCTTGGGGATGCCCAAGGAATCCCAAGATAATATTTCAAGAAGTCTCAAGCGTCTAAGCTTAGGGATGCCCCGGTAGGCATCCCACCTTTCTTCTTCAACAACTACCGGTTAGTTTCGGTTGATCCTAAGTTTTTGCTTCTTCACGTGATGTTTACTATCCTTGAAATGTCGTTTTATTTTGTTTTGCTCGCTGTTTGAATAAATCCCAAGATCTGAAGTTATTAAATGTTAGAGATTCTTCACATAGTTACATAATTATTCGACTACTCATTGATCTTCACTTATATCTTTTGGAGTAGTTTGTCGTTTGCTCTAGTGCTTCACTTATATCTTTTAGAGCACGGATGTACTTTTATTTTGAAGAAATAGATGAAATCTCATGATTCACTTATATTATTTTGAGAGTCCTAAACAGCATGGGAATTTGCTTTGGTTATGAAACTAGTCCTAATATGATAGGCATCCAAGATGGGTATAATAAAACCTTTCATATAAGTGCATTGAATACTATGTGAAGTTTGATTCCTTATGATTGTTTTGAGATATGAGGATGGTAATATTAGAGTCATGCTAGTGAGTAGTTGTGAATTTGAGAGATACTTGTGTTAAAGTTTGTGATTCCCGTAGCATGCACGTTTGGTGAACCGTTATGTGATGAAGTCGGAGCATGATTTATTTCTTGATTGTCTTCCTTATGAGTGGCGGTCGGGGACGAGCGATGGTCTTTTCCTACCAATCTATCCCCCTAGGAGCATGCGCGTAGTACTTCGTTTCGATAACTAATAGATTTTTGCAATAAGTATGTGAGTTCTTTATGACTAATGTTGAGTCCATGGATTATACGCACTCTCACCCTTCCACCATTGCTAGCCTCTCTAGTACCGCGCAACTTTCGCCGGTACCATAAACCCACCATTACCTTCCTCAAAACAGCCACCATACCTACCTATTATGGCATTTCCATAGCCATTCCGAGATATATTGCCATGCAACTTTCCACCGTTCCGTTTATTATGACACGCTCCATCATTGTCATATTGCTTTGCATGATCATGTAGTTGACATCGTATTTGTGGCAAAGCCACCGTTCATAATTCTTTCATACATGTCACTCTTGATTCATTGCACATCCTGGTATACTGCCGGAGGCATTCACATAGACTCATATTTTGTTCGAAGTATTGAGTTGTAATTCTTGAGTTGAAAGTAAATAAAAGTGTGATGATCTTCATTATTAGAGCATTGTCCTAGTGAGGAAAGGATGATGAAGACTATGATTCCCCCACAAGTCAGGATGAGACTCTGGACGAAAAAAAAGAGGCCATAAAAAAAGAGAAAGGCCCCAAATAAAAAAATTAGAGAAAAAGAGAGAAGGGGCAATGCTACTATCCTTTTTCCACACTTGTGCTTCAAAGTAGCACCATGATCTTCATGATAGAGAGTCTCCTATGTTGTCACTTTCATATACTAGTGGGAATTTTCATTATAAGAACTTGGCTTGTATATTCCAATGATGGGCTTCCTCAAAATGCCCTAGGTCTTCGTGAGCAAGCGAGTTGGATGCACACCCACTTAGTTTCTTTTTGAGCTTTCATACACTTATAGCTCTAGGGCATCCGTTGCATGGCAATCCCTACTCACTCACATTAATATCTATTGATGGGCATCTCCATAGGCCCGTTGATACGCCTAGTTGATGTGAGACTATTTTCTCCTTTTTGTCTTCTCCACAACCACCATTCTATTCCAGCTATAGTGCTATGTCCATGGCTCATGCTCATGTATTGCGTGAAGATTGAAAAAGTTTGAGAACATCAAAAGTATGAAACAATTGCTTGGCTTGTCATCGGGGTTGTGCATGATTTAAATATTTTGTGTGATGAAGATAGAGCATAGCCAGACTATATGATTTTGTAGGGATAGCTTGCTTTGACCATGTTATTTTGAGAAGACATGATTGCTTTGTTAGTATGCTTGAAGTATTATTGCTTTCATGTCAATATTAAACTTTTGTTTTGAATCTTATGGATTTGAATATTCTTGCCACAATAGAGAAGATTATGTTAGGTAGCATTCCACATCAAAAAATTTGTTTTTATCATTTACCTACTCGAGGACGAGCAGGCATTAAGCTTGGGGATGCTTGATACGTCTCCAATGTATCTATAATTTTTGATTGTTCCATGCTATGATATTATCCTTTTTGGATGTATATGGGCTTTATTATACACTTTTATATTATTTTTGGGACTAACCTATTAACCAGAGGCCCAGCCCAAAATGTTGTTTTCTTGCCTATTTCAGTGTTTCGAAGAAAAGGAATATCAAACGGAGTCCAAACGGAATGAAACCTTCGGGAGAGTTATTTTTGGAACGGAAGCAATCCAGGAGACTTGGAGTAGACGTCAGGGAAGCTTCGAGGAAGCCATGAGGCAGGGAGGCGCGCCTGCCCCCTGGACGCGCCCCCCACCCTCGTGGGCCCCTCGTGGCTCCCCTGACCGACTTCTTTCGCCTATATATGTCCATATACCCTAAAAACATCGGGGAACATAATAGATCGGGAGTTCCGTCGCCGCAAGCCTCTGTAGCCACCAAAAACCAATCGGACCCTGTTCCGGCACCCTGCCGGAGGGGTGATCCCTCACCGGTGGCCATCTTCATCATCCCGGCGCTCTCCATGACGAGGAGGGAGTACTTCACCCTCGGGGCTGAGGGTATGTACAAGTAGCTATGTGTTTGATCTCTCTCTCTCTCGTGTTCTTGAGGTGGTACGATCTTGATGTATCGCGAGCTTTGCTATTATAGTTGGATCTTATGATGTTTCTCCCCCCTACTCTCTTGTAATGGATTGAGTTTTCCCTTTGAAGTTATCTTATCGGATTGAGTCTTTAAGGATTTGAGAACACTTGATGTATGTCTTGCATGTGCTTATTTGTGGTGACAATGGGATATCACGTGATTCACTTGATGTATGTTTTGGTGATCAACTTGCGGGTTCCGTGACCTCGTGAACTTATGCATAGGGGTTGGCACACGTTTTCGTCTTGACTCTCCGGTAGAAACTTTGGGGCACTCTTTGAAGTACTTTGTGTTGGATTGAATAGATGAATCTGAGATTGCGTGATGCATATTGTATAATCATACCCACAGATACTTGAGGTGACATTGGAGTATCTAGGTGACATTAGGGTTTTGGTTGATATGTGTCTTAAGGTGTTATTCTAGTACGAACTCTTGAATAGATCGATCCGAAAGAATAACTTTGAGGTGGTTTCATACCCTACAATAATCTCTTCGTTTGTTCTCCACTATTAGTGACTTTGGAGTGACTCTTTGTTGCATGTTGAGGGATAGTTATATGATCCAGTTATGTTATTATTGTTGAGAGAACTTGCACTAGTGAAAGTATGAACCCTAGGCCTTGTTTCCTAGCATTGAAATACCGTTTACGCTCACTTTTATCACTTGCTACCTTGCTGTTTTTATATTTTCAGATTACAAATACCTATATCTACCATCCATATTGCACTTGTATCACCATCTCTTCGCCGAACTAGTGCACCTATACAATTTACCATTGTATTGGGTGTGTTGGGGACACAAGAGACTCTTTGTTATTTGGTTGTAGGGTTGTTTGAGAGAGACCATCTTCATCCTACGCCTCCCACGGATTGATAAACCTTAGGTCATCCACTTGAGGGAAATTTGCTACTGTCCTACAAACCTCTGCACTTGGAGGCCCAACAACGTCTACAAGAAGAAGGTTGTGTAGTAGACATCACTAACTTCCCCGAAAAAATCATCCGTCCAGACTTTGTTCGAAGTAAGTTTTCTTTTCAACTATCTGCATATGTTGACTTACCCAGCAATGTCAAATGAATTGTGTAGTATTTAAGCAACCAATTGTTATTCCCTTTTCTTAGTATATTCCTACCTAATAACTTCTAGTTACCAATACACTTTTCTATTGCCCTATTTTAACTAAATATTCCCTGTACTCCCATTTCTATCAGAAAGCGCCGCTGACAAGGAGACTCCGGAGGTGGAGAACGGGGCTGCCAACAAGCGGAGGCGGGGCGTGCTAGGACCGCAAGCGGCTCCAGCAGGCCTAGACTTCATCAGCAACCTCCCCGATGATATGTTGAGAGTCATCATCTCCCTCCTCCCAATCAAATATGGGGCGCGGACAACCGTCCTTCACGGCGGTGGCGCCCCCTATGGAACTCCAGCCCTCTCGACCTCATCGACACCCACGAGCTCTGCCATGGCTATCGCAAAAGCTTGGATGTGTTCTCCAAGATCCTCGGCAGTCACCTTGGCCCAACCAAAGGCCTTAGAATGGGCAAGTTCTGTTCCAACGGCAAGGACCGAGCCAAGCCTGACGACTGGTTCTGCTCCCCCGCCCTAGATCAGCTCGAGGAGCTCACTTTTGATGATGGGCATATGCGGTCGCTGCCAACGTCCGCACTCTGCCTCGCGCCCACGCTGCGCGTCGCCAAGTTTAGGAACTGCCATTTCCCGCCCCTTAATGACACGCCCACTCTTATACTACCACGACTGAAGCACCTCGAGCTCGTCGTCGTCTGCCTCTCAAACGGTGACATGGAGCGCCTGCTCCGTGGCTGTACTGCACTCGAGTACCTTTGTCTTCAGGCGATCAATGGGTTGAGTACCTTCCACATCACCTCCATGACTCTCCGGACTATTTATGTGTGTTGCTGGTGCGGCAGGAAGACATCACAAGATGTGTACCACGGTATGGTCATTGAGGACACACCTGCACTTGAGAGATTACTTGTAGTTGATCAAGAAGGTCCAACAAGAATCAATGTCATTTCACGCCGAAATTGACAGTGGTGGGCCACTCGTCTGACAAATACTCCGAACTTGTTATTGGATCCACACCCGTTCAGGTACAACAGCCGTCTTCTACCCTCCTTCTACAAATTAACATTATTTCTAATTTTGAAGATGTTTGTTCGTCTGTCATTCAGAAAATGATTCCAACAAGCTTGACCCCGAAACTGCGCACAGTGAAGGTCTTGGCACTAGAATCTATCGGCCCCGACCTGGAGCAAGTTGTCAATTTCCTGAGATGCTTTCCGTGTCTGGAGAAGCTATATATCGAGGTGATGTTCCTTTCCTGTTAAATGTTAACCATAAGGGAGTTCAATTTGTGACACCTTTTTCCAAGTTTACAATGGCAATGTACTACGATTTCTGAAGGTTCTTTTGGAGGATTTCAGTACATACATGTCCCCCCCATATTGGTTGCTTGATCCATATGGTTACAATCAATAAGCATTTCTCCTTTAGATTCATCTGTACTAGTTTCTTAGGGAACTTTTCATCCACTCCAACCTCTTGTGAAGAAGGCTACATTTTTCTAGATGTAATCAAATGCCCATGTTAATCATGTCAGATCGAAGATGGGATGTTAGTGCATTTTACAAATCCTGCAAACCAAATAGGCCTGTCGTAATGTTCAAAACTGCATGTAGGCACTAACACGCTCTCTTTTTTTGCACATAAGATTAGGCCCAGTGGTGGATAATGTGATATAATATAACAATCACGTCGAATGCCTAGATCTGCATCTCTCGGAAATTACTTTGAAGAACTACCGAGGGACCTTACCGGAGATTATATTCGCCGGGTTCTGAGTTCTCAAAGCAAGGGTGCTGAAGGAAATGAGGTTTGCCCTGCATTTATTTCGCAAAAATGAATGGTTAGTTGATCAGCGCCGGCGCCTGCGGCAGAATGGAGTAGGCTCCAAAAATGCTGAATTTCATTTTGGAACTTCATATGACAGAGTAATCGGAAGTCATTGTGTCAACTCCATACATGACTTCTCAGTGGCTGACCCCTTTGCAGAAATTGTGAGGTTTCAAAACCAGACTTAGAAGCGGTGTTATTAGTTTGAATCTCTCTGACATCCATGTTCAGCGGATCAGCGCGAGCGTTTGCAGCTGATGAGCTGAATTTCATTTCTAATATCAGTTTGAACCTTGTAATCTTCGAATTTGAGCCATATAACTCTGGAGTTTGAACCTTGTAACATTTCGAGCTTTTGTGGTACAATCGTTGAAATGGCATCGTATGAGACTCGTATATTGCTAGCACTATTTTGACCATAAGAGCAATGGTCTTAGATTTTATTAACCATTCTCGAATCAGTTTACCTTGTCGATCTCACAGCACACGATCTGTATAGCTAACTCGACTGCGATCTTCAACAATATTGCACACAGTTGGTTTCTTCCACCGTGTGCACTGTAGAGCGCAGAATTAATTATCGCACTCGAGTGTCCATCATCACCCTTCTATGTAACTTTGACCTCATCACCCAAGGGTAAACTTATGACCGAAGTCATTCCACACACTTTGTTTTTACAAAGCTTTTTGCCAATAAACGCCCAGGATTTGTCCCTCTTCTAGCTGACGCATGGCCAAACTAGCCGGGCGGGAAGCTTGCGCGGTAAACAGCGCGGTAGCGCGGGAACAGGCTCACTGACGATACATTTGGTGCCTCTTCGAGCCCACGCGTGCGGTGCGGTGTTGTCAAGCATGCACTGGATTCTGGAATCCTCCGCTATGAACGTCGTGACAAGACGTGATGATTATAGGCCGGCCGGCCCCCATTTATTACAGCGGCCATTTAACCTACCCTTGTGTCTCTTCAACCTTTCGATCGTGCCCCAGCATCGCAAGAAGCACACCCACCACAAGAAATTCTTAGAGGGTATCCTGCACGGCTCCAATGGCGCTCCGAGCGGCTGCCGACGACGAGCAGCAGTTCACCATGCGTGCCATGGTGGACACCCACAGAAGGTTCACGGACCTCTCGGTGGTGTACACCAATGACCCGGTCTGGGTGGAGCACTCCATCCACATCATGGAGCTGTTGCTTGCCGATGAGAAGTACAAGGTGGTCGGGTTCGACCTCGAGTACACCCGCGCTCGTGCCAGGTCTCGTCCCAAGGTCGCCGTCACCCAGATGTGCGTGCGCCACCACGTCCTCGTCTACCACTACTTCCTGGCCACAAGGCCTTGTGAGCGTTTCACCAGGTTTGTCAACAGCCCCCACTACATGTTCGCTATGGTGGACATCACCAATGATGTAAAGGCGCTCGAGAGTTCGGGCATCGCCTGCCAGAATCTTGTCGACATCCAGGGCCAATACAAGATCTGGGGCAGCAAGGAGCATCAGAAGGACTCACTGGTTCACCTCGCTGAGGCCTTCATCAACCCCTACTACAGAGACATGAAGGATTCGTGCAACAAGGACAAGCGTGCCTGGCACTCGGCCTGGATGGAGAAACTCGACAAAGCTCACGTCGTGTACGCGGCCAAGGAGGCGTACACGAGCTACGACATGTACAGGCGGATTGTTGACATGAGTAAGTGCCTCCTTCCCCAAAACGGCCAGGGATCCAGCCGGAAGCAGAGCAATGGCAAGCGTCGTCGCAACAATAAGTAGATGATTAGATCCTCGTTTCTCCTACTTTAGTATGCATGTAATTGCTTACTTTGGTGTGTGCAAATGTTATGTGTGTAGTCACTTGTGTAATTGTATGCTTAATTTGGTTATGCAATGCTGTCTTTTTAAGTATATATGTTGATGCTCTGTAGACAGAGCGTAGATGTTGTGCGGACAAAGAAAATCACATCGCACACGGACTAAACAATGGAACCGTCGGTGATGTTTTCACCAATCACTCACAATTGTATACCAGCAATCGTTTGCTCATAACACACACGACTTGTTAGCAGTAATCGTCTGTGTTGTTATCGGTCTTCTCACACATTTCCAATTACAGACCTGTTTGCCTCGTATCACACAGATCTTGTTCATTTTAACTGTTTCTGTTCTCATGTCTCAACGCAAACAGTTCATACGAGTGAACTGCATGCCATATATCGCACACACCTTTGAGCTGGCTGATCTTTTCTTTTGTGTTTCCTAATCACAAATAGTTTATCCGAGTGAACCGTATGATGTACATCGCACACACCTTGATCTGGCTGCCCGTTTCTTTTGTTCCTCCTCATCGCAAATAGTTAATTGAGCTGAATCGTATGCCCTGCATCGCACACACAACTAAAATCTGAACCGTGTTTGATGCATCCTCCATCACAAACGTTTTGCACCTTTTTTGACGGTTTTTTACACCACCTTTTGCGATTATGGCATCGCACACAGTTTCGTCCAAGGGTCTCTGATCGTAGTGTCGCGTTAGCAGCATCCTGCAGTAGTCTCTCTTTACCCCGGGTGCCCGGACCCCTCCGGGAGTGCCTGCGTGCACTTTGTGTTTTGGACCCTTGTACCCCTCTTCTTCCCCAATTTCTTCTCTAGTCTATATAACCCTTTCCCCTAGCTCATTTGGGAGGATAGCAAAGTATTTGATAGACAAAGAGAGAGCTTTGCTCATCTTGCTCATCTTGGAGATCTAGACCTCCTCTTGGAGATCAAGCCCTCCTCTTGGAGAAGCTCCTATTGGAGGTCAAGCCCTCCTCTTGGAGAAGGATCCCCATCATAGGATCATCAAGACCTCTTTCCTCATAGGATAGGGATGAACTAGTTACCTCTTATATCTTCTTGTGTTGGATTTGGACCTTTGTATCTCTCTTTGTGTGATTGGATCTAGCACATGTGTGATTGGATCAAGTCAATTTGAGTGTTCCTCTTGTTTTCCCCCTTTGTGTTCTTCTTGTTCTTGGGGATTTCCCCTCCAATTTGTGAAAGATCTCCATCCAGGGTTCCACCCTACACACCTTCAGGTCCGTAGTTAGTAGCTAGATGGCTTCCTCTCTCTCACTAAATTCTCAATACAATGGTCTCTTGGAGATCCATATGATGTAACTCTTTTTGCGGTGTGTTTGTTGGGATATGATGAATTTGAGTTTATGATCAGTTATATCTTTTTATATCCATGAAAGTATTTGAGTTTCTTTGATATCTTTTATGCATGATCTCTTATAGCCTCGTATTTCTTCTCCGATATGTGGGTTTTGTTTGGCCAACTTGATCTATTTATCTTGCAATGGGAAGAGGTGCTTTGTAGTGGGTTCGATATTACGGTGCTTGATCCCAGTGACAGAAGGGGAACCGACACGTATGTATCGTTGCTACTAAGGATAAAACGATGGGGTCTATGTCTACATAGATAGATCTTGTCTACATCATGTCATCGTTCTTATTGCATTACTCCGCTTTTCCATGAACTTAATACACTATATGCATGCTGGATAGCGGTCGATGTGTGGAGTAATAGTAGTAGATGCAGGCAGGAGTCGGTCTACTAATCTTGGACGTGATGCCTATATAATGATCATTGCCTGGATATCGTCATGATTATTTGAAGTTCTATCAATTTCCCAACAGTAATTTGTTTACCCACCGTTTGCTATTTTTCTCGAGAGAAGCCACTAGTGAAACCTACGACTCCCGGGTGTCTTTCTCATATATTTGCCTTTGCGATCTACTTTTCCTTTGCATTTATTTTGAGATCTATTAAACCAAAAATACAAAAATACCTTGTTGTGTTTTGTTATTATTTACTTTATTTGACGTTTGATCTATCACTCTACTACAATTTTATCTCACGTCCGTTTGCCAATTTCTGGCGCCGTTACCCGAAATGGATTGACAACCCCTTTAACACGTCGGGTTGTGAGGATTTGTTATCTGTGTGCAGGGGTTGTTTACGTTGTGTTGCTTGGTTCTCCTACTGGTTCGATAACCTTGGTTTCATCACTGAGGGAAATACCTACCGTCGCTGTGCTGCATCATCCCTTCCTCTTTGGGGAAATACCGACGTAGTCCTAGCAGACATCAAAAGGAATTTTCTGGCGCCGTTGCTGGGAGGATCTTCAACATCTACCAGTTTCCTAATCACAAATCTGATCTCCTCGCAATTTACACTATTTGCTTTGCCTCTTGTTTTCATCTCCCCCACTTCACAAAAAATTGTCGTTTTATTCGCCTTCTTTTTCATTCGCCTTTTTCTTCTCGAATCTCTTGTTTGCTTGTGTGACCATGTGTCTTCTATTTGCTTGCATCTTCGCTTGCTAAAAATCTATTGTTATGGATCCTCATCCACTAGCTAATCTTCTTAAGAGATCTAATTATGTTGAACCAGTTGCTAGTGATTTGAGTGCACTTTTATCTCTATGAAGTTTTGCTTGAAATTCGTGAATCTGAAAATTGTGATGAAGAAATTTATGAAGTGATTAATGATAGCACCTTGAATGAAAAGAATGATTGCAATGATTTTACTATAAATTCTATTAATTTCAATTGTGCTAACAATATGCAAACCCCAAGCTTGGGGATGCTAATATTGCTATGTCCACTACTTATTGCAATGATCATGATTGGGGTGATAATGTTTCTTATGATCTTGAAAATTTATTTAAACCTCATGATGAATATGCTTGTGATAATATTAAAAGTCGGTTTGGAAGAGTGTCAACTTTAGGTATTAATGATCCCACTACTTTGGAGAATTATCAATCTTGTGAATTTTTTGATAAAAGTGGGTTTGGAGAGGTCATGACTTTATTTGATGATAATCCCACTATTTTGGAAGAGTGTCAACTTTGCATGCATGTGGATCATATAGAGAATATGTTATGTGATAGATATATTATTGAATTTGAATATGATCCCACATGTAATTATTATGAGAGGGGGAAATATGGCTGTAGAAATTTTCATGTTACTAAATTACCTCTCGTTATGTTGAGATTGTCAATGTTTTATTCTTCTACCTTGCATATGCTAGAAATTTCTTGTCTTGGTAATTTGTTTGCTTATAAAATGCCTATGCATAGGAAGTATGTTAGACTCAAATATGTTTTTCACATGTTATATGATGCCCTCTTCGTGTTTCAGTTACTATCTTTCATGTGAGCATCATTGAAATCTTATGCCTAGCTAGGGGCATGAAACGATAGCGCTTGTTGGGAGGTAACTCAATGAATAAAATTTATTTTTGATTTTTGCTTTCTGTTCTTGAGTGTTTGCACAATTATTGTACTATTATGATTGTGTTTTCTGTGTTTTAATTTGTGTTTGTGCCAAGTAAAGCCTTTAGGATCTTCTTGGGTGATAGTTGTTTGATCTTGCTGAAAAAACAAAAACTTTCACGCTCATGAAAACAAATCTTATTTTTTACCAGAGCGTGATAAAATACCAATTCTTTTTGCAGTATGTAAATATACAAATTTCTCAGGTCGTCCTAATTTTTCAGAATTTTTGGTGTCTCAGAAGTATTCGAAATATCCAGATTGCTACAGATTGTTCTGTTTTTGACAAATTCTGTTTTCTTTGCGTTGTGTGCTTATTTTGATGGCTCTATGGTTTTCTTTGATGAGTTTTTGCCATATAAAAGCTGGAATACGGTATATATAATGCAAAAATAAAATATGATTTGGTTTGATACAATACTTATAGTAGTGATTTATTTTTCTTACAATAATGGATCTCACGAAGGCTTTGTTGAGTTTTGTGTGATTGAAGTTTTCAAGTTTTGGGTTATCTTACGATGGATGAAGGAATAAGGAGTAAGAAGAGCCTAAGCTTGGGGATGCCCCGGGATCCCAAGCTATTATCCAAAAAGGAGCAAGCAACTAAGCTTGGGGATGCCCCGAGTGGCATCCCCTCTTTCTTCTAACGACCATCGGTATTTTACTCGAAGCTATATTTTTATTCGTCACATACTATGTGTTTTGCTTGGAGCGTCTTGTATGATATGAGTCTTTGCTTGTTTTATTTTGTGTTTTAAGTCTTGATTCCTTGCTGGACACACCTATTTGAGAGAGCCAAAATTATGTCATGACTTGTTAGAATTGTTCTCTATGCTTCACTTAAATATTTTATGAGCTACGGACTTGCTCTAGTGCTTCACTTATATCTTTTTGAGCACGGTGTGCTTTAGTATTTTTGAAGAAACGCTCTCTTGCTTCACTTAGATTTATTTGAGATTTAGTAAAAAAAATCAAGAAATTCTCTCTTGATTCACTTAAATTATTTTGAGAGAAAGAAAGAAAAAATATGCTCATGATCTTCACTTATATTTGTTTGAGCTTATCAAAAGCAACATATGAAAATTAGTTCCAAAGTGATAGATATCCAAGAAGGATATAATAAAAACTTTCATGAAGATCATTGGACAAAATAAACTTGATTCTTAGTAATAGTTTTGAGATATGGTGATGTGATATGTGAGTTATGTTGATGAGCAATTATGCTTTAGTAAGAATATTGGTGTTAAGGTTTGTGATTCCCTATGCAATCACGAAAGTCAATAATTATGCAATGAAATTATATCCTATTTGTGGTGCATTATTCGGTGTTAACTATGCTTAATGCTCGCTTATGAGATTATTCGTTTCTTGGTTGGTCGCTTCTCAATCTTTTGTTAGCCTTCATTTTGCACTAAGTATGATCTCTACTTGTGCATCCAAAAACCTTTAAACCAGTTTTGCCACATGAGTCCACTATATCAACCTATATGCGGTATTCTTTTGCCGTTCTAAGCAAATTTGTATGTGCCATCTCTAATTTTCAAAATAAACTTATCTTTTGTGTGAGAAAATCTCATCGTAGTCAACACCTTGAACTTTGTCAAAAACCTTTTTCAACAAGTCTAGTTTTGTAGATAGTAACACTACTATCAGCGTCCGTCTTCCTCTTGAAGATCCATTTATTTTCTATGTCTTGCCGATCATCCGGCAAGTCAACCAAAGTCCACACTTTGTTCTCATACATGGATCTCATCTCAGATTTCATGGCCTCAAGCCATTTCGCGGAATCTGGGCTCATCATCGCTTCCTCATAGTTCATAGGTTCATCATGGTCTAGTAACGTGACTTCCAGAACAGGATTGCCGTACCACTGTGGTGCGGACCGTACTCTGGTTGACCTACGAGGTTCGGTAGTAACTTGATCTGAAGCTTCATGATCATCATCATTAGCTTCCTCACTAATTGGTGTAGGAATCACTGGAATTGATTTCTGTGATGAACTACTTTCCAATTCGGGAGAAGGTACAACTACCTCATCAAGTTCTACTTTCCTCCCACTCACTTCTTTTGAGAGAAACTCCTTCTCTAGAAAGGATCCATTCTTAGCAACGAATATCTTGCCTTCGGATCTGTGATAGAAGGTGTACCCAACAGTTTCCTTTGGGTATCCTATGAAGACACATTTCTCCGATTTGGGTTCGAGCTTATCCGGTTGAAGCTTTTTCACATAAGCATCACAGCCCCAAACTTTAAGAAACGATAGCTTAGGTTTCTTTCCAAACCACAGTTCATATGGTGTCGTCTCAACGGATTTAGATGGTGCCCTATTTAACATGAATGCAACCGTCTCTAAAGCATAACCCCAAAACGATAGTGGTAAATCGGTAAGAGACATCATAGATCGCATCATATCTAATAAAGTACGGTTATGACGTTCTGACACACCATTACGCTGTGGTGTTCCGGGTGACGTGAGTTGTGAAACTATTCCACATTGTTTCAAATGAAGACCAAACTCGTAACTAAAATATTCACCTCCACGATCAGATCGTAGAAACTTTATTTTCTTGTTATGATGATTTTCAACATCACTCTGAAATTCTTTGAACTTTTCAAATGTTTCAGACTTATGTTTCATTAAGTAGATATACCCATATCTGCTCAAATCATATGTGAAGGTCACAAAATAACGATACCCGCCGCGAGCCTCAATACTCATCGGAACGCATACATCAGTATGTATTATTTCCAATAAGTCAGTTGCTCGCTCCATTGTTCCGGAGAACGGAGTCTTAGTCATCTTGCCCATGAGGCATGGTTCGCAAGCATCAAGTGATTCATAATCAAGTGATTCCAAAAGCCCATCAGCATGGAGTTTCTTCATGCTCTTTACACCAATATGACCCAAACGGCAGTGCCACAAATAAGTTGCACTATCATTATTAACTTTGCATCTTTTGGCTTCAATATTATGAATATGTGTATCACTATGATCGAGATTCAACAAAAATAGACCATTCATCAAGGGTGCATGAACATAAAAGATATTATTCATATAAATAGAAACCATTATTCTCTGATTTAAATGAATAACCGTCTCACATCAAACAAGATCCAGATATAATGTGCATGCTCAACGCTGGCACGAAATAGCAATTATTCAGGTCTAACACTAATCCCGAAGGTAGATGTAGAGGTAGCGTGCCGACGGTGATCACATCGACCTTGGAACCCTTTCCGACGCGCATCGTCACCTCGTCCTTAGCCAATCTTCGTTTAATCCGTAGCCCCTGTTCTGAGTTGCAAATATGAGCAACAGAACCAGTATCAAATACCCAGGCGCTACTACGAGCATTAGTAAGGTACACATCAATAACATGTATATCAAATATACCTTTCACTTTGCCATCCTTCTTATCCGCCAAAGACTTGGGGCAGTTCCGCTTCCAGTGACCAGTCCCTTTGTAGTAGAAGCACTCAGTTTCAGGCTTAGGTCCAGATTTAGGCTTCTCCCCTTGAGCAGCAACTTGCTTGCTATTCTTCTTGAAGTTCTCCTTCTTCCCTTTGCCCTTTTTCTTGAAACTAGTGGTCTTGTTAACCATCAACACTTGATGCTCCTTCTTGATTTCTACCTCCGCAGCCTTAAGCATTGCGAAGAGCTCGGGAATTGTCTTTTCCATCCCTTGCATGTTATAGTTCATCACGAAGCATTTATAGCTTGGTGGCAGTGGTTGAAGAACTCTGACAATGACACTATCATCAGTAAGATTAACTCCCAGCTTAGTCAAGTGGTTATGGTACCCAGACATTCTAAGTATGTGTTCACTGACAGAACTATTCTCCTCCATCTTGCAGCTATAGAACTTGTTGGAGACTTCATATCTCTCAACTCGAGCATTTGCTTGAAATATTAACTTCAACTCCTGGAACATCTCATATACTCCATGACGTTCAAAACGTCTTTGAAGTCCCGATTCTAAGCCGTAAAGCATGGCACACCGAACTATCGAGTAGTCATCAGCTTTAGCTTGCCAGACATTCATAACGTCCGCAGTTGCTCCTGCACCAGGCCTTGCACCTAGCGGTGCTTCCAGGACGTAATTCTTCTGTGCAGCAATGAGAATAATCCTCAAGTTACGGACCGAGTCCGTGTAGTTGCTACCATCATCTTTCAACTTAGCTTTCTCTAGGAACGCATTAAAATTCAAGGGAACGGTAGCACGGGCCGTTGATCTACAACAACATAGATATGCAAAAACTATCAGGACTAAGTTCATGATAAATTAAAGTTCAATTAATCATATTACTTAAGAACTCCCACTTAGATAGACATCCTTCTAGTCATCTAAATGATAACGTGATCCATATCAACTAAACCATGTCCGATCATCACGTGAGATGGAGTAGTTTTAAATGGTGAACATCTCTATGTTGATCATATCTACTATATGATTCACGTTCGACCTTTCGGTCTCAGTGTTCCGAGGCCATATCTGCATATGCTAGGCTCGTCAAGTTTAACCCGAGTATTCTGCACGTGCAAAACTGGCTTGCACCCGTTGTATGTGAACGTAGAGCTTATCACACCCGATCATCACGTGGTGTCTCGGCACGACGAACTGTAGCAACGGCGCATACTCAGGGAGAACACTTATACCTTGAAATTTAGTGAGGGATCATCTTATAATGCTACCACCGTACTAAGAAAAATAAGATGCATAAAAGATAAACATCACATGCAATCAAAATATGTGCCATGATATGGCCATCATCATCTTGTGCCTTTGATCTCCATCTCCAAAGCTCTGTCATGATCTCCATCATCACCGGCTTGACACCTTGATCTCCATAGCAGCGTCGTTGTCGTCACGCCAACTATTGCTTCTACGAATATCGCTACCGCATAGTGATAAAGTAAAGCAATTACATGGCGATTGCATTTCTTACAATAAAGCGACAACCATAAGGCTCTTGCCAGTTTCTGATAACTTTTACAAAACATGATCATCTCATACAACAACTTATATCTCATCATGTCTGGACCATATCACATCACAACATGCCCTGCAAAAACAAGTTAGACGTCCTCTACTTTGTTGTTGCAAGTTTTACGTGGCTGCTACGGGCTTCAAGCAAGAACCGTTCTTACCTACGCATCAAAACCACAACGATTTTTCGTCAGGTGTGCTGTTTTAACCTTCAACAAGGACCGGCCGTAGTCAAATTTTATTCAACTAAAGTTGGAGAAACGGACACCCGCCAGCCACCTGTGTGCAAAGCACGTCGGTAGAACCGGTCTCATGAACGTGGTCATGTAATGTTGGTCCGGGCCGCTTCATCCAACAATACCGGCGAATCAAAATAAGACGTTGGTGGTAAGCAGTATGACTATTATCGCCCACAACTCTTTGTGCTCTACTCGTGCATATCATCTACGCATAGACCTGGCTCGGATGCCACAGTTGGGGAACGTATCATGCAATTTTAAAAAAAAATCTACGATCACGTAAGATCTATATAGGAGATGCATAGCAACGAGACGGGCAGAGTTTGTCCACGCACCCTCGTAGACCGAAAGCGGAAGCGTTAGGTTAACGCGGTTGATGTAGTCGAACGTCTTCATGATTCAACTGATCCAAGTACCGAACGTACGGCACCTCCATGTTCAGCACACGTTCAGCTCGATAACGTCCCTCAAACTCTTGATCCAGCTGAGGGTTGAGGGAGAGTTCCGTCAGCATGACGGCGTGGTGACGGTGATGGTGATGTGATCCGCGCAGGGCTTCGCCTAAGCGCTACGACGCTATGACCGGAGGAGTAAACTGTGGAGGGGGGCACCGCACATGGCTAAGAGAACAATTGATGTGCCTTTGGGGTGCCCCCCGCCCCCGTATATAAAGGAGGGGAGTAGGAGGTGGCCGGCCCTAGGGGTGGCGCGCCATGGGGGAGTCCTACTAGGACTCCACTCCTTGTAGGATTCGGCCCCCCTTCCTTTCAACGGAGAGGGAAAAGCGGAAAGAGGGGGAGAGGGAGAAGGAAAGGGGGCCACGCCCCCCACCCCTTGTCCAATTCGGATTGGGCGGGGGGTGCCACCTCTTGTGGCCTGCCTCCCTCTCTCCTCTATGGCCCATGAGGCCCATTAACTTTCCCGGGGGGTTCCGGTAACCTCCCGGTACTCCGAAAAATCCCCGAACCTCTTCGGAACTATTCCGGTGTCCGTATATAACCTTCCAATATATGAATCTTTACCTCTCGACCATTTCGAGACTCCTCGTCATGTCCGTGATCTCATCCGGGACTCTGACCAAACTTCGGTCACCAAAACACATAACTCATAATACAAATCGGCATCGAACGTTAAGCGTGCGGACCCTACGGGTTCGAGAACTATGTAGACATGACCGAGACACATCTCCGGTCAATAACCAATAGCGGAACCTGCATGCTCATATTGGTTCCTACATATTCTATGAAGATCTTGATCGGTCAAACCGCATAAAAACATACGTCATTCCCTTTGTCATCGGTATGTTACTTGCCTGAGATTCGATCGTCGGTATCATCATACCGAGTTCAATCTCGTTACCGGCAAGTCTCTTTACTCGTTCCGTAATGCATCATCCCGCAACTAACTCATTAGTCACAGTGCTTGCAAGGCTTATAGTGATGTGCATTACCGAGAGGGCCCAGAGATACCTCTCCGATACACGGAGTGACAAATCCTAATCTCGATATATGCCAACCCAACAAACACCTTTGGAGACACCTGTAGAGCATCTTTATAATCACTCAGTTAAGAGTTGTGTTGTATAAGTGAGCATGAATTTCTTATCATTCAATGAGCATCTTGTATTTCATAAAAATTGGGGGTTATATAATCCTTACGTAAGGGCCAGCCTATCCCGTTGTGACATTTGATAGCACACAAGGTGTTCCTCCGGTATTCGGGAGTTGCATAATCACATAGTCAGAGGAATATGTATAAGTCCTGAAGAAAGCAATAGCAATAAAACTTAACGATCATTATGCTAAGCTAACGGATGGGTCTTGTCCATCACATCATTCTCTAATGATGTGATCCCGTTCATCAAATGACAACACATGTCTATGGTCAGGAAACTTAACCATCTTTGATTAACGAGCTAGTCAAGTAGAGGCATACTAGGGACACTCTGTTTGTCTATGTATTCACACATGTACTAAGTTTCCGGTTAATACAATTCTAGCATGAATAATAAATATTTATCATGATATAAAGAAATATAAATAACAACTTTATTATTGCCTCTAGGGCATATTTCCTTCACCAGACACACCATCAAGTCATGACCGGCCTCTGCCAATCAACACACCGTAGTCCTACTTAGTCTCAACAGAGAAGCCAGCACGCCAGTCTACATCCTAAGCGCGCGGGGGTCTTGGGCCCATCGCCCTTTGCACTCCTGCACGTTGCGAACGCGGCTGGTGTCAGTCCTGGCAACCTCCTTATACATGGCAGGTGCTTACGCGGGCCACCCGGGCACGCGCCGCTCAGTCGCTGACGTCCGGGGAGCTTTCAGCTGATACATTTGATGCAGAGTGCCCATACTTATTCTCGCGTGGTGGTCAGTGCGAAAAGGCTAGAGGCCTACTCAGATCACATATCCAAATCGTCAGAGTCTTTGGAGCCCGCGGTAACTGATCTCTACTATGCAACTTTATTCTTGTAGACTCGTGTTGGGCCTCCAAGCACAGAGTTTTGTAGGACAGTAGCAATTTTCCCTCAAGTGGATGCCCTAAGATTTATCAGTCCGTGGGAGACGTAGGATGAAGGTGGTCTCTCTCAAACAACCCTGCAACCAAATACAAGAAATCTCTTGTGTCCCCAACACACCCAATACACTGGCAAATTGTATAGGTGCACTAGTTCGGTGAAGAGATGGTGATAAAAGTGTAATATGGATGGTAGAAATATATTTTTATAATCTGAATAAACAAAAACAGCAAGGTAGCAATCGATAAAAGTGAGCACAAACGGTATTGCAATGCTTGAAAACAAGGCCTAGGGTCCATACTTTCGCTAGTGCAATCTCTCAACAATGCTAATCTAATTGGATCATATAACCATCCCTCAACGTGCGATGAAGAATCACTCCAAAGTTCTTAGCTAGTAGAGAACATAAGAAGAAATTGTTTGTAGGGTACGAAACCACTTCAAAGATATTCTTTCCGATCAATCTATCCTAGTGTTTGTACTAAAATAACACCAAGCTATTCTTTCCGATCGATCTAATCAAGAGTTCGTACTAAAATAACACCATATGATACACATCAACCAACTCTAATGTCACCTACATACTCCAGTGTCACCGCGAGTATCCGTGAGTTGATTATACAATATGCATCAAACAATTTCAGATTCATAATACTCAATCCAACACAAAGAACCTCAAAGAGTGCCCCAAGATTTCTATCGGAGAAACAAAGACAAGAACATGCATCAACCCCTATGCATAGATTACCCCAATGTCACCTCGGGAATCCGCGAGTTGAGTGCCAAAACATATCTAGTGAATCAATATGATACCCCATTGTCACCACGGGTATTCATAGCAAGACATACATCAAGTGTTCTCAAATCCATAAAAGTATTCAATCCGATAAAACAAAATCTCAAAGGGAAAACTCAATTCATCACAAGATAGAGAGGGGAAAACACCATATGACCCGACTATATTAACAAAGCCCGCGATACATCAAGATCGTGACATCTCAAGAACACGAGAGAGAGAGAGATTAAACACATAGCTACTAGTACAAACCCTCAGCCCCAAGGGTGGACTACTCCCTCCTCATCATGGTGGTCGCCGGGATGATAAAGATGGCCACCGGCGATGGTTTCCCCCTCCGGCAGGGTGCCGGAACGGGGTCTAGATTGGTTTTTCGTGGCTACAGAGGCTTACGGCGGTGGAACTTCCGATGTAGGGTTACTTCTGATGGTTTCTCTATTTATAGGATTTTTTGGCGTTGGTTTCACGCGAAGAGGGGCCTCGAGGTGAGCACAACCCACCGGGGCAAGCCAGGCCCACCAGGCGCGCCCCGGTGTCTTGTGCACTACTCCTTCACCTTCAGGTCCTTCCACGAAGCTTCGAGGGTCTCTTTTGTTCCAAATAAAATCATCAAAAAGTTTCAGCTCATTTGGAGAACTTTCATTTCTGCACAAAAAACAACACCACGCTAGTTCTGCTGAAAACATCGTCAGTCCGGGTTAGTTCCATGCAAATCATACCAAAACCATATAAAATTATTGTAAACATGGCATGAATACTTCATAAATTCTGGATACGTTGGATACGTATCAGCATCCCCAAGCTTAATTCCTAATCGTCCTCGAGTAGGTAAATGATAAAAGAAATAATTTATGAAGTGTGAATGCTAGCAAAGTGCACAAGTTTGATCAATGATAATTTCAATCACTTTTCCTAGTATCATAACAACAATTCCTTCTCATAAAACTTCTCATGTTAAAGTAGCAATTGAAAACAGAATTTTTGATGCGGAATGCTACCTATCATATTTATCCTATACTCTTTTCTATTGTAGCATGGACATTTGGACTTGAATGATTCAAAGCAATAGTCTATAATTTGACATGAGGACATCAATACTCAAGCATATCAACAAGCAACCATGTCTTTCAAAATATCAACACTAAAGAAAGCTATCCCTAGCCCATCATGCTCAATCATTGATCCATTCATGAAACACACTCGCATATTAGCTACATCCAATGCTCAAGTACGATCATAGTGCCCCTTAGTTGGTGCTTTATAAGAGAAGATGGAGACTCAAATAAAAATAAATTTTTTGTAAAGTAAATAGATAGGCCCTTCGCAGAGGGAAGTAGGGATTTGTAGAGGTGCCAGAGCTCAAAGCAAAAAAGAGAGATAAAAACATTTTGGGTGGCATGCTTTTCCTGTTAACAAAAATGATCGAGTAGTTCCCAATACTTTTCATGCTAGATATATCATAGGCGGTTCCCAAACAGAAAATAAAGTTTATTCCTTTTCCACAATTCTTTCACATTCCACGGCTAGCTAGCCATATCCACGGGTACCGTCCATACCAACACTTTCCAAGGAATTTATTATTTGACAACATAAAGTAAATTCATTTTTCATTTCGGGACTGGGCATCCCAATTACCTTTGCCATACTATCGTGCAATGACAAGTGAATAAACACTCATCTTGAGAATAACACATCTAGCATGGAAAAATATCAGCCACCCCCTACCATTTCATGAGCGGTATGAGCACACAAAAAGGAAATTAGTTTGAAAGTTAGAGATGGCACATACAAATTTGCTTAGAACGGCACTGAAATACCGCATATAGGTAGGTATGGTGGACTCATATGGGAAAAATGGGTTTAAGGATTTTAGATGCACAAATTGTATTTCTACTTAGTACAAGTGGAGGCTAGCAAAAAGATTGAGAAGCAACCAACCAAGAAACAAAAAATCACATAAGTGAGCATTAAGCATAACTAACACCGAATAATGCACCACGAGTAGGATGTAATTTCATTGCATAACTATTGGCTTTTGTGCTTGCATAGGGAATCACAACCCTTAACATCAATATTCTTACTAAAGCATAATTACTCACCAACATGACTCACATATCACTATCATCATATCTCAAAACTATTACAAAGAATCAAGTTTATTTTGTCCAATGATCTTCATGAAAGTTTTTATATGTTGCTCTTGATAAGCTCAAAGAAATTTAAGTGAAGAACATTAGCATAAATGTTTTCATCTCTCAAAAACATATAAGTGAAGCATGAGAGAATTTCTTCAAAAATATTAAAGCACATCGTTCTCAAAAAGATATAAGTGAAGCACTAGAGCAAAAGACAAACTACTCCAAAAAGATATAAGTGAAGACCAACTGAGTAGTTAAGTAAATAGGTAGCTATGTGAGGACTCTCTCTTATTTAAAAACTTTCAGATCTAAATATTTTATTAAAACAACAAGCAAAGCAAAATACAATGACATTCCAAGAATAGCACACATCATGTGAAGAAGCAAAAACTTAGACTCAACCGATACTAACCGATAATTGTTGATGAAGAAAGGTGGGATGCCTACCGGGGCATCCCAAGCTTAGATGCTTGAGACTTCTTGAAATATTATCTAGGGATGCCTTGGGCATCCCCAAGCTTGAGTTTTGGTGTCTCCTTAATTCCTTTTATATCACGATTTCCGTAAATATTAGAAACTTCATCCACACAAAATTCCACAAGAACTCGTGAGATACGTTAGTATAAATCAATGCAAAACCTTATCATTCTCTACTGTAGAAAATCACTAAAATTATTATTTAACATTGCATACTAAATGCCTCTGCATAGTTAATACTTCTATCCACAAATAGAATCATTGAACAAGCAAACATATGCAAACAATGCAACCATAATAGCATTCTGACTTTTCTCGGGAATTTTTGCAACAACGATAAACTTTCTGTTTTGAAACAGCAACATGTAGACTTGCAAAATAAGCATGGTAAAGGCTATCCTTGACATTTTTATTGAAAATAAAGATGCAAAACATTATTCTAAATAACAACAAGCAAATCCTAACAAAAGAAAATGACGCTCCAAGCAAAACACATATCATGTGACGAATAAAAATGTAGCTCCAAGTGAGGTTACCGATAATGTTGGAGACGAAAGAGAGGATGCGTTCCGGGGCATCCCCAAGCTTAGTTTCTTGGATATTTATTGAATATAACCTTGGGGTGCCTTGGGCATCCCCAAGCTTAGGGTCTTGTCACTCCTTATCTTTCATTCTTAAGAAGTTGATCCCTACTACAACCAATTCTCTCTACATGCACACTGTCCACATCATCATCATGCCACCTCATCAATTCAGCCAAATCAACAACTCTCAACACATGCACGGTGCCACGTCATGATGTGTTTCGTTTCCAGCATTGAATAATGATGGACGCCTCGGTAAACATGTAGCATGACACACCATCATCATATGGTGGTTCTTTTCATCTCCTATCCATAAATAAATCTCCACGGTGGTTCTTTTCATCTCCCATGCATCAATAAATCACCACCAAGGTCTTCCGGATTCTTCTTCTCTCCTATTTATATATGCGACTCTCCACCTAGGTCATTGCAAGGGAACTGCGTGTTGACCCTGTCCGGGAGTGCTGACCCAAGCCATTTGCCCCTGTATCCACCCAACCTCTCAGCGAACCATGCTTTGTCACCATCGGCATGCTCCTTCAACATCACGCCCTCTCGAGGTCGGGGCTCTCTTTCCGGTCTATCTCCTCTTATCTGAACATATCTTTCTTTTACTAAGTTGGTTGGTGGGTTGCAGGCTTCCATTCCCAGCCGGAGTGTAGCTCGGAAGGACGAGGGTGCTAGCCCCAGGTGAAGTTTGGCAGCACTGATGGAGTCTGCCCCGATGCCGACCATGCACAGGACCGCCGGATCCCAATCGAACTAGCTTCTCAGTCGCCAAGGTAGGAGCAGGAACTAACGTCTCAGCAGGATCCCAACCGTCTCATAGGCTTTCTATCCGGATCTCCACATTTGTGTTTTCCCCTCAAGGCATGGACATCACGTAATATGATAAAGAACAATATGTGTATTTGCCCTTTTTAGTATATAAGGGATGCATATTTGTTGTCCGTGTCTAATGTGTATTATTGTTTACACAAGTTCTTTTTTATTTTTTAGCGATTGGTTTGTGGCTGAAGTACATGCATTGCAATTCATATGTGGATTAAGGTCATGTAAAAATTCTAAGATGTATGCATGTGTTGCTACTAGACTTCTGCATATTTTATGCTTTCGCTTTTGACTGGTTTGTGTTATAAACTTAATTATAATTCAACAATCATTTGTGTTAGTGGTTTTTTTTGCCCTCAAGCTAGGCTTCATGGTTTTGTCTCACCTCAAGCTATGCTTTGGACTTCCGCGCTTTTGTACTGGGTCTAGCTTGGCCTTTACTTTCACAGAATCATCATGTTTCAGACCGTGCCTGGGCATGTATTTAGATAAATTCTTATCAAATTATATGTTCATTTTTTCGTATTTGTGGAGCATTTAAAATTTTCCGTAGAAAAAGTAATGTATTCTAATTACGTATACATGGAGATACTCACAATATACTTAGTTTTTTACTTTCTGTATCATACCATCAAAAGTTCAATTAGACATGTATAATATGTATTTATTTATTCATTATCTACTATTTTTTACTGCACAATCTTCCTTCCATACAGTGCTACAAATTCCCGCAGCAAAGGGCGGGTTGTCATCTAGTTCTCCTCATATCGACATCTCACCCAAAACTTGAAAACTTCAATCACACAAAACTTAACGGAACTTCGTGAGATAGGTTAGTATGATAAAGAGCAAATCATTTCACTTTGGTGCTGTCGAAGACAAGATTCATAATTGTTTTCACACAATGCCTACTGTAGCATATCATTTCCACAATTTACATTGAGCAATATAAGCCATAGAAACTAGGAAACAAGCAAACTATGCATTGAAAACATAATCTATCAAAAACAGAACAATCTGAAGTAATTTGTACTCCAACCATACTTCTACTACTCCAAACATTCTGAAAAATTAGGACAACATAGTGAATTTGTATATCTATCACCTGTAAATAATTCAGATCAAAATCACGTTCCAGTGAATTTTAAAAATTCCTGGACCGAGCGCAAAAGTTTTTATTTTTGCACAGATTCAAGTCAACTATCATCCACACTATCCCAAAGGCTTTACTTGGCACATTATTGAAGCGAAAAGCAATAAAACATGATTACTATAGTAGCATAATCATGTGAACACACAAAAATAGTAGAGGTAAATGTTGGGTTGTCTCCTAACAAGCGCTTTTCTTTTATGCCTTTTAGCTAGGTATGATGATTCCAATGATGCTCACATAAAAGATAAGAATCGAAATATAAAGAGAGCTTCATGAAGCATATGACTAGCACATTTAAGCCTAACCCACATCTTATGCATAGGGATTTTGTGAGCAAACAACTTATGTGAACAAGAATCAACTAGCATAGGAAGGCAAAACGAGCATAACTTCAAAACTTTCAACATAATGAGAGGAAACTTGATGTTTTTGAAATATGTAGAAGCATAAATTCCTCTCTCATAATAATTTTCAATAGCGTCATGAATGAATTCAACAATATAGCTATCACGTAAAGCATTCTTTTCATGATCCACAAGCATAGAAATTTTATTACTCTCTACATAAGCAAAATTATTCTCGTGAATAATAGTTGGAGCAAACTCAACAAAATAACTATCATGTGATTGAATATTAAAATCATGATGACGAGTTTCATGGTTATCATTATTCAATATAGCATACATGTCATCACCATAATCATAATAGATAGCAGCTTTGTTATCGTAGTCAATTGAAGCCTCATCCAAAATGGTGGATTCATCACTAAATAAAGGCATGACCTCTCCAAATCCATTTTCATCATTATAATCATCATAAATAGGAGGCATGCAATCATAAATAGGTGGCAAGTTGGTTATTGTAGCGTACATTAAAATAGGCAATCACCAGTTTGAGCACACTAGCCATCCAATTTTTTGAGTTTTATAAACAAAACAAAAATAGTAGAACATGTCGTTCTAGCACAGCGGGGGATGGCGTCCGATTGAGAAACCTGAAGAAACGGGCGCAGAAGGTGTCGTTTAGGACTTTTATGTTTTTGCCTGTTGCGAGACCGATTGAGGTTTCGCCTCACATGCGCCCTCCCCGTCGCTACTATTGGACCGGCCCAACTTACTATTCGGAGGTTAGTTCATTTTCTATTTTCTTTTGTTCATACTTTTTGAAAGAAAAATTCTAAATATATTCCAATTACTTGATTTCTTAAAATCCCACGAATTTGAAAATTGTTAATACAGCGTGAAACAATTGTTAGCTTAATTTTAAAAATTTAGACACCATTAGAAAAATGTTCATATGTTTTAAAAAACTGTGTGTGATTTTGATTTTTTATACAATACCAATAAAATATCGTCTTATTCAAAAGCTGTTTCATATAATTCAAAAAGAATTACCTTAAAAAACTTCACGTATGTTAAAAAATGTTCATCACATTTTAAAAGAAATGTTATATACAATATAAAAAATGTTGGCATAGTTTGAAAAAGAGTTTACTATCATTCGAAAAAAATGTTTCGGCATTTGGAAAATGGTTAACACTGATTCGGAAATATATAAAAAAAACATATTTTTGAAAATACCTGTCATTTATTGGAATACGCTAAAATGTGTATAACATGTGTTTGAGATGTATTCAATAAAAGTGTAATGTGTATGACAAAATTGGGCATGAAAACCTATATTTTGAAAAAAAAAATGTTAATCGTATAATTTTAAAATGTTGTACTCCCTCCATTCCTAAATATAAATCTTTTTAGAGATATCAATATGGACTACATACGGAGCAAAATGAGTAAATCTACACTCTAAACTACGTCTATATACATCCTTATGTAGTCCATATTGAAATCTATAGAAAGACTTATATTTAGGAACAGAGGGAGTATATGTATAAAAATTATTGCTGATATATAAGAAAACTGTACAATGTGTATGAAAAAAATAGACAGGTGTTGAAAAAAGGAAGAAAATAAAAGAACGAAAGGAACAAACAGATTTTGTTTTGAGAAACAAAGGAACTAACAGATAAATAAAATAAAATAAAAACTCAATACAAAGGTGGTTCAAAATTGGACCAGCCCACTCCCTTGCTCCTAGTTGCAAGACTAAGTTACGGGAGCGCCTATTCGGCACCTTCAGCGCCGTCGATGGCGCCTGCGGACGCGCCTGCTGGGCCAGCCCACGAACGCGCACGCAGAAAGAATTGCATTGCTGCGCAAAAAGACATAAAAAAAGTGGCTCTCTGTGAATCGAGCTCGCGATCTCAGGCTCAACTTCGAGTTTGGCGAACCATTACACATAGAGGCTGCCAATGATTCACTTCAGCGCGAATTGATTTAAGAACCAATCTAGCAGCGCTACTTATTACCTCGCTTAGATTTTGACTTATTTGAAAACATTAATAAAAATGTGAATGTATGTAAAAAATGTGAGCAAATTTGGAAAGTTGACGAACATGCAAAAAAAAGTTGGCCAATGTAAAAAGGGATCATGTATCGCAATAAGTTCATGAATTGAAAATAAAAGTTCATGAAAGGGAAAACAAAAGTGCAATAATTTTTGGAAAACAAAAGTGCACTAATTTTTAAAAAACAGTTCACAACAATGAAAAATGACGAGGAGTTTGAAAAAAGTTCATCAAATTTGGAAAAAAGTTCACTGAATTTAACAAAAAGTTCATCGAATTTTAAAAAAGTTCATCGACTTTTCAAAAGGTTTCATCAGATTTAAAAAAGAGTTCATCGAATTTGGAAAAAAGTTCACTGAATTTGCAAAAAGTTCATCAAATTTAACAAAAGTTCATCAACTTTTCAAAAGTGTTCATCGGATTTAAAAAAGAGTTCATCGAATTTGCAAAAAAATCACTGAATTTGCAAAAATTTCATCGATTTTAAATAAAGTTTATCGAATTTTAAAAAGAGTTTATCAGATTTGAAAAAGGTTCATCGAATTTGATAAAAATTTATCAATTTAGAGAAAAGGTTCATGAATTTTAGAAACGCACGCATTAAAGAAAACAAAAAGGACAAACTAAAAAAGATAAGAAAAAAAGTAAAACATAAAGAGAAAAAACGAACCGAACTAACGAAGTAGTGAAAAAAAAAGAATAACCGTTCAACCAACGGAGCATAGCCTGGTGGCTGGAACAAGCCGCTGGCCGCGAATAGGTTGTGGGTTTGGAACCCTGTTCTGGCATATTTTTGCGTTGGTAAAAATGTTTTATCTCCTAATTAAAAAATTGAATTGAAAATCCGCTTTCACCATTAAATCCGTCTCGACGAGATCTTCAAAACTAGACCCCATGTTGATATGTTTCGACGATTTTTTGCCCAAAAATTGCCATAATGTTTACTCTATAGTTGTCATAGTGCTTAAACAGTTGCCATGTGGCAATTTTAGTTTGTAGAGTATGGCAATTTTAGTATTTTGATGATGACAATTCCAGTACTTTGACCATGAAAATTATCTTTTGTAGGAACCACGGCAATTTTAAGCTCATGTATCATGGCAATTTTAGTTTATGGTTCATGGAAAGTCTAGTTTCTTAATTCCTCGTTTTATAATATGTCAAAATTTACTTTGAAATATAGAAGAAATAGCTGAAACATATCATGGCAACTTCAGTGTAAACACCATGGCAATTCATGTGCAATAGACATGGCAACTTTTTACCCAAAAAATTCATCGAAATATATTGATACGAAATCTAGTTTTGAAGATCTCGTTGCGAGGGATTTAATGGTGAAAACGGATCTTCAATCGGATTTTTCATTTAAGAGATAAAACATTTTAAAAACTGAAAATCCAAAAAGATTCCCACATGCATGCAGTATTTGTGTTATAGGGCGTGTGGGCGGGTTTCCCTCCTATCACACGTGTGAGCATTAGCGTTGTCCAATAAGATTCGCCCTAAGTTATGTCTCGGTACAGACGATAAATAGGCCAGATCTGGTGCAAATCTAAGTGGGCCATATCCCATTGTCTCTCCCTGGTTTACTAGGATGAGCTTTTTTCGTGGATTTTATTTTCCAACGATCTTCGCTTGGTTGTCGTTTTCTATTTTCTATTTCGTTTTATTTTCTGTTTTGCCTTTTTAAAAAAAAAATTGAATTGTTGTGAACTTTTTTGAAAATCACAAACAATTCTCATTTCCACGAAATCATTTTATTTTTTGTTAGAATTTTCAGATTCTTGAACTTCTTTCAAATTTTTTGAACTCTGTTCGAAATTCTGATATTTTTTCAACTATTTTCCAATCCATGAATATTGCTTCAATTTTTCTGAAGGTTTTCCAAATTTGGGAATTTTTTAACTTTAGTGAGCATTTTTTCAATTTTATGAACTTTATTCTTATTGATGAACTTAAAAAAATTGCGCCTTTGCAATTTTGTGAATTTTTTACTATTGTTTGTGAACTTTATTTCAAATTACGTGATTTTTTTCTTAGTCGCAAAATTTTTTTGGATGTTTTTTAACTATCCCAAATTCATGAACTTTTTTCAATTATTCATGATTTTTTTTCAAATCCACAAACAGTTTTCAAGTTTATGAACTTTTTGAAAATCCATGAACTTTTTTACAACTTTCATGAACATTTTTGAAATTTACGGTTTTTTCGAAAACACCTTAGTAACTAGAATCTATAATACCTAAATAGTTCATCCCCACTATCTTATTTCTCTTGACATGCAGCCTATCCTCATCAGTAGCCCAGCCACCTAAGCACTCCATTACCGGCTTACAAGTGGGGTCAATCCCAAATTGACCAGTATGGACCAGCGATTAGAACAGCCACATTAGCTTCCGTTACCAGCTCTCAGGAGGATGGTCCACAGGCACACGAGCGTATAGACGGACGTCTCTTGCTCCGTCGCTCAATTCAGCCCACCCACCTCATGCATTCTCATTGCTAAAAAGACATCATGAGTTGTCTCTTAGGTGTGAGCCGACCTAGTTTTTCTTTCCAAAAGGACCAACCTTTCAGACGTGGAGTTTCTGTTGGGGAACGTAGTAATTTCAAAAAAAAATCCTACGCACACGCAAGATCATGGTGATGCATAGCAACGAGAGGGGAGGTTGTCGTCCACGTACCCTCGTAGACTGTAAGCGGAAGTGTTATGACAACGCGGTTGATGTAGTCGTACATCTTCACGATCCGACCGATCTAAGTACCGAACGCACGGCACCTCCGAGTTCAGCACACATTCAGCTCGATGACATGCCTCGAACTCACGATCCAGCAGAGCTTCGAGGGTGAGTTCCGTCAGCATGACGGCGTGATGATGGTGACGATGATGCTACCGACGCAGGGCTTCGCCTAAGCACCGCTACGATATAACCGAGGTGGATTATGGTGGAGGGGGCACCGCACACGGCTAAAAGATCAACTAATCAACTTGTGTGTCCATGGGGTGCCCCCTCCCCGTATATAAAGGAGTGGAGGAGGGGGAAGGCCAGCCCTCTACTATGGCGCGCCCTGGGGAGTCCTACTGCGACCGGGAGTAGGATTCCCCCCTTCCAAGTAGTAGGAGTAGGAGAGAAGGAAGGGGAAGAAAGAAGAGAAGGAAGGAGGGGGCGCCGCCCCTCCCCCTAGTCCAATTCGGACTAGGCCTTGGGAGGGCGCGCGGCCTGCCCTAGGCAGCCCCTCTCTCTCTCTCCCCTAAAGCCCAATAAGGCCCATATACTCCCCGGCGAATTCCCGTAACTCTCCGGTACTCCGATAAATACCCGAATCACTCGAAACCTTTCCGATGTTCGAATATAGTCGTCCAATATATCGATCCTTACGTCTCGACCATTTCGAGACTCCTCGTCATGTCCCCGATCTCATCCGGGACTCCGAACTATCTTCAGTACATCAAAACACATAAACTCATAATACCGATCGTCACCGAACGTTAAGCGTGCGGACCCTACGGGTTCGAGAACTATGTAGACATGACCGAGACTCATCTCCGGTCAATAACCAATAGCGGAACCTGGATGCTCATATTGGTTCCTACATATTCTACGAAAATCTTTATCGGTCAAACCGCATAACAACATATGTTGTTCCCTTTGTCATCGGTATGTTACTTGCCCGAGATTCGATCGTCGGTATCTCAATACCTAGTTCAATCTCGTTACCGGCAAGTCTCTTTACTCATTCCGTAATACATCATCCCGCAACTAACTTATTAGTTGCATTGCTTGCAAGGCTTATAGTGATGTGCATTACCGAGAGGGCCCAGAGAAACCTCTCCGACAATCGGAGTGACAAATCCTAATCTCGATCTATGCCAACTCAACAAGTACCATCGGAGACACCTGTAGAGCACCTTTATAATCACCCAGTTACGTTGTGACGTTTGGTAGCACACAAAATGTTCCTCCGGTATTCGGGAGTTGCATAATCTTATAGTCATAGGAACATGTATAAGTCATGAAGAAAGCAATAGCAACATACTAAACGATCAAGTGCTAAGCTAATAGAATGGGTCAAGTCAATCACATCATTCTCTAATGATGTGATCCCGTTAATCAAATGACAACTCATGTCTATGGCTAGGAAATTTAACCATCTTTGATTCAACGAGCTAGTCAAGTAGAGGCATACTAGTGACACTCTGTTTGTCTATGTATTCACACATGTACTAAGTTTCCGGTTAATACAATTCTAGCATGAATAATAAACATTTATCATGATATAAGGAAATATAAATAACAACTTTATTATTGCCTCTAGGGCATATTTCCTTCAGTTTCTACACCAAGGAGCAAATGCTCCTGGTGTGAACAGTAACATCAAATAAATTAAAAAATAATTCAAAAAATAATATCCATAGTTCACATCGCCATGTGGCCAACACTCAAAGGGTTTACTAGAGACAGTAATCTTAGTTCACATCGCCATGTGATTAACACCCAAAGAGTACTAAGGTACGACCATGTTTTGCTTGTGAGAGAGGTTCAGTCAACGGGTCTGCCATATTCAGATCTGTATGTATTTTGCAAATTTCTATGTCAACAATGCTCTGCACGGAGCTACTCTAGCTAATTGCTCCCACTTTCAATATGTATCCAGATTGAGACTTAGAGTCATCTGGATCAGTGTCAAAACTTGCATCGACGTAACACTTTACAACGAACCTTTTGTCACCTCCATAATCGAGAAACATATCCTTATTTCATTAAGGATAATTTTGACCATTGTCCAGTGATCTACTCCTAGATCACTATTGTACTCCCTTGCCAAACTCAGTGTAGGGTATACAATAGATCTGGTACACAGCATGGCATACTTTATAGAACCTATGGCTGAGGCATAGGGAATGACTTTCATTCTCTTTCTACCGGCTGCCGTGGTCGGGCTTTGAGTCTTACTCAATTTCACACCTTGTAACACAGGCAAGAACTCTTTCTTTGACTGTTCCATTTTGAACTACTTCAAAATCTTGTCAAGGCATGTACCCACTGAAAAAAACTTATCAAGCGTCTTGATCTATCTCTATAGATCTTGATGCTCAATATGTAAGCAGCTTCACCAAGGTCTTTCTTTGGAAAACTCCTTTCAAATACTCCTTTATGCTTTCCAGAAAATTCTACATTATTTCCGATCAATAATATGTCATTCACATATACTTATCAGAAATGCTGTAGTGCTCCCATTCACTTTCATGTAAATACAGGCTTCACCGCAAGTCTGCATAAAACTATATGCTTTGATCAACTCATCAAAGCGTATATTCCAACTCCGAGATGCTTGCACCAGTCCATAGATGGATCGCTGGAGCTTGCACATTTTGTTTGCACTTTTAGGATCGACAAAACCTTCTGGTTGCATCATATACAACTCTTCTTTAAGAAATCCATTAAGGAATGTAGTTTTGACATCTATTTGCCAGATTTCATAAAATGTGGCAATTTGATAACATGATTCGGACAGACTTAAGCATTGCTACGAGTGAGAAAATCTCACCATAGTCAACACCTTGGACTTTGTCAAAAACCTTTTTCGACAAGTCTAGCTTTGTAGATAGAACACTACTATCAGCGTCCTTCTTCCACTTGAAGATCCATTTATTTTCGATGGCTTGCCGATCATCGGGCAAGTCAACCAAAGTCCACACTTTGTTCTCATACATGGATCCTATCTCAGATTTCATGGCTTCAAGCCATTTTGCGGAATCTGGGCTCATCATCGCTTCCTCATAGTTCGTAGGTTCGTCATGGTCAAGTAACATGACCTCTAGGACAGGATTACAGTATCACTCTGGTGCGGATCTCACTCTGGTTGACCTACGAGGTTCGGTAGTAACTTTATCTGAAGTTACATGATCATCATCATTAGCTTCCTCACTAATTGGTGTAGGAGTCACAGGAACAGATTTCTGTGATGAACTACTTTCCAATAAGGGAGCAGGTACAGTTACCTCATCAAGTTCTACTTTCCTCCCACTCACTTCTTTCGAGAGAAACTCCTTCTCTAGAAATGATCCATTCTTAGCAACGAATGTCTTGCCTTCGGATCTGTGATAGAAGGTGTACCCAACCGTCTCCTTTGGGTATCCTATGAAGACACATTTCTCCGATTTGGGTTTGAGCTAATCACGATGAAACTTTTTCACATAAGCAACGCAACGCCAAACTTTAAGAAACGATAACTTTGGTTTCTTGCCAAACCACAGTTCATATGGTGTCGTCTCAACGGATTTAGATGGTGCCCTATTTAACATGAATGCAACTGTCTCTAATGCATAACCCCAAAACGATAGTGGTAAATCGGTAAGAGACATCACAGATTGCACCATATCTAATAAAGTACGGTTACAATGTTCGGACACAGCTGTGGTGTTCCAGGTGGCGTGAGTTGCGAAACTATTCCGCATTGTTTCAAATGAAGACCAAACTCGTAACTCAAATATTCTCCTCCACGATCAGATCGTGGAAACTTTATTTTCTAGTTACGATGATTTTCCACTTCACTCTGAAATTATTTGAACTTTTCAAATGTTTCAGATTTATGTTTCATCAAGTAGATATACCCATATCTGCTCAAATCATCTGTGAAGGTAAGAAAATAACGATACCTGCCGCGAGCCTCAACACTCATCGGACTGCATACATCAGTATGTATTATTTCCAATAAGTTAGTTGCTCGCTCCATTGTTGTGACGCCCCCGATTCAATCATACACTAATCATACACGCAAACATGTACGATCAAGATCAGGGACTCACGGAAAGATATCACAACACAACTCTAAAATAAAATAAGTCATACAAGCATCATAATTCAAGCCAGGGGCCTCGAGGGCTCGAATACAAGTGCTCGATCATAGACGAGTCAGCGGAAGCAACAATATCTGAGTACAGACATAAGTTAAACAAGTTGCCATAAGATGGCTAGCACAAAATGGGATACAGATCGAAAGAGGCGCAGGCCTCCTGCCTGGGATCCTCCAAAACTACTCCTGGTCCTCATCAGCGGCCTGCACGTAGTAGTAGGCACCTCGGTGTAGTAGGAGTCGTCGTCGACGGTGGCGTCTGGCTCCTGGGCTCCAGCATCTGGTTGCGACAACCAAAAAGAAAGGAAAGGGGGAAAAGGGGGAGAAAAGCAACCGTGAGTACTCATCCAAAGTACTCGCAAGCAAGGATCTACACTACATAAGCATGGGTATCTGTGTAAAGGGGCAATATCGGTGGACTGAACTGCAGAATGCTAGAATAAGAGGGGGAGAGCTAGTCCTGTCGAAGACTACGCTTCTGGCAGCCTCCATCTTGCAGCATGTAGAAGAGAGTAGATGGTTAGATCACCAAGTATCATCGCATAGCATAATCCTACCCGGCGATTCTCTCCTCGTCGCCCTGTGAGAGAGATCACCGGGTTGTATCTGGCACTTGAAAGGGTATGTTTTATTAAGTATCCGGTTCTAGTTGTCATAAGGTCACGGTACAACTCCGGGTCGTCCTTTTACCGAGGGACACGGCTATTCGAATAGATAAACTTCCCTGCAGGGGTGCACCACATAACCCAAGACGCTCGATCCCATTTGGCCGGACACACTTTCCTGGGTCATGCCCGGCCTCGGAAGATCAACACGTTGCAGCCCCACCTAGGCACAACAGAGAGGTCAGCACGCCGGTCTAAATCCTATGGCGCAGGGGTCTGGGCCCATCGCCCATTGCACACATGCACGTTGCGTGGGCGGCCGGAAGCAGAACTAGCCCCCTTAATACAAGAGCAGGCTTATGGTCCAATCCTGCGCGCGCCGCTCAGTCGCTGACGTCAAGAAGGCTTCGGCTGATACCACGACGTCGAGTGCCCATACTGTTCCCGCGTAGTTGGTTAGTGCGTATAGGACAGTGGCCAGACTCAGATCAAATACCAAGATCTCGTTAAGCGTGTTGATTGAAGTATCCGCGAACACCGACCAGGGCCAGGCCCGCCTCTCTCCTAGGTGGTCTCAACCTGCCCTGTCGCTCCGCCACAAAGTAACAGTCAGTGGCCGTCGGGAACCCATGCCCACCTCTACCGGGATGGAGCCACCTGCCCCTTCAGCCCCCATCTCCGAACAGTATCATAAGTAATGTAACAGTATAAAGTATATAGCATATGCCCGTGATCACCTCCCGAAGTGATCACGGCCCAGTAGTATAGGATGGCAGACGGACAAGAGTGTAGGGCCACTGATGGAACACTAGCATCCTATACTAAGCATTGGGATAGCAGGTAAAGGTATCAACAATTGTAGCAACAATGACAGGCTATGCAGCAGAATAGGATTAACCGAAAGTAGTAACATGCTACACTACTCTAATGCAAGCAGTAGAGAGAAGGAATAGGCGATATCTGGTGATCAAGGGGGGGCTTGCCTGGAAGCTCAGCCGAGAAGGAGGGGTCGTCAACACCGTAGTCGATCGGGGTACCAGCAGCAACGTCAGTCTTGTAGTCTACCGGAGAGAAGAGGGGGAAGAAATAATGAATACAATGCAAACAGATGCATATTGATGCATGACAAAACAAGTAGCGGTGGCAGGTGTGCCCTAACGCAGTAGGAGGTGATACCGGCGAAGGGGGAAACATCCGGGAAAGTATCCCCGGTGTTTCGCGTTTTCGGACAGATGAACCGGAGGGGAAAGGTGCGAGTTCGATATGCTAGGGATGTGTGGCGGATGAACGGGCTGTGTATCCTGATTGTCTCATCGTTCTGAGCAACTTTCATGTACAAAGTATTTTCATCCGAGTTACAGATTATTTTATATTAATTTCCAAAGTTTTAATCATTTTCTGGAATTATTTATATCTCGAAAATAAATAAGAAAAAGGCTATGGGTACCGAGAAGTGTACCCAGCCAGTGTATGGCAGGGCGGTCCAGTTGACTGGGTCAACTGCCCAGTCATCATTGACTGGTCAAAGTGAACAGTGGTGGTGGGTCCTTGTTGTCATTGAGTTAGCTTCCATTAGAGTTTAACTAAACAGTTTAATTAATATTAAGTTAATTAAGCAAACTTAATTATTTAATTAGTATATATATAATTTTCATTTCATTTTTCATTTTTCTTTTCGTTTAACAGGGGGCTGGGCCCCACCTGTCGGTGGCTTAGGCCACAAATCGGGCTAATGGGTGACGGGTTTGGGCGCGGGTGAGTGAGCAGGGGACGCGAGCGGCGATGCGGTACGAGGCGGGCACAGCGGGGGTGGCGCAGGGAGGAGGCGGTGGCGAGCATGCGGCAGGGCGGAGGTCGAACGAGAGTAGCAGTGCGGGGCCGGCGGGGCCACGCATGGGCGCGAAGGTGCGTGCGAGCAGGGCGGACAGGGAGTTCTGTACGCGCGAGCGAGCTCGGCGGAGGCATTGGGTGCGGGCAGCGACCACAGGAGCGCGGGCGACGACGAGCCTGGGCGAGGGGGGAGAGGCCCGACGAGGCAGGGCGGAGTGCAGTGGTCGGACGCGGCCACGGCGGGCGCGCGCGGGCCGGCGAGTAGGGGTCGTGGGGAGCGCCGGTGCTAGGCGGGAGCAGTGGTGGTGAGCGCGAGGCCACGACGTGGGGCGGCGGCACCGGCAGCAGAGCAGCAGTGGGCAGCGGGAGGGGCCAGCGGTGAGCGGGCGGATGGCAGCGTCGCGAGGCCAGGCGCAGGTAGGGCGCGGTCGCCGCGGGCGCGCGTGCGTGAGGGTCCGTGCTAGGGCGCGCGGACCGGACGGTGTGGTGGCGCGGGCGAGCGCCGGCGTGAGGGCACGGGGAGGAGGAGGACCGGGGTCCTCATCGGGATTGTAGGGCACGTGCAGTGGGGGACGAGAAGGAGGACGGAGACGACGGGGCGACGAGGAGGCAGTCCGGCGACGGTGTCGTGCGGCGGGGGTGAACAGGCGGCGAGGCGGTCAGAGGGGTCGCCGACGCGGCGTCGGGCACGAGGGAGCTCCTCTCCCTCGAGGACTCATGCGTGCGCGCGAGCGCCCCTGTGGGTGGCGGCAGATCAGGGGGGAGTGGGGATAGGTTAGGGTTTGGGGCTGGACCCGGGGTTATAGCGAGGGGAGCTGGGCCGGCCTGGTGTAGTGGCCAGCTGGGCCACTTGGCCCAGCGGGGGGGGTGGCCTTTTCTGTTTTTTTTTATTTTTCTATTTCTGTTTTATTTCTAGTTCCTTTTATGTTTAGTTTTATAAACTATAAAAATAGTCTCTAAGTTAGCATTACTAAATATAATACTCCCGCTACAGTTTGGTTACCCAATAGAAAGTAGTTTAACATTTTATAAATTATAAAAGGCTTTTAATAATTGTTTTGCTGTTGTTTTATTTATTTTTAAGCATTTAAGCATTTTATAACAAAGTGGTTTCTTCACCATATTTACTTATGAATTATTTGGCACATATAGAACATTTTAGTTTTAATGTTTGAAAACTTTTGTTGTTTGCCTTTAATTCAATTTTGAATTTGAATCGGTTTTGAACTAACCCGAGATTAACTATAGTGATAGAGGTGACGTGGCGTCATTAGTAGGGAATTACTGTAGTCTAATTATCCGGGCGTCACAATTCTCCTCCACTACAAGAAATCTCGTCCCGAGATTTAAGAGGGGAGTAAGGGGGAAATTTCTGGTTACGAAATTGGAACGATCCTTCTCGGTCTTGGTTGCTCTTCCCGAAGTAGTTGATCCCTTTTGGTGATGTCTTCATTTCTCTGCTCCAGGTCATCATGATGAAGTGGCCATCCTTCCTTCGGAGTCTTCATCATACTAATGAAAGATTAAGGGGTATACCGGAAGAATGGACCTCTGCAGGGTAGACTATCTGGTAGACAACAACGAGGAAGGTGGCGGAAAGTAACTCTCGAATTGAAATTTAAGACAATATCGAGAGCAAAGTAAGAAGGTGCAAAATAGAAGTTTCAAGCGCATAGGCAATCGTTCGTTGGCTCAAGCGAAGTGTGAAAGGGGTTCAGAGCAATGGGAATAAGTATTGCGTCTGATACCAGATTGATGATCTCATCGGAAGGTGGCTCGTGAATTAGATACGAGGCCATGTGTGAGGAACAAACTTGGGAACAGGGGGTGTACAGGAGAGTCAGGTTTCGATCCTGTGAAACTGTGGGTTATGGGCCCACCATGTGGGTTAAAAGTAGGAAGGGCGGTGACGTCTTGCACAATCATGTAAACAAGGCATGTCAGAGGATAGCCTGTCAGTTATGTCGGCAACAACATAGGTACCAAGGGCGAGGGACGAAGAGAACCATTTCCTGCTCGTTGAACGAGGTAGACCAATAGGCAAAGTTCTCATCCATCGGTGGCTACCGGAATGTCATCAACAATAGTAACAGGGTTACACCAGACAAGATGTTACACCGAGGTGTTTACATAAGCAGGGAAATATTACTGCTTATATCATATAGGTCACAAGAAAGGTTAACCAAACAATGGGAAGGAAAATGTGATTATTACATTAATCAGACCAATGGAAAGGAAAAGGTGTTTATACTCAAGTATTAGAGTATATCTTTCCCAAAGAATGGCAGAGCAAGATATTAAGGGTAGGGCTCCAAGTATGTAACCAATTAGGTAAGGGGAGAGGAATTTCATGACATTACCCAAACAACAGTGTGTGAATAATTGAGCAAGAAACATTTACCATTGGGCTTCAAATGTTCTTGTTGAAAATCGGAGTACCACAAACATGCTTCGAGATAGCATTGACATGGTCTTCAAGTAAAGGTCAGACTTTGGATACACAAAGGGTCCATCAGGATAAACTTATTAAACAAGGCATTCAATTTCCTCATGGGAAAAATGGTTAACCTTGTTAAAAAGGAAACTATAACACTAGGTCCTCCGGTCAGGTGTGCTAGGCATGACATCACCTTACCGAGTCATATAAAGACCAATGTTATAACTCTTGGAAATATGTCCCAACCATCATATCTGACCGAGATTCAGATCTGGTTGGTGTCAGGATACCTCAGAGTCAGGATCGCCCTGAGAAGAGAAAGGTGTGACACAAAATGTCGAGATGACATTTAAAATTATCGGGGAAATGAACTATGAGATCGAGTTCCGAAACAAGAGTTCATCATTAAATCAAGGAGAGGATGAGGGGGTGGCTGATGAACTAAACGACAATTCATCGGGATTTCCAAAAGATGGATTTCCACAATCATGTGAATAAAGAGATAAGATTTGTCAGATCAAATGATATAAGGAGATATGCTCGAGGAAAACATACCCAATTAAACATTGGTTGAAAGGTGCACCCAAAATATGGGCTTAGGTAGCATGAGCGATGTTATAATGGTGATTAGATAACCAATGGTCTAAGAATGAAATATCGACCATTAACTTCAAAGCAATAGGGTTGCTAGAAGGAGGAATCCAAACAACACCGTTCACTTGTTGGAATCAACACGAGGACCAAGAAAGAATGGTGATGGTGAGAAGTATCACTATACTAAGAATTCTTAAGAGGTGGAGTAATTCTCATGACATTCCTGACATAAAGATGGTAATACTCCACGGTAAAGAAGAACAAAGGCTGGATAGCAAGGAACTCAAGGTATAACACAAAACACGAGCAAGTTTGTGTTGGAGGGAAGACAATAAAGTGGTCGACGATAACACAAATCATCGAGGCAAGGATGATATTTCTCATCATGAATTCAATTGATATCCTGGAAAAGCTCGGAATACTGATGACTATCACGACACATTTGTCGAGAGATTTCATGAAGATGTAATCGATCGACGATGACATCAAGTCAAAGGAATGATGAAGCGCAAGGTTATTGGAACCACGGGTACGACACAATCACGAAATCAAGCTTGCTGTTCAAAGAGAAATGATATGATGAGGAAGATCGACGTAAGCTTAGCTCATCATCGACAATTTGTGCTTCAGGAAGAAGGACCAGGTAGCACAGTTAAATTTAGCACGATAATGATATAGCTGATCAGGCTTGGGATGAAGTGACCGGGTAGAAACTTGTAAGCAAGGAAGATTGCTAAGAATGGTTTAATCGTAGAAAGGACACGATTCAGTTATCGGTGTATTTGAGTGACTAACCACTCAGAACCCAGGAAAAATTGGAATCGGTGAGAATGTAGTACTTGATGAAGAACTCATAAGAAGTTATGTTGTTTCGTGATAACCTCGAGATACCGGGGGTAATACTCGACGACGGATCAAAGTAGAGGTTGGACTGGGGTATTGCTCTGTAGAAGACAAGTGCTTAAACTTGCACAGGAAATGGTATTTAAAGGAGAACATGGTCGGAACCATGATTGAAAAAGGCCAGATCCCAGATATAAGATGAACTTATACCAAGGGAATAATTAATTTTAAAAGAAGCCTCGATGAGAAGATCTACATCGTGTCCATGGGCATGAACACAAAGTTCAAGGTCTACTCCCACTTCTCCAATGCATAACCTTTCATTTACTTCTCGCGTTCGATGAAGTTGTAGTGTTGAAATTTTATCTGGCAAACATACCAGCAGAGTATGACTCGTGAAAGTTTCGAGTTCACACATATTAAGGAAGGCATAGGTTCAACCCATCGAGGCATCGCGGAAACATATACCACAAGCTTCAATAGTAAAAATCACCAGCTCGAAAGCAGAGCATGCTTGGCCAAATCAGAGAATAGGATTTACCAATGGCATTATGTATTAGGGATAGAACTTCCAAAGTGATTGAATATGAGGGACGTTGTCGGATAATATCCAACAAAGGATCTGCTGGTCCATAACGGAGCTGATGTGAGCATCGGCACACAACCAGAGGAAGTAACAATGCAAAGGCATTGGATTATAGAAACAACTGACTAATTCAGAGCTCAAATGCAAATGAATTGTGATTTTCAAATCAAGGGCTCAGAAGCAAACGTTCTGATTAAGGATGGATAAGTTGAGTAGACCTAGGGGTACAATCGACAGCAAATTGATTGGTCGATAACCAGCTCATGTTCAAAATGACATCTGAGCCGGAAGGATGAATTCTAGGACCTGGTTGAGGATTGCGAGCATTCACAACTTATTGAATCAATGGACTCAAAATGATAGTGACAAAGGATGCCAATAAGATTACTATACTTATGGGATTAACCATAATGTAAGCAAGCAAGAATTTCAAGAGCAATAGGCTCCTGAGGATTTTCGGAAGATCGAATGGTATTTCGAAGATTGGTGACATACATGAATCAACTAGGGATGAGTGGATACTCGGTAAGTGCGAGAAATTATCCATAGGGATATTCATGTGGCAAGAACTGCAAGGCATTAGGCTCAAAGTATTTTCGGAACAATGGAGAGAATTTCGGGGTATCTTGTAACAACAAGATCAACTGAAAATAAAAGTAGGAACAACAAGTGCATGTAATTATCCATAGGGATATTTTGATGGTAGGGAATTGAAAAGGCAACGGGCACAAAGTCTCGAGAGAACATCGGAGAGTATCTTCGAAATCCTTCGGTGCACCAAGTAATCATCTGGAGTAAGGGGCTCTCCGGCTGGAAGTAGTTACGAGAACCTAGAGTCGGCGTTAGTAAAATCATTTAACCCGAATAGAAGAGAGATCAGAGTTCCAGAGTATAGGTCGAGGAATAAAAGATCCTAATACCACCCAATGGCGACATGGGCCCGTAAGCCACACAGCCATGTTAGTAAAAGTTTTGGAATGTCTAGACTCGACTTCGACCAAGGAGTGTGGAAGGGGGATTCCTACAGGCAGTTGGTTCTGATACCAACTTGTGACGCCCCTGATTCAATCGTACACTAATCATACACGAAAACGTGTACGATCAAGATCAGAGACTCACGGGAAGATATCACAACACAACTCTAAAATAAAATAAGTCATACAAGCATCGTAATACAAGCCAGGGGCCTCGAGGGCTCGAATACAAGTGCTCGATCATAGACGAGTCAGCGGAAGCAACAATATCTGAGTACACACATAAGTTAAACAAGTTGCCATAAGATGGCTAGCACAAAATGGGATACAGATTGAAAGAGGCGCAGGCCTCCTGCCTGGGATCCTCCTAAACTACTCCTTGTCGTCATCAGCGGCCTGCACGTAGTAGTAGGCACCTCCGGTGTAGTAGGAGTCGTCGTTGACAGTGGCGTCTGGCTCCTGGGCTCCAGCATCTGGTTGCGACAACCAGAAAGAAAGGAAAGGGGGAAAAGGGGGAGAAAAGCAACCGTGAGTACTCATCCAAAGTACTCGCAAGCAAGGATCTACACTACATATGCATGGGTATCTGTGTAAAGGGGCAATTGTTGGGGAACGTTGTAATTTCAAAAAAATTCCTACGCACACGCAAGATCATGGTGATGCATAGCAACGAGAGGGGAGAGTGTTGTCTACGTACCCTCGTAGACCGTAAGCGTAAGCGTTATATCAACGTGGTTGATGTAGTCGTACGTCTTCACGATCCGACCGATCCAAGTACCGAAAGCACGACACCTCCGAGTTCTGCACACATTCGGCTCGGTGACGTCCTCGCCTTCTCGATCCAGCAAGATGGGCGAAGTAGTAGATGAGTTCCGGCAGCACGACGGCGTGGTGACGGTGTTGGTGAAGAACAATCTTCGCAAGGCTTCGCCTAAGCACTACGAAAACTATGACGGAGGATAAACTAGAGGAGACGAGGTTGCCGGCACACGGCTTGGTGTTTCTTCATGTGTCTTGGGTGCTAGCCCTACCCCTCTATTTATATGTTGAGCCTTGGGGTCGAAACTTGGAGTAAAAGCCTCCACAAAGTCGGTTTCACCCAAAAGGCAAGAGTCCTTCTCGCACTCCAGGGCCAGACGCCAGGGTTCCCAGCGTCTGGACCCAGACGCCAGGGACCCTGGTGTCTGGCCCCTGGACTCCGCAAAACTTCCTTTTGCGCTTTCCAAAAACCTCGTAGGCTTTCCCCTTTGGCCCAGATAAAGTGTTCTCGTGCCCAAACATTTCGGGAAACATCCGGAACCCCTTCCGATGGATTCCCGAACCTTTCCGGAGATCAAACACTACTATCCACATATCAATCTTTACTTCCGGACCATTCCGGAGTTCCTCCTCATATCCATGATCTCATCCAAAACTCCGAACAACATTCGGTCACCAGCATACATAACTCATAGTACTATATTGTCAACAAACGTTAAGCGTGCGGACCCTACGGGTTCGAGAACTATGTAGACATGACCGAGACACCTCTCTAGTCAATAACCAATAGAGGGACCTGGATGCCCATATTGGCTCCTACATATTCTACGAAGATCTTTATCGGTCAGACCGCATAACAACATACGTTGTTCCCTTTGTCATCGGTATGTTACTTGCCCGAGATTCGATCGTTGGTATCTCAATACCTAGTTCAATCTCGTTACCGGCAAGTCTCTTTACTCGTTCCATAATACATCATCCCGCAACTAACTGATTAGTTGCAATGCTTGCAAGGCTTAAGTGATGTGCATTACCGAGTGGGCCCAGAGATACCTCTCCGACAATCGGAGTGACAAATCCTAATCTCGAAATACGCCAACCCAACAAGTACCTTCGGAGACACCTGTAGAGCACCTTTATAATCACCCAGTTATGTTGTGACGTTTGGTAGCACACAAAGTGTTCCTCTGGTAAACGGGAGTTGCATAATCTCATAGTCATGGGAACATGTATAAGTCAAGAAGAAAGCAATAGCAGAATACTTAACGATCGAGTGCTAAGCTAACGGAATGGGTTAAGTCAATCACATCATTCTCCTAATGATGTGACCCCGTTAATCAAATGACAACCCATGTCAATGTCTAGGAAACATAACCATCTTTGATTAACGAGCTAGTCAAGTAGAGGCATACTAGTGACACTCTGTTTGTCTATGTATTCACACATGTATCAAGTTTCCGGTTAATACAATTCTAGCATGAATAATAAACATTTATCATGATATAAGGAAATAAATTATAACTTTATTATTGCCTCTAGGGAATATTTCCTTCAGTCTCCCACTTGCACTAGAGTCAATAATCTAGTTCACATCGCCATGTGATTTAACACCAATAGTTCACATCGTCATGTGACCAACACCCAAAGGGTTTACTAGAGTCAATAATCTAGTTCACATCGCTATGTGATTAACACCCGAAGAGTACTATGGTGTGATCATGTTTTGCTTGTGAGAGAAGTTTAGTCAACGGGTCTGCCACATTCAGATCCGCATGTATTTTGCAAATTTCTATGTCAACAATGCTCTGCACGGAGCTACTCTAGCTAATTGCTCCCACTTTCAATATGTATCCAGATTGAGACTTAGAGTCATCTGGATCAGTGTCAAAACTTGCATCGACGTAACCTTTTACGACGAACCTTTTGTCACTTCCATAATGAGAAACATATCCATATTCCACTAAGGATAATTTTGAGCGCTGTCCAGTGATCTACTCCTAGATCACTATTGTACTCCCTTGCCAAAATCAGTGTAGGGTATACAATAGATCTGGTACACAGCATGGCATACTTTATAGAACCTATGGCTGAGGCATAGGGAATGACTTTCATTCTCTTTCTATCTTCTGCCATGGTCGGGCTTTGAGTCTTACTCAATTTCACACCTTGTAACACAGGCAAGAACTCTTTCTTTGACTGTTCCATTTTGAACTACTTCAAAATCTTGTCAAGGTATGTACTCATTGAAAAAACTTATCAAGCGTCTTGATCTATCTTTATATATCTTGATGCTCAATATGTAAGCAGCTTCACCGAGGTCTTTCTTTGTAAAAATCCTTTCAAACACTCCTTTATGCTTTGCAGAATAATTCTACATTATTTCTGATCAACAATATGTCATTCACATATACTTCTCAGAAATGTTGTAGTGCTCCCACTCACTTTCTTGTAAATACAGGCTTCACCGCAAGTCTGTATAAAACTATATGCTTTGATTAACTTATCAAAGCGTATATTCCAACTCCGTGATGTTTGCACCAGTCCATAGATGGATCGCTGGAGCTTGCACATTTTGTTAGCACCTTTAGGATTGACAAAACCTTCTAGTTGCATCATATACAACTCTTCTTTAATAAATCCATTAAGGACTGCAGTTTTGTTTATCCATTTGCCAGATTTCATAAAATGCGGCAATTGCTAACATGATTCTGACAGACTTTAAGCATCGATACGAGTGAGAAAATCTCATCGTAGTCAACACCTCGAACTTTGTTAAAAACATTTTTCGATAAGTCTAGCTTTGTAGATAGTAACACTGCTATCAGCGTCCGTCTTCCTCTTGAAGATCCATTTATTTTCTATGGCTTGCCGATCATCGGGCAAGTCAACCAAAGTCCATACTTTGTTCTCATACATGGATCCCATCTCAGATTTCATGGCCTTAAACCATTTCGCAGAATCTGGGCTCATCATTGCTTCCTCATAGTTCGTAGGTTCGTCATGGTCAAGTAACATGACCTCCAGAACAGGATTACCGTACCACTCTGGTGTGGATCTCACTCTGGTTGACCTACGATGTTCGGTAGTAACTTGATCTGAAGTTACATGATCATCATCACTAGCTTCCTCACTAATTTGTGTAGGAGTCACAGGAACAGATTTCTGTGATGAACTACTTTCCAATAAGGGAGTAGGTACAGTTACCTCATCAAGTTCTACTTTCCTCCCACTCACTTCTTTCGAGAGAAACTCCTTCTCTAGAAACGATCCATTCTTAGCAACGAATATTTTGCCTTCGGATCTGTGATAGAAGGTGTACCCAACTGTCTCCTTTGGGTATCCTATGAAGACACATTTCTCCAATTTGGGTTCGAGTTTATCAGGTTGAAACCTTTTCACATAAGCATTGCAACTCCAAACTTTAAGAAACGACAACTTTGGTTTCTTGCCAAACCACATTTCATATAGTGTCGTCTCAACGGATTTAGATGGTGCCCTATTTAACGTGAATGTAGTTGTCTCTAATGCATAACCCCAAAATGATAGTGGTAGATCGGTAAGAGACATCATCGATCGCACCATATCTAATAAAGTACGGTTATGATGTTCGTACACACCATTACTCAGTGGTGTTCCAGGTGGCGTGAGTTGCGAAACTATTCCGCATTGTTTCAAATGATGATCAAACTCGTAACTCAAATATTCTCCTCCACAATCAGATCGTTGAAACTTTATTTTCTTGTTACGATGATTTTCCACTTCACTCTGAAATTCTTTGAACTTTTCAACTGTTTCAGACTTATGTTTCATTAAGTAGATATACCCATATCTGCTTAAATCATCTGTGAAGGTTAGAAAATAACGATACCTGCCGCGAGCCTCAACACTCATCGGATCGCATACATCAGTATGTATTATTTCCAATAAGTCAGTTGCTCGCTCCATTGTTCCGGAGAACGGAGTCTTAGTCATCTTGCCCATAAGGCATGGTTCACAAGCATCAAGTGATTTATAATCAAGTGATTCCAAAAATCCCATCACCATGGAGTTTCTTCATGCGCTTTACACCAATATGACCTAAATGGCAGTGCCACAAATAAGTTGCACTGTCATTATTAAGTTTGCATCATTTGGCTTCAATATTATGAATATGTGTATCACTACGATCGAGATCCAACAAACCATTTTATTGGGTGTATGACCATAGAAGGTTTTATTCATGTAAACAGAACAACAATTATTCTCTAATTTAAATGAATAATCGTATTGCAACAAACATGATCAAATCATATTCATGCTCAACGCAAACACCAAATAACACTTATTTAGTTTCAACACTAATCCCGAAAGTATAGGGAGTGTGCGATGATGATCATATCAATCTTGGAACCACTTCCAATACACATCGTCACTTCACCCTTAACTAGTCTCTGTTTATTCTGCAACTCCTGTTTCGAGTTACTAATCTTAGCAACTAAACTAGTATCAAATACTGAGGGGTTGCTATAAACACTAGTAAAGTACACATCAATAACATGTATATCAAATATACCTTTGTTCACTTTGCCATCCTTCTTACCCGCCAAATACTTGGGGTAGTTCCGCTTCCAGTGACCAGTCCCTTTGCAGTAGAAGCACCCAGTTTCAGGCTTAGGTCTAGACTTGGGCTTCTTCTCTTGAGCAGCAACTTGCTTGCCGTTCTTATTGAAGTTCCCCTTTTATCTCTTTGCCCTTTTCTTGAAACTAGTGATCTTGTTAACCATCAACACTTGATACGCTTTCTTGATTTCTACCTCCGTCGATTTCAGCATCACGAAGAGCTTGGGAATCGTTTCTGTTATCCCTTGCATATTATAGTTCATCACGAAGTTCTACTAACTTGGTGATGGTGACTAGAGAATTCTGTCAGTCACTATTTTATCAGGAATATTAACTCCCACTTGATTCAAGCGATTGTAGTTCCCAGACAATCTGAGCACATGCTCACTAGCTGAGCTATTCTCCTCCATCTTTTAGCTATAGAACTTGTTGGAGACTTCATATCTCTCAACTCGGGTATTTGCTTGAAATATTAACTTCAACTCCTGGAACATCTCATATGGTCCATGACGTTCAAAACGTCTTTGAAGTCCCGATTCTAAGCCGTTAAGCATGGTGCACTAAACTATCAAGTAGTCATCATATTGAGCTAGCCAAACGTTCATAACATCTGCATCTGCTCCTGCAATAGGTTTGTCACCTAGCGGTGCATCAAGGACATAATTCTTCTGTGCAGCAATGAGGATAAACCTCATATCACGGACCCAGTCCGCATCATTGCTACTATCATCTTTCAACTTAGTTTTCTCTAGGAACATATATAAAACATAGGGAAGCAACAACGCGAGCTATTGATCTACAACATAGATATGCTAATACTACCAGGACTAAGTTCATTATAAATTAAAGTTCAATTAATCATATTACTTAAGAACTCCCACTTCGATAGACATCCCTCTAATCATCCAAGTGATCACGTGATCCAAATCAACTAAACCATAACCGATCATCACGTGAAATGGAGTAGTTTTCAATGGTGAACATCACTATGTTGATCATATCTCTATATGATTCACGCTCGACCTTTCGGTCTCAGTGTTCCGAGGCCATATCTGCATATGCTAGGCTCGTTAAGTTTAACCTGAGTATTCTGCGTGTGCAAAACTGGCTTGCACCCGTTGTAGATGGACGTAGAGCTTATCACACCCGATCATCACGTGGTGTCTGGGCACGACGAACTTTGGCAACATTGCATACACAGGGAGAACACTTTTATCTTGAAATTTAGTGAGAGATCATCTTATAATGCTACCGTCAATCAAAGCAAGATAAGATGCATAAAAGATAAACATCACATGCAATCAATATAAGTGATATGATATGGCCATCATCATCTTGTGCTTGTGATCTCCATCTCCGAAGCACCGTCATGATCACCATCGTCACCGGCGCGACACCTTGATCTCCATCGTAGCATCGTCGTCGTCTCGCCAATCTTATGATTCTACGACTATTGCTACCGCTTAGTGATAAAGTAAAGCATTACATGGCGATTGCATTGCATACAATAAAGCGACAACCATATGGCTCCTGCCAGTTGCCGGTAACTCGGTTACAAAACATGATCATCTCATACAATAAAATTTAGCATCATGCTTTGACCATATCACATCACAACATGCCCTGCAAAAACAAGTTAGACGTCCTCTACTTTGTTGCAGCAAGTTTTTACGTGGCTGCTACGGGCTGAGCAAGAACCGTTCTTACCTACGCATCAAAACCACAACGATAGTTTGTCAAGTTGGTGATGTTTTAACCTTCGCAAGGACCGGGCGTAGCCACCCTCGGTTCAACTAAAGTTGGAGAAACTGACACCTGCCAGCCACCTATGTGCAAAGCACGTCGGTAGAACCAGTCTCGCGTAAGCGTACGCGTAATGTCGGTCCAGGCCGCTTCATCCAACAATACCCCCGAACCAAAGTATGACATGCCGGTAAGTAGTATGACTTATATCACCCACAACTCACTTGTGTTCTACTCGTGCATATGATATCTACGCATAAAACCTGGCTCTGATGCCACTGTTGGGGAACGTAGTAATTTCAAAAAAAATTCCTACGCACACACAAGATCATGGTGATGCATAACAACGAGAGGGGAGAGTGTTGTCTACGTACCCTCGTAGACCGTAAGCGGAAGCGTTATATCAACGCGGTTGATGTAGTCGTACGTCTTCACGATCCGACCGATCCAAGTACCGAAAGCACGGCACCTCCGAGTTCTGTACACGTTCGGCTCGGTGACGTCCTCGCCTTCTCGATCTAGCAAGAGGGGCGAAGTAGTAGATGAGTTCCGGCAGCACGACGGCGTGGTGACGGTGTTGGTGAAGAACAATCTTCGCAGGGCTTCGCCTAAGCACTACGAAAACTATGACGAAGGATAAACTAGAGGAGACGGGGTTGCCGGCACACGGCTTGGTGTTTCTTCATGTGTCTTGGGTGCTAGCCCTACCCCTCTATTTATATGTTGAGCCTTGGGGTCGAAACTTGGAGTAAAAGCCTCCACAAAATCGGTTTCACCCGAAAGGCAAGAGTCCTTCTCGGACTCCAGGGCCAGATGCCAGGGTTCCCGGCGTCTGGACCCAGACGCCAGGGACCCTGGCGTCTGGCCCCTGGACTCCGCAAAACTTCCTTTTGCGCTTTCCAAAAACCTCATGGGCTTTCCCCTTTGGCCCAGATAAAGTGTTCTCGTGCCCAAACATTTCGGGAAACATCCGGAACCCCTTCTGATGGATTCCGGAACCTTTCCGGAGATCAAACACTACTATCCACATATCAATCTTTACTTCCGGACCATTCCGGAGTTCCTCGTCATATCCGTGATCTCATCCAAAAGTCCGAACAACATTCGGTCACCAATATACATAACTCATAGTACTATATCGTCAACGAACGTTAAGCGTGCGGACCCTACGGGTTCGAGAACTATGTAGACATGACCGACACACCTCTCTGGTCAATAACCAATAGCGGGACCTTGATGCCCATATTGGCTTCTACATATTCTACGAAGATCTTTATCGGTCAGACCGCATAACAACATACGTTGTTCCCTTTGTCATCGGTATGTTACTTGCCCGAGATTAAATTGTCGGTATCTCAATACCTAGTTCAATCTCGATACCGGCAAGTCTCTTTACTCGTTCCGTAATACATCATCCCGCAACTAACTGATTAGTTGCAATGGTTGCAAGGCTTAAGTGATGTGCATTACCGAGTGGGCCCAGAGATACCTCTCCGACAATCGGAGTGATAAATCCTAATCTCGAAATACGCCAACCCAACAAGTACCTTCGGAGACACCTGTAGAGCACCTTTATAATCACCCAGTTACGTTGTGACGTTTGGTAGCACACAAAGTGTTCCTCCGGTAAACGGGAGTTGCATAATCTCATAGTCATAGGAACATGTATAAGTCATGAAGAAAGCAATAGCAGAATACTAAATGATCGAGTGCTAAGCTAACGGAATGGGTTAAGTCAATCACATCATTCTCCTAATGATGTGACCCCGTTAATCAAATGACAACCCATGTCAATGGCTAGGAAACATAACCATCTTTGATTAACGAGCTAGTCAAGTAGAAGCATACTAGTGACACTCTGTTTGTCTATGTATTCACACATGTATCATGTTTCCGGTTAATACAATTCTAGCATGAATAATAAATATTTATCATGATATAAGGAAATAAATAATAACTTTATTATTGCCTCTAGGGTATATTTCCTTCAGCAATATCGGTGGACTGAACTGCAGAATGCCAGAATAAGAGGGGGATAGCTAGTCCTGTCGAAGACTACGCTTCTGGCAGCCTCCATCTTGCAGCATGTAGAAGAGAGTAGATGGTAAGATCACCAAGTATCATCGCATAGCATAATCCTACCCGGCGATTCTCTCCTCGTCGCCCTGTGAGAGAGAGATCACCGGGTTGTATCTGGCACTTGAAAGGGTGTGTTTTATTAAGTATCCGGTTCTAGTTGTCATAAGGTCAAGGTACAACTCCGGGTCGTCCTTTTACCGAGGGACACGGCTATTCGAATAGATAAACTTCCCTGCAGGGGTGCACCACATAACCCAACACGCTCGATCCCATTTGGCCGGACACACTTTCCTGGGTCATGCCCGGCCTCGGAAGATCAACACGTCGCAGCCCCACCTAGGCACAACAGAGAGGTCAGCACGCCGGTCTAAATCCTATGGCGCAGGGGTCTGGGCCCATCGCCCATTGCACACCTGCATGTTGCGTGGGCGGCCGGAAGCAGAACTAGCCCCCTTAATACAAGAGCATGCTTACGGTCCAATCCGGCACGCGCCGCTCAGTCGCTGACGTCAAGAAGGCTTCGGCTGATACCACGACGTCGAGTGCCCATAACTGTTCCCGCGTAGTTGGTTAGTGCGTATAGGCCAGTGGCCAGACTCAGATCAAATACCAAGATCTCGTTAAGCGTGTTGATTGAAGTATCCGCGAACACCGACCAGGGCCAGGCCCACCTCTCTCCTAGGTGGTCTCAACCTGCCCTGTCGCTCCACCACAAAGTAACAGTCGGGGGCCGTCGGGAACCCAGGCCCACCTCTATCGGGATGGAGCCACCTGCCCCTTCAGCCCCCATCTCCGAACAGTATCATAAGTAATGTAACAGTATAAAGTATATAGCATATGCCCGTGATCACCTCCCAAAGTGATCACGGCCCAGTAGTATAGCATGGCAGACGGACAAGAGTGCAGGGCCACTGATGGAACACTAGCATCCTATACTTAGCATTGGGATAGCAGGTAAAGGTATCAACAATTGTAGCAACAATGACAGGCTATGCAGCAGAATAGGATTAACTGAAAGCAGTAACATGCTACACTACTCTAAAGAAAGCAGTAGAGAGAAGGAATAGGCGATATCTGGTGATCAGGGGGGGGGCTTGCCTGGAAGCTCAGCCGAGAAGGAGGGGTCGTCAACACCGTAGTCGATCGGGGTACCAGCAGCAACGTCAGTCTCGTAGTCTACTGGAGAGAAGAGGGGGAAGAAACAATGAATACAATGCAAACAGATGCATATCTATGCATGACAAAACAAGTAGCGGTGCCAGGTGTGCCCTAACGCAGTAGGAGGTGATACCGGCGAAGGGGGGGAACATCCCTGAAAGTATCCCCGGTGTTTCGCGTTTTCGGATAGATGAACCGGAGGGGGAAAGTTGCGAGTTCGATATGCTAGGGATGTGTGGCGGACGAACGGGCTGTATATCCGGATTCGTCTCGTCGTTCTGAGCAACTTTCATGTACAAAGTATTTTCATCCGAGTTACGGATTATTTTATATTAATTTCCAAAGTTTTAATCATTTTCTGGAATTATTTATATCTCGAAAATAAATAAGAAAAAGGCTATGGGTACCCAGAAGTGTACCCAGCCAGTGTATGGCAGGGCGGGCCAGTTGACTGGGTCAACTACCCAGTCATAATTGACTGGTCAAAGTGAACAGTGGTGGTGGGTCCTTGCTGTCACTGAGTTAGCTTCCATTAGAGTTTAACTAAACAATTTAATTAATATTAAGTTAATTAAGCAAACTTAATTAGGTTAATTATTTAATTAGTATATATATTTAATTTACATTTTTCTTTTCGTTTAACAGGGGGCTGGGCCCCACCTGTCGGTGGCTTAGGCCACAAATCGGGCTAATGGGTGACGGGTTTGGGCGCGGGTCGCGGAGCGGGCGCAGAACCCGGGCGATGGTGAGCGAGCAGGGGACGCGAGCGGCGATGCGGTGCGTGGCGGGCACGGCGGGGGTGGCGCAGGGACGAGGCGGTGGCGAGCATGCAGCAGGGCGGAGGTCGAACGGGAGTAGCAGTGCGGGGCCGGCGGGGCCACGCATGGGCGCGGAGGTGCGTGCGAGCAGGGCGGACAGGGAGTTGTGTACGCGCGAGCGAGCTCGGCGGAGGCACTGGGTGCGGGCAGCGACCACAGGAGCGCGGGCAGCGACCACAGGAGCGCGGGCGAGGACGAGCCTGGGCGAGGGGGGAGAGGCTCGACGAGGCAGGGCGGAGTGCAATGGCCGGACGCGGCCAAGGCGGGCACGCGCGGGCCGGCGAGTAGGGGCCGTGGGGAGCGGCGGTGCTAGGCGGGAGCAGTGGTGGTGAGCGCGAGGCCACGGCGTGGGGCGACGGCACCGGCAATAGAGCAGCAGTGGGCAGCGGGAGGGGCCAGCGGTGAGCGGGCGGATGGCAGCGCCGCGAGGCCAGGCGCAGGTGGGGCGCGGTCGCCGCGGGCGCGCGTGCGTGAGGGTCCGTGCTAGGGCGCGCGGACCGGACGGTGTGGTGGCGCGGGCGAGCGCCGGCGTGAGGGCACGGGGAGGAGGAGGACCGGGGTCCTCACCGGGATTGTAGGGCACGGGCAGTGGGGGATGAGGAGGAGGACGGAGACGACGGGGCGGCGAGGAGGCAGTCCAGCGACGGTGTCGTGCGGCGGGGGCGAACGGGCGGCGAGGCGGTCAGAGGGGTCGCCGACGCGGCGTCGGTCACGAGGGAGCTCCTCTCCCTCGAGGACTCATGTGTGCGCGCGAGCGCCCCTGTGGGTGGCGGCGGATCAGGGGGGAGTGGGGATAGGTTAGGGTTTGGGGCTGGACCCGGGGGTTATAGCCAGGGAGCTGGGCCGGCCTGGTGTAGTGGCCAGCTGGGCCACTTGGCCCAGCGGGGGGGGTGGCCTTTTCTGTTATTATTATTATTATTATTATTATTATTATTATTATTATTATTATAATTATATTTCCGTTTTATTTCTAGTTCCTTTTATGTTTAGTTTTCTAAACTATAAAAATAGTCTCTAAGTTAGCATTACTAAATATAATACTCCCGCTACAATTTGGTTACCCAATAGAAAGTAGTTTAACATTTTATAAATTATAAAAGGCTTTTAATAATTGTTTTGCTGCTGTTTTATTTATTTTTAAGCATTTAAGCATTTTTTAACAAAGTGGTTTCTTCACCATATTTACTTATGAATTATTTGGCACATATAGAACATTTTAGTTTTAATGTTTGAAAACTTTTGTTGTTTGCCTTTAATTCAATTTTTATTTTGAATCGGTTTTGAACTAACCTGAGATTAACTACAGTGATAGAGGTGACGTGGCATCATTAGCAGGGAATTACTGTAGTCTAATTATCCGGGCGTCACAATTGTTCCGGAGAACGGAGTCTTAGTCATCTTGCCCATGAGGCATGGTTCGCAAGCATCAAGTGATTCCAAAAGCCCATCAGCATGGATTTTCTTCATGCGCTTTACACCAATATGACCTAAACTGCAGTGCCACAAATAAGTTGCACTATCATTATTAACTTTGCATCTTTGGCTTCAATATTATGAATATGTGTATCACTACGATCGAGATTCAATAAACCATTCACCTTGGGTGTATGACCATTGAAGGTTTTATTCATGTAAACAGAACAACAATTATTCTCTGACTTTAAATGAATAACCGTATTGCAATAAACATGATCAAATCATATTCATGCTTAATGCAAACACCAAATAACATTTATTTAGGTTCAACACTAATCCGGAAAGTATAGGGAGTGTGCGATGATGATCATATCAATCTTGGAACCACTTCCAACACACATCGTCACTTCACCCTTAACTAGCCTCTGTTCATTCTGCAACTCCCGTTTCGAGTTACTAATCTTAGCAACTGAACTAGTATCAAATACTGAGGGATTGCTATAAACACTAGTAAAGTACACATCAATAACATGTATATCAAATATACCTTTGTTCACTTTGCCATCCTTCTTATCCACCAAATACTTGGGGCAGTTCTGCTTCCAATGACCAGTCCCTTTGTAGTAGAAGCACTTAGTCTCAGGCTTAGGTCCAGACTTGGGCTTCTTCACTTGAGCAGCAACTTGCTTGCCGTTCTTCTTGAAGTTCCCCTTCTTCCCTTTGCCCTTTTCTTGAAACTAGTGGTCTTGTCAACCATCAACACTTGATGCTTTTCTTGATTTCTACCTTCGTCGATTTCAGCATCACGAAGAGCTTGGGAATCGTTTCCGTTATCCCTTGCATATTATAGTTCATCACGAAGTTCTAGTAACTTGGTGATAGTGACTAGAGAACTCTGTCAATCACTATCTTATCTGGAAGATTAACTCCCACTTGATTCAAGTGATTGTAGTACTCAGACATTTTGAGCACATGCTGACTAGCTGAGCTATTCTCCTCCATCTTGTAGGCAAAGTGCTTGTCAAAGGTCTCATACCTTTCGACATGGGCATGAGTCTGAAATACTAATTTCAACTCTTGGAACATCTTATATGCTCCGTGGCATTCAAAACTTTTTTGAAGCCCCGATTCTAAGCCGTAAAGCATGGTGCACTAAACTATCAAGTAGTCATCATATCGAGCTTGCCAAACGTTCATAACGTCTGCATCTGCTCCTGTAAACGGTCTGTAACCTAGCGGTGCATCAATGACATAATTCTTCTGTGCAGCAATGAGGATAATCCTCAGATCACGGATCCAATCCGCATCATAGCAACTAACATCTTTCAACTTAGTTTTCTCTAGGAACATATCAAAAATAAAACAGGGGAGCTAAACGCGAGCTATTGATCTACAACATAGATATGCTAATACTACCAGGACTTAGTTCATGATAAATTAGAGTTCAATTAATCATATTACTTAAGAACTCCCACTTAGATAGACATCCCTCTAGTCATCTAAATGATCACGTGATCCAATCAACTAAACCATGTCCGATCATCACGTGAGATGGAGTAGTTTTCAATGGTGAACATCACTATGTTGATCATATCTACTATATGATTCACGCTCAACCGTTCTGTCTCAGTGTTCCAAGGCCATATCTGCATATGCTAGGCTCGTCAAGTTTAACCCGAGTATTTCTGCGTGTGCAAAACTGGCTTGCACCCGTTGTATGTCAACGTAGAGCTTATCACACCCGATCATCACGTGGTGTCTCGGCACGACGAACTTTGGCAACGGTGCATACTCAGGGAGAACACTTATACCTTGAAATTTAGTGAGAGATCATCTTATAATGCTACCGTCAATCAAAGCAGAATAAGATGCATAAAGGATAAACATCACATGCAATCAATATAAGTGATATCATATGGCCATCATCATCTTGTGCCTTTGATCTCCATCTCCAAAGCACCGTCATGATCACCATCGTCACCGGCTTGACACCTTGATCTCCATCGAAGCATCGTTGTCGTCTCGCCAACTATTGCTACTACGACTATCGCTAACGCTTAGTGATAAAGTAAAGCAATTACAGGGCGATTGAATTGCATACAATAAAGCGACAACCATATGGCTCCTGCCAGTTGCCGATAACTCCGTTACAAAACATGATCATCTCATACAATAAAATATAGCATCATGCCTTGACCATATCACATCACAACATGCCCTGCAAAAACAAGTTAGACGTCCTCTACTTTGTTGTTGCAAGTTTTACGTGGCTGCTACGGGCTGAGCAAGAACCGTTCTTACCTACGCATCAAAACCACAACGATATTTCGTCAAGTTAGTGCTATTTTAACCTTCACAAGGACCGGGCGTAGCCACACTCGATTCAACTAAAGTTGGAGAAACTGACACCCGCCAGCCACCTGTGTGCGAAGCACGTCGATAGAACTAGTCTCGTGTAAGCGTACGCGTAATGTCGGTCCGGGCCGCTTCATCCAACAATACCGTTGAATCAAAGTATGACATGCTGGTAAGCAGTATGACTAGTATCGCCCACAACTCAGTTGTGTTCTACTCGTGCATATAACATCTACACATAAACCTGGCTCGGATGCCACTGTTGGGGAACATAGTAATTTCAAAAAAATTCCTACGCACACGCAAGATCATGGTGATGCATAGCAACGAGAGGGGAGAGTGTCGTCCACGTACCCTCGTAGACCATAAGCGGAAGCGTTATGACAACGCTGTTGATGTAGTCGTACGTCTTCATGATTCGACAGATCCAAGTACCAAACGCACGGCACCTCCGAGTTCAGCACACATTCAGCTCGATGACGTGCCTCAAACTCATGATCCAGCAGAGCTTCGAGGGAGAGTTCCTTCAGAACGACGGCGTGATGACGGTGATGATGATGCTACCGACACAGGGCTTCGCCTAAGCACCGCTACGATATAACCAAGGTGGATTATGGTGGAGGGGGGCACCGCACACGGCTAAAAGATCAACTGATCAACTTGTGTGTCCATGGGGTGCCCCCTCCCCCGTATATAAAGGAGTGGAGGAGGGGGAGGGCCGACCCTCTACTATGGCGCGCCCTGGGGAGTCCTACTCCCACCGGGAGTTGGATTCCCCCCCTTCCAAGTAGTAGGAGTAGGATACAAGGAAGGGGAAGAAAGAAGAGAAGGAAGGAGGGGGCGCCGCCCCTCCCCCTAGTCCAATTAGGACTAGGCATTGGGGGGGGCTGCCCTAGGCAGCCCCTCTCTCTGTTGGGGAACATAGTAATTTCAAAAAAAAATCCTACGCACACGCAGGATCATGGTGATGCATAGCAACGAGAGGGGAGAGTGTTGTCCACGTACCCTCGTAGACCGAAAGCGGAAGCGTTAGCACAACGCGGTTGATGTAGTCGTACGTCTTCACGATCCGACCGATCCAAGTACCGAACATACGGCACCTCCGAGTTCGGCACCTCTGAGTTCAGCACACGTTCAGCTCGATGACGTCCCGTGAACTCCGATCCAGCAGAACTTCACGGGAGAGTTCCGTCAGCACGGCGGCGTGATGATGGTGATGATGTTGCTACCGACGCAGGGCTTCGCCTAAGCACCACTACGATATGACCGAGGTGGAATATGGTGGAGGGGGGCACCGCACACGGCTGGGAGAGTTCAATAGATCAACTTGTGTGTCTAGAGGTGCCCCCTGCCCCCGTATATAAAGGAGCAAGCGGGGAGGCCGGCTGGCCCTCTATGGCGCACCAGGAGGAGTCCTCCTCCTAGTAGGAGTAGGAAAGGAAGGGGAGAGGGAGAAGGAAAGGGGGGCGCCGCCCCCCTTCTCCTATTCCAATTCAGACCAGAGGGGGAGGGGCGCGCGGCCTGCCGTAGGCCAGCCCTCTCTCTCCACTAAGGCCCATAAGGCACATTATTTCTCCCGGGGGGGTTCCGGTAACCCTCCGGCACTCCGGTTTTCTCCGAAACCACTCGGAACACTTCTGGTGTCCAAATATACTCGTCCAATATATCGATCTTTACGTCTCGACCATTTCGAGACTCCTCGTCATGTCCGTGATCATATCCGGGACTCCGAACTACCTTCGGTACATCAAAACACAAAAACTCATAATACCGATCGTCACCAAACTTTAAGCGTGCGGACCCTACGGGTTCGAGAACTATGTAGACATGACCGAGACACGTCTCCGGTCAATAACCAATAGCGGAACCTGGATGCTCATATTGGCTCCCACATATTCTACGAAGATCTTTATCGGTCAAACCGCATAACAACATACGTTGTTCCCTTTGTCATCGGTATGTTACTTGCCCGAGATTCGATCGTCGGTATCTCAATACCTAGTTCAATGTCGTTACCGGGAAGTCTCTTTACTCGTTCCGTAATGCATCATCCCGCAACTAACTCATTGGTCACATTGCTTGCAAGGCTTATAGTGATGTGCATTACCGAGAGGGCCCAGAGATACCTCTCCGACAATCGGAGTGACAAATCCTAATCTCGAAATACGCCAACTCAACAAGTACCTTCGGAGACACCTGTAGAGCACCTTTATAATCACCCAGTTACGTTGTGACGTTTGGTAGCACACAAAGTGTTCCTCCGGTAAACGGGAGTTGCAGAATATCATAGTCATAGGAACATGTATAAGTCATGAAGAAAGCAATAGCAACATACTAAACGATCAAGTGCTAAGCTAACGGAATGGGTCAAGTCAATCACATCATTCTCCTAATGATGTGATCCCGTTAATCAAATGACAACTCATGTCCATGGCTAGGAAACTCAACCATCTTCGATTAACGAGCTAGTCAAGTAGAGGCATACTAGTGACACTATGTTTGTCTATGTATTCACACATGTATTATGTTTCCGGTTAATGCAATTCTAGCATGAATAATAAACATTTATCATGATATGAGGAAATAAATAATAACTTTATTATTGCCTCTAGGGCATATTTCCTTCAGTATCCCACTTGCACTAGAGTCAATAATCTAGATTACACAGTAATGATTCTAACACCCATGGAATTTTGGTGCTGATCATGTTTTGCTCGTGGAAGAGGCTTAGTTAACGGGTCTGCAACATTCAGATCCGTATGTATCTTGCAAATCTCTATGTCTCCGACCTGGACTTGGTCCCGGATGGAATTGAAGTGTCTCTTGATGTGCTTGGTTCTCTTGTGAAATCTGGATTCCTTTGCCAAAGCAATTGCACCAGTATTGTCACAAAAGATTTTCATTGGACCCGATGCACTAGGTATGACACCTGGATCGGATATGAACTCCTTCATCCAGACTCCTTCATTTGCTGCTTCCGAAGCAGCTATGTACTCCGCTTCACACGTAGATCCCGCCATGACGCTTTGTTTAGAACTGCACCAACTGACAGCTCCACCGTTCAATGTAAACACGTATCCGGTTTGCGATTTAGAATCGTCCGGATCAGTGTCAAAGCTTGCATCGACGTAACCATTTACGACTAGCTCTTTGTCACCTCCATAAACGAGAAACATATTCTTAGTCCTTTTCAGGTATTTCAGGATGTTCTTGACCGCTGTCCAGTGATCCACTCCTGGATTACTTTGGTACCTCCCTGCTAAGCTAATAGCAAGGCACACATCAGGTCTGGTACACAACATTGCATACATGATAGAGCCTATGGCTGAAGCATAGGGAACATCTCTCATTTTCTCTCTATCTTATGAAGTGGTCGGGCATTGAGTCTGACTCAACTTCACACCTTGTAACACAGGCAAGAACCCTTTCCTTGCTTGATCCATTTTGAACTTTTTCAAAACTTTGTCAAGGTATGTGCTTTGTGAAAGTCCTATCAAGCGTCTTGATCTATCTCTATAGATCTTGATGCCCAATATGTAAGCAGCTTCACCAAGGTCTTTCATTGAAAAACTTTTATTCAAGTATCCTTTTATGCTATCCAGAAATTCTATATCATTTCCAATCAGTAATATGTCATCCACATATAATATTAGAAATGCTACAGAGCTCCCACTCACTTTCTTGTAAATACAGGCTTCTCCAAAAGTCTGTATAAAACCATATGCTTTGATCACACTATCAAAATGTTTATTCCAACTCCGAGAGGCTTGCACCAGTCCATAAATGGATCGCTGGAGCTTGCACACTTTGTTAGCTCCCTTTGGATCGACAAAACCTTCCGGTTGCATCATATACAACCCTTCTTCCAGAAATCCATTCAGGAATGCAGTTTTGACATCCATTTGCCAACTTTCATAATCATAAAATGCGGCAATTGCTAACATGATTCGGACAGACTTAAGCATCGCTACAGGTGAGAAAGTCTCATTGTAATCAACTCCTTGAACTTGTCGAAAACCTTTTGCAAGAAGTCGAGCTTTGTAGACAGTAACATTACCATCAGCGTCAGTCTTCTTCTTGAAGATCCATTTATTCTCTATGGCTTGCCGATCATCGGGCAAGTCAACCAAAGTCCATACTTTGTTCTCATACATGGATCCCACCTTAGATTTCATGGCCTCAAACCATTTCGCGGAATCTGGGCTCACCATCGCTTCTTCATAGTTCGTAGGTTCGCCTTGGTCAAGTAACATGACCTCCAGAATAGGATTACCGTACCACTCTGGTGCGGACCTTACTCTGGTTGACCTACGAGGTTCGGTAGTAACTTGATCTGAAGTTATATGATCATCATCATTAGCTTCCTCACTAATTGGTGTAGGAGTCACAGAAACAGATTTCTGTGATGAACTACTTTCCAATAAGGGAGCAGGTACAGTTACCTCATCAAATTCTACTTTCCTCCCACTCACCTCTTTCGAGAGAAACTCCTTCTCTAGAAAGGATCCATTCTTAGCAACGAATGTCTTGCCTTCGGATATGTGATAGAAGGTGTACCCAATAGTTTCCTTTGGGTATCCTATGAAGACACATTTCTCCGATTTGGGTTCGAGCATATCAGGTTGAATCTTTTTCACATAAGCATCGCAGCCACAAACTTTAAGAAACGACAACTTTGGTTTCTTGCCAAACCACAGTTCATAAGGCGTCGTCTCAACGGATTTTGATGGTGCCCTATTTAACGTAAATGCAGCCGTCTCTAAAGCATAACCCCAAAATGATAGCGGTAAATCAGTAAGACACATCATAGATCGCACCATATCTAGCAAAGTACGATTACGACGTTCGGACACACCATTACGCTGTGGTGTTCCGGGTGGCGTGAGTTGTGAAACTATTCCACATTGTTTCAAATGTAGACCAAACTCATAACTCAAATATTCTCCTCCACGATCAGATCGTAGAAACTTTATTTTCTTATTACGATGATTTTCCACTTCACTCTGAAATTCTTTGAACTTTTCAAATGTTTCAGACTTATGTTTCATTAATGAGATATACCCATATCTGCTCAAATCATCTGTGAAGGTGAGAAAATAACGATACCCGCCGCGAGCCTCAATATTCATCGAACCACATACATCAGTATGTATGATCTCCAACAAATCTGTTGCTCGCTCCATTGTTCCGGAGAACGGCGTTTTAGTCATTTTGCCCATAAGGCATGGTTCGCAAGTACCAAGTGATTCATAACCAAGTGATTCGAAAAGTCCATCAGTATGGAGTTTCTTCATGCGCTTTACACCAATATGACCCAAACGGCAGTGCCACAAATAAGTTGCACTATCATTATCAACTCTGCATCTTTTGGCTTCAACATTATAAATATGTGTATCACTACTATCGAGATTTAACAAAAATAGACCACTCTTCAAGGGTGCATGACCATAAAAGATATTACTCATATAAATAGAACACCCATTATTCTCAGATTTAAATGAATAACCGTCTCGCATCAAACAAGATCCAGATATAATGTTCATGCTCAACGCTGGCACCAAATAACAATTATTTAGGTCTAAAACTAATCCCGAAGGTAGATGTAGAGGTAGCGTGCCGACGGCGATCACATCAACTTTGGAACCATTTCCCACGCGCATCGTCACCTCGTCCTTAGCCAGTCTTCGCTTAATCCGTAGTCCCTGTTTCGAGTTGCAAATATTAGCAACAGAACCAGTATCAAATACCCAGGTGCTACTGCGAGCTCTAGTAAGGTACACATCAATAACATGTATATCACATATACCTTTGTTCACCTTGCCATCCTTCTTATCCTCCAAATACTTGGGGCAGTTCCTCTTCCAGTGACCAGTCTGCTTGCAGTAGAAGCACTCAGTCTCAGGTTTAGGTCCAGACTTGGGTTTCTTCTCTTGAGCAGCAACTTGTTTGCCGTTCTTCTTGAAGTTCCCCTTCTTCTTCCCTTTACCCTTTTTCTTGAAACTGGTGGTCTTGTTGACCATCAACACTTGACGCTCCTTCTTGATTTCTACCTCCGCAGCCTTTAGCATTGCGAAGAGCTCGGGAATTGTCTTATCTATCCCTTGCATATTGTAGTTCATCACGAAGCTCTTGTAGCTTGGTGGCAGTGATTGAAGAATTCTGTCAATGACACTATCATCTGAAAGATTAACTCCCAGTTGAATCAAGTGATTGTTATACCCAGACATTTTGAGTATATGTTCACTGATAAAACTATTCTCCTCCATTTTGCAGCTGTAGAACTTATTGCAGACTTCATATCTCTCAATCCGGGCATTTGCTTGAAATATTAACTTCAACTCCTGGAACATCTCATATGCTCCATGACGTTCAAAACGTCGTTGAAGTCCCGGTTCTAAGCCGTAAAGCATGGCACACTGAACTATCGAGTAGTCATCAGCTTTGCTTTGCCAGACGTTCTTAACGTCGTCAGTTGCATTTGCAACAGGCCTAGCGCCCAGCGGTGCTTCCAGGACGTAATTTTTCTGTGCAGCAATGAGGATAATCCTCAAGTTACGGACCCAGTCCGTGTAATTGCTACCATCATCTTTCAACTTTGCTTTCTCAAGGAACTCATTAAAATTCAACGGAACAACAGCACGAGCCATCTATCTACCACAACATAGACAAGCAAAATACTATCAGGTACTAAGTTCATGATAAATTTAAGTTCAATTAATCATATTACTTAAGAACTCCCACTTAGATAGATATCCCTCTAATCATCTAAGTGATCACGTGGTCCAAATCAACTAAACCATGTCCGATCATCACGTGAGATGGAGTAGTTTTCAATTGTGAACATCACTATGTTGATAATATCTACTATATGATTCACGCTCGACCTTTCGGTCTCAGTGTTCCGAGGCCATATTTTCATATGCTAGGCTCGTCAAGTTTAACCCGAGTATTCTGCGTGTGCAAAACTGGCTTGCACCCGTTGTAGATGAACGTAGAGGTTATCACACCCGATCATCACGTGGTGTCTCGGCACAACGAACTTTGGCAACGGTGCATACTCAGGGAGAACACTTTTATCTTGAAATTTAGTGAGAGATCATCTTGTAATGCTACCGTCAATCAAAGCAAAATAAGATGCATAAAGGATAAACATCACATGCAATCAATATAGGTGATATGATATGGCCATCATCATCTTGTGCTTGTGATCTCCATCTCCGAAGCACCGTCATGATCACTATCGTCACCGGCGCGACACCTTGATCTCCACCGTAGCATCGTTGTTGTCTCGCCAACTTTTGCTTCTACGACTATCACTACCGCTTAGTGATAAAGTAAAGCATTACAGGGCGATTGCATTGCATACAATAAAGCGACAACCATATGGCTCCTGCCAGTTGCCGATAACTCCGTTACAAAACATGATCATCTCATACAATAAAATATAGCATCATGTATTGACCATATCACATCACAACATGCCCTGCAAAAACAAGTTAGACGTCCTCTACTTTGTTGTTGCAAGTTTTACGTGGCTACTACGGGCTGAGCAAGAACCATTCTTACCTATGCATCAAAACCACAACGATAGTTCGTCAAGTTAGTGTTGTTTTAACCTTCTCAAGGACCGGGCGTAGCCACACTCGGTTCAACTAAAGTTGGAGAAACTGACACCCGCCAGCCACCTATGTGCAAAGCACGTCGGTGGAACCAGTCTCGCGTAAGCGTACGCGTAATGTCGGTCCGGGCCGCTTCATCCAACAATACCGCCGAACCAAAGTATGACATGCTGGTAAGCAGTATGACTTGTATCGCCCACAACTCACTTGTGTTCTACTCGTGCATATAACATCTACGCATAAAACCTGGCTCGGATGCCACTGTTGGGGAACGTAGTAATAAAAAAAACCTACGCACACGCATGATCATGGTGATGCATAGCAACGAGAGGGGAGAGTGTTGTCCACGTACCCTCGTAGACTGAAAGCGGAAGCATTAGCATAACGCGGTTGATGTAGTCGTACGTCTTCACGATCCGACCGATCCAAGTACCGAACGTACGACACCTCCGAGTTCAGCACACGTTCAGCTCGATGACGTCCCGTGAACTCCGATCCAGCAGAGCTTCACGGGAGAGTTCCGTCAGCACCGCTACGATATGACCGAGGTGAAATATGGTGGAGGGGGGCACCGCACACGGCTGGGAGAGATCAACAGATCAACTTATGTGTCTAGAGGTGCCCCTATCCCCGTATATAAAGGAGCAAGGGGGGAGGCCGGCTGGCCCTCTATGGCGCGCCAGGAGGAGGAGTCCTCCTCCTAGTAGGAGTAGGACTCCCCTATTTCCTACTCCTACTAGGAGGGGGAAAGGAAGGGGGAGAGGGAGAAGGAAAGAGGGGCGCCACCACCCTTCTCCTAGTCCAATTCGGACCAGAGGGGGAGGGGCGCGTGGCTTGCCATAGGCAAGCCCTCTCTCTCTCTCTCCACTAAGGCCCATAAGGCCCGTTATTTCTCCCGGGGGGGTTCCGGTAACCCTCCGGCACTCCGGTTTTCTCCGAAACCACTCGGAACACTTCTGGTGTCCAAATATAGTCGTCCAATATATCGATCTTTACGTCTCGACCATTTCGAGACTCCTCATCATGACCGTGATCATATACGGGACTCCGAACTACCTTCAGTCCATCAAAACACAAAAACTCATAATACCGATCGTCACCAAACTTTAAGCGTGCGGACCCTACGGGTTCGAGAACTATGTAGACATGACCGAGACGCGTCTCCGGTCAATAACCAATAGCGGAACCTGGATGCTCATATTGGCTCCCATATATTCTACGAAGATCTTTATCGGTCAAACCGCATAACAACATACGTTGTTCCCTTTGTCATCGGTATGTTACTTGCCCGAGATTTGATCTTCGGTATCTCAATACCTAGTTCAATCTTGTTACTGGCAAGTCTCTTTACTCGTTCCATAATACATCATCCCGCAACTAACTTATTAGTTGCATTGCTTGCAAGGCTTATAGTGATGTGCATTACCGAGAGGGCCCAGAGATACCTCTCCGACAATCGGAGTGACAAATCCTAATCTCGATCTATGCCAACTCAACAAGTACCATCAGAGACACCTGTAGAGCACCTTTATAATCACCCAGTTACGTTGTGACGTTTGGTAGCACACAAAGTGTTCCTCCGGTATTCGGGAGTTGCATAATCTCATAGTCATAGGAACATGTATAAGTCATGAGGAAAGCAATAGCAACATACTAAAAGATCAAGTGCTAAGCTAATGGAATGGGTCAAGTCAATCACATCATTCTCTAATGATGTGATCCCGTTAATCAAATGACAACTCATGTCTATGGCTAGGAAACTTAACCATCTTTGATTCAACGAGCTAGTCAAGTAGAGGCATACTAGTGACACTCTGTTTGTCTATGTATTCACACATGTACTAAGTTTCCGGTTAATAAAATTCTAGCATGAATAATAAACATTTATCATGATATAAGAAAATATAAATAACAACTTTATTATTGCCTCTAGGGCATATTTCCTTCAGTTTCTACACCCAGGAGCAAATGCTCCTGGTGTGAACAGTAACATCAAATAAATTAAAAAATAATTCAAAAAATTCTGAAATTTTTTTGTGGCATACTTTCACAAATGTTTGTTGTGCATGCAAAATTTCGTCGTAAAATCACATTGGTGGAAGGTGTGGTAAAAAAACCAAAATCGATGCTCTGAAAATGTTACTTACAAAAGCATTTTGGAGCCCTGATTTTGTTTTTTTGGCATGTCTTCCACAAATGTGATTTCACGATGAAATTTTGCATGCGCAGCAAACATTTGTGAAAGTATGTCAAAAAGAATTCAGATTTTTTTGAATATTATTTCTATCTTTTTATTTTACTCTTCATACTTGGAGCATTTGCTCCTGCGTGTAGAAATGTACTTTCGCAACCTTTCATGGATCCATCTTTTCCCCCCTTGCCCCCCCCCCCCCCCCCCCCCCCCCCCCCCCCCCCCCGGGTCAGAGTTGAAGGAATTGTTGCTCCGCTCCGGCCCTCCTCCCGCCGGCGGCCTTCCCACACCGGTGATCAGAGCCGGAGGATCTCCCTCATGTCCTTGTGCTTCTCTGGGTCGTCCTTGCTCCGGCGGCCTCGAACGGATCAGACACGGCCATCCCTGGTTGGACCCCACCTCGGGAAGAGAAGCTCACTGGCCTCCCGATCCAAAAGGTCGATTCATCTGTCGGAATACAAACAATCTCGCTCTCCCGGTCTCCCCGCCTCCCCTTCTCTTAATTACTCCAATTTCACCCCTTCCCCTTCTCTCGCCCCTCCACTTGATCTACTTAAACACAAAGCTCGACCTGGTTTTGCAACTTGCCCAACCATGAAGTTTGTCCTCACCGTCCGCCCGTCCGTCGCCAACTAGGATCGAAGCAACGACAACAGGATTGGATCCGGTGTACATCAGTTGTACATCAGTAATCTGTCGTCTCCTAGATAGTCCAGTCATTTTACCTCTCCACGCAATTGGAAACGAATGAATAGGCCCGTTTCGATCTGTTCGACCAGGCAACCAAGCAGGCGGCTTCCTATAGTATCCTTCCGCTCAGGTAATGTCATCCACCAACACCAAGCCAACCCGCCCTATGAATTTTACTCTCACATGGACTTCACAGATATTCTCTTGCACTATCTGAACTAACTGTGTTATTTGTGAGTAGGTTTTTCATGGCCATGGAGGTTTTGATGCAGCATCCTACATGAAAAAACATGCCATGAGGTTGTTATTTGAGGATTCAGAGTTCCTAGAAGCAGTACAAGATGTTTTTCTTCTTCTTCTGAATCTGTCACGAACTCAATCAACAGAGCTTTCGTAAGTACTGAGTACTGACGTTGCACTTGCAAATGATTTAGTCATCATTCTATCGTAGGGAACCACAACTCTTACATCTTTGTTCTTGGGAAGGTATGATGAGCATACAGTCAAAACACCTACAGATGCACTCTACATTTGTGATACAATATAATTGTACTTGCATATGCATTCAAACTTTTGTTTTTGTTCTTATCTCGCAGGCAGTTGTTGGTTGCAAATGTTGGGGATTGCCGAGCAGTTCTATGTAGGAAAGGCATGTCTATAGAGATGTGGCATGATCCAAGGCCAAGATATGAAGCAAAGATAATGCTCATTTCACATGGACATAAGGTTGTATATATTATTATTTTGCTTACATAGTGTTTGATTGCTAATAGATGTCTTTGCTTTTCTCATGCTTTTCCAACAATTACTAACATGTAATGTAATGGCATGATGCGTAGCAAGACATAATTTTGTTTCCTTCACAAATAATCCTTTCCACTTTACTGCATTTGTTGCCACTTACTATGTGTTTATTGTATCATTATTTTCCTCTTTTAATTTGGGACTATGCTTTTCTGACAGTATGCAAGTTTGCCATTTACTCCATTGAAGAGGGTAGTGTACAGTTTATCGAAAATCCATCTCTGCACCTGAGCTCATCTGCACCCGCGTTGACAAAAAAATTCAAAACAAATAATAGAAAAATTAAAAAAAATCCAATTTTTTTGTGTGAGAGACAATTTCATGCGTGAGATCCGCTCCAATTTTCAAATCATTTGGACATCGAGGAGCTCTCAGCAAAAAAGACAAATTGGGGGTCTATAAAAATATTTACTGTTCATGTACTGTTTTGGCCCGATTTGTCTTTTTTGCTGAGAGCTGCTCAGATGTCCAATGACTTGAAATTTTAAGCTGGCCTCAAGCATCAAATTGTCTACCGCACAATTTCTTTTTGGAATTTTTTGATTTTGTTTTGAATTTTTTACGATTTTTTTTCTAACCGGGTGCAGATGAGCCTGGGCACCGAAACGCCCTACTCACAGTTTATCTTCATATAAGAGCTGCAATTTCAAGCCATCTATTGGTGTGCCTTTGCACTGTTTATGATAGGTATAGAGGCATCGGAATTCAAAATATGCACATCCTTAAATATGTTACGATTTTTACCTGCTATATATTTTCTTCGCAACACACAAATAACGAAATATTGTTAATTGATTCACGAAATTATTTCTGTTGTGGCCAATAAGTTATTTCATGCAGTTCATATTTTGTGCTTCTATTTTCTCTGTTAATCTTTTGACAAATTGTTGTAATACATATTGATTTTGCATTTTTATACATTTTTGCGTGCTGCATACTGCCCATTTTGATTTGAATAAGGTATACAAAATTACTATTTTACCCATCTATTTGGTGACCTTTCATCTATGTGATCCTGTAGTTTTTGCGTTCTTCATGCATTGGCAAAATGCAGCATGTTTAATATATACACTTCATCCTTTGGTGCCTTTTCTTGCACTTATTTACAATTAGCAAAATGTTGCAACGGAGATCAATATATACATTGGATTGTTGCTTAATGGCCATCTTTGAATTTTGAATGATTTGTTTCCTACCAATCTAACCAATTTGATCAAAATGTATTTCAACCAAATACCACAGCAACGCGCGGGATATCATCTAGTACTAACAATAAGTAAAATGTGCGTGCTCAACAGGAAGAAACCGCCATTTATAACTCCATACACAGATATCATCATCATTAAGGCCGGATTTCATACCAAAACATGCATCTCCACGGGAACGAACGCGCGCACACTGATTGAAAACGGAAACAGGTCACAAACATGTACTGCATCAAGTTCAGGCAAATGCCACGGGCACACATGATACTGTCATTGCACTCGCCGCTCAGTCTAGCTCTTTCTCCCTCTGCTTTTCCGGCCGTCGATCAGGCGGCGTCCTCGATGTTGCTCCCGCCGACGTCGACGACGAAGCGGTAGCGCACGTCGTTGCGCTCGAGCCTCTCGAACGCCTGGTTGACGTAGTCCATCTTGACGACCTCGATCTGCGAGGTGAGCCCCTTGTCGACGCAGAACTGGAGCACCTCCTCCGTCTCGTCCATGCTCCCGATGAAGCTGCCCGTGATGGTCTTCCTCCCCAGCATCACCATGGGGGACACGAAGCTGAGCGGCTCCGCGATCACGCCCATCAGCACCAGCTTGCCGTCCATCTTGAGCAGCGCCAGGTAGGGCTCCAGCGGGTGCTTGGCGGGCACGGTGTCGATGATGTAGTCCAGCGAGTCGGCGGCGGCGGCCATCTGGTCGGTGTCGGAGCTGACGAGGTACGCGTCGGCGCCCAGGTCGTCCATGGCCTCGGCCCGCTTCTTGTTGGACGAGCTGATCACCGTCACGTGGTGGCCCATGGACTTGGCCACCTTCACGCCCATGTGGCCCACGCCGCCCAGGCCCAGTATCCCGCCGCGGAGGCCCGGGGTCATGAGCCCGAAGTGCTTCAGCGGGCTGTACACCGTCACCCCCGCGCACAGCAGCGGCGCCGCCTGCTCCGGCGCCAGCCCGGCGGGGATCTTCACCACGAACCTGCACGCGACCAAACGCAACACAACTTAATTTTCATAAATACATACTCCCTCCGTTTCAAAATAGATGACCCAATTTTGTACTAACTTTGTACTAAAGTTATTACAAAGTGGAGTCATCTATTTATACAAAATTAGTATAAAATTGGGTCATCTATTTTGGAACGGAGGGAGTATGTGTGTGCGTGACTGATTCCAATGCCAATATCGTTACATCACGCCGACGCAAGTGTTAGTCACCAACTTGGAAGGACGACACTGAACAGAACTGATCAGACCTTGACACGGTAGACACTCTTAGAATGGTACGTATACCAACTCACTAAGGTGTCGTTACCATCGGTGTCAAAGCAACGTCGCTGTGGATCAAACTGCATGGGTAGAAGTAGTAGGTGACGACTGACGAATCATGAGCAGGTTAGTCTGCTTCAAAGGAACGAAAACCTACTAGTACGTCCTTTTTTCTCATCGCACTGCTACTGGTTGCTCACAATTCCACAAGGAAAAGTAGCCGATCGCAGCATGCACACCAACCCTTATCTGACTCTCCGCATGCACCACACCTTTCTAAGTTTCAGATAGCATCCTTCTTTTCCACTACAACCATTTCTCGACTGTGATTTGATCCAACCACATTGAAAAAGTCCTGCTACCATATGTCCTTTTCGGTAGATCTAACAGATGACACTGATGGGTGCAATGGCTTTGCTAGCAAGAATAGTTGCAGTAGTAATAAAATAGAACTCACTTCTGATCGACGACCATGGCGGAGGCGAAGCCGCCCTGCGTCGGCTTGCCGTCGGTGTAGACGTCGTTGTACGACCAGATCTTCTTGTTGCAGTACTGCTCGACGTTGGCCTTGCACGGCCGGCAGTCGCGGCAGCACCCCACGATCACCCCCACGCCCACCACGTCGCCGGCCCGGAACTTGCTCACCTCCGGCCCGACCTCCACCACCTCGCCAACCACCTCATGCCTGAATAGCATCATTTTGTCAGCCACCAAGAAACATTATCAATCCGCACTACAAGGTGATGATGATAGTTGATGGAGTCCTTTTTACGCATTTTTTTCTCCGAACTGATGGCGCATATTCAGTGTCTACGTCTCTACCTACTACCATGATAGGAGAAAAATAATGCTAAAAGTGATGCACGCTCTATCTCAGTGCTCCCTTGCTTCTGGAAGTCTGACGGCACCACCACCCACCAAATTCCTACTACATGCCCCACCTTCACGCATGATTCTGTTGCCATTCTCTTCTCAGATGGACTTTGTGTTGCAAACTACTAACAGGGTTTATCTTCATTTTAATTTCGGATTCATCAAGAAAATTACATTTATTTTAGTCGTAGGTAGTTGTGGTTGCTTACCCTGGGACCATGGGGTACTTCGAAGCACCGAGGTCGTTCTTGACCTGGTGGACGTCAGTGTGGCAGATGCCGCAGTACTTAACCTTCAACACCACGTCTTCAGGTCCTGTTTTCCTGTTGCCACAGCATGGCAAAACACAAAGATTAAAAACTATGGCTCTAGATTCTTGTCTTGAAGAAGATGCTTACTCAGTTATTCCATGTCAAAACATAAGATTCCTCGGTACAAGAGGACACGAGAAAATTGGCTGACTATTCTGCCGCAAGTGCCATTCGGTTTCAGGCTGGTCATAGTGGGGAGTAACTTAGACTAGTGTCATATGCATGATACTCCCTCCTTTCCGATTTATAGGGCTCAATTCAAAAATCTCACCAACCAAGATAGATGATGAGTGGTGGAATACTTTTTGTAGTTTGCAAGAGCACCCAATTAATGCTCTTGTTTTACTCAAAAAATTATGTTTACCAGTGCATTAATTGCAATGCATGCATATATAAAGTACATGCATTGGTTAGTTTTCTCTTAATAATTGCATGCAATGATTTAATGCACCTTGAAATCTGAACATATGATGGGGAACAACCAAATTGAGCCTTATAAAATGGAAAACCTAAAATTTTGAGATAAGCTATATAAACCGGAAAGGAGGGAGTACTAGTCTAAGTTCCTACCTTCATAATACAAAGTAACATGATAGTAGTGTCATAGATGGCTTCATTTATTAGCTTGTAGACCCATCTTGTCTTGGGAAGCGCTATGTTACAGTAACATATTATGTTACCACCTCACATTAAATACTTGCCACACAAGCAAAAATTTCTTGAAGTGCGCTATGTTACTAGCTAAGTTACTCCCACTATGACTAGCCTCAAGCAAGCGTCACTCCCGAAACTGACTAGTTAATTTCAACAAGTACTACTACTCGTATTATCTAGTGGTGTCTATTTGTGCAAGTGCAAATACAGAGCAGGCACGTGCGCTGCACGCGTATATGCATGCACCTAGGGGTCCTAGGCGAACCCTGAACCAAAGTGGTACTCCCTCCTTTCCAAATTATTCGTCGTAAAAATGGATGTATTTAGAACTAAAATACATCTAGATACATCCATACACGCGACAAGTAATTCCGAACAAAGGGAGTACTTCGTATCAGTTACCATACAGATACCCTGTGAAATATTGGTGCTGTCATTGTAACTGGACTTGGTGCAAAACATTGGTGTATCTATTTTACAGGTGTCAAATTCACACGGATGAGCGGAGCCTAAACTGTGGAAACAAATAATTTCAAGTGTTTGTGAATTACCAAAACAGAAATAAATTGTTTTTTAGGTTACCAATATCTTCGTAAATCACTGTCACCTAAAAACTGCACAATTTTAGCTTAACATCATAGTCCGGAAAAGTATGTATACTTGCAAATAATTGGTGCAATTTTAGACCATAGGAAATACTACTACATATATAGTAATAATACGGAAATAAGGATATGTCAACCAAGAAACTTCAAAACGTGACTAAGATCTACTACGAGGCAAAATACACCAGCTCTTTAAAAATACCCGTACATGTTTCATTAGCTTCGCTAAATTTAGCTGACCCGTACAGGGGTACTCTACTCTTTTGAGAAACACGGCCGTACTCTATGCATTTACACGCGCAACTGAACAACTTGCTTGCAATACACACAGACGGCAATCCTACGGAGAAACAAGAACATGCACCGTACACACAACAAACACGCAGGTAAAAAGCATCGGCTATCAGATGCGGGCCCTCCGAACCGAAGTGGTGCATAAAGCGTAACGGCAAAAAAGCGCAGCGCGTTCATCATGCGGTTGCGGCCCATCAACCGGGTGGGGGCTGAAAAGCAGGAGCCACTGTCGAGATCAATCTTTCAGAGCTCTACGCATCGGATTCTTGGGCAGGGGACTGAAATCCCTCCGCTGCTCTTCAGAACCTCGTCGCGTATCGGCATACGGCCGATGCAATTACATGCATGCCGCACGACACGGAAGAACAAGAACAGATTCCGCCGAAGGAAACACCGAGAGCAGAGGATGCGGGGAGGAATGGTAGATCGTCCAGAGGGTCGATTCGGACGGCCGATCGTACGTACCTGAGGGTGTATCTGTAGGGGGAGAGGTGGCCGGTGGCGTCCCTGGCGGCCCACCCGGTGACCGTCGTCTCGGAGGCGTCGACGCTGCCCATTCTCTTGCTGCTGCGGCAACGGGAGGAGACGCGGGCGAGGGATGCGTGGATTTGGGAGGACTTGCACTTGCCTTTGCCTGGATACTCGATAGTGGTACGGGATGGATGGAAGGGTTGCGGAGCTATATAGGGCCGCCAATGGCGAGAGTTGGTGGGGTGGGTTGCCACTTGCCAGGAAGGATACTGCGGAACGATCTTCTGTGGCTATAGTTCTGCCTGTCTCTTTTTGTTTTTTGCTTCTTTTATTTAAATGCTTATCACGCTTGCCGTTCGATAGTTTACAGATGCCACCCCACAGTTGACGCAGCACAGAGCTTAATTCCGTGCTTGTTTGATTCGCAGGACCTTTTTCTCTAAAATTAAAGACTCACATGATTCCAGAAACAAATAAATGTGCAATACTGGTATGAAATAAGGAAGACCTTATGTACTAGTGTCAAAAACCCTTTTATATTATGGCACTAAGAGAGTATTATATTTGTGTGCGTTTTCATCTTATTCTCTACCATCTCTACTCTAGAAATCTCTCCTGTCCGAAAGAACGTAATTTTTCTGTTTTCCACCACCTCATTCATCCATCCTTAAGTACGTTCGTCGCAAACCAACCTTGGATGGTTAGGAGGGCAGTGTTATCCCCAGTCAACCAGGGTTCAAGTCCTGGTACTCGCATTATTTCTGAATTTATTTTACAATTTTTGACAATGTGTGTTCAGAGAGAGGAGACGTGACTTCGTCAATCTGAAGAGGATATGCCGGTTCAGTCTCTCGGAGGAGCTCAAAGGGGTACGGTATGCATGTGTGTTCATATAGATGAGTGTATGGGCGTATATATAAGCGTCTGCGTCTGTATTGTGTTCTAAAAAAAGTATGTTCGTCTTTCTCTATCTGTTTTTCTAAGTCCCATCTATATCTTTTATTTTTCATCGATTTTACATGAAAAACCACGGCCTTAACTACCCTATCTTTCAGTGATTTACAAGATAAAATTATATTTTCTGTGATAAGCCAATAAATGCTTGCCAAATAAAATTTTAGATCTTATTTAGGCAAGTAAATCACGGGCATGTATTATATTTAGTAAACACATATTTACATCGTAATATTAAAATAGGCAGGTAAAACTACGAGCTATCTCTCCTACTTTGTAACGAAATAACATTCTATCGTTCACCTCCACATTCGTCCAAGCGTAAGTATAATTCCTCTTTTCCTATCTCTGTTTTGAAAAGAAAAATCCTTCTATATCTGAACCCGCCCCCTCAGTTTTACCGAAAACCGCCTTAACTGCCCTATATTTTATTAATTTATGAAACAAAACTATGTTTTCTTTAATAAGCAAGTATGTCCTTACCAAATACTCCCTCCGTTCTGAAATAAGTGTCTCAACTTTATACTAACTCTAGTACAAAGTTGTACTAAGGTTGAGACACTTATTTTGGGACGGAGGGAGTAAGTGTTTACCGAATACAATTCTTCATTTTGTTTGGGAAAGTAAATCACGGGCAAGACATATGGTAAACACAAATATACACTGTAATATTAATATGGTAAGGTAAAATCGGGAGGTAACATATTATAATATTTATATCATGTTGCAATACACAAGCAACTATCTTGTTTTACAAAAAAAAGTATGGTTCTGTCTTCCGCTACTCTTTCGTCCAACCTTAAGTACCCCCCTCCCCCACCCCTCTTTCTCCCATGTTTTGATTTTCTTTCCCTTCCATATCTTTTTTTCCACCGATTTTGTCTAAACACCGCTTCAACTGCTCGACCTCTTATTTACTTAACAAATCATAATTTTTAAGCCAATAAGTGCTTGTCAAACAGGTGTTTATCAAAGGGAAACACTTCCTATCTGTAGGCTAATAAGGAGGCTAGCGTCAGACTAGTAGACGACCATTGATTCAATTGAGATCTCACGGTCACATATTGTGCAAAAAGAAAAAAAAAGACAAACAAATCCCCCATGGATAGGAACTAACTACCCACAAATCCCGTACCATAACGTCTCCCTAATTAAGCTCCCGTATCCCTCCCGATTTCCTTGCTGCCAACCCACGCACCTCCCAAATCCATTTCTCCCCTGGCCTTGCATGCATGTGCCTTCTCCTCTCATCGTCGTCGAGCAACACGGCCACTTCTTTCCCATCCACCGCTTCGGAGCGCCACCCTTCCGTACGTGCCGTGGTGCCCATCTCCAACTGGGGTGGCCACTGGTGTGGTTGCCTGACCATGCAAGCCGAAGGATCAATAAATGCATGGAGGACCAGAAGCCGTAAGAATCAACCCACGCCCCTTTTGGATGTTCTTTTTTGCTGAATTTGTTGTGTCTATGCAGATACTATTTTGATATTGTATGAGTATATATGCTTCTAAATTTCCATGCTTGGTGCGTATTATATTTGTGTTTCTTCCCCACATCCAATTCGCCTCGTACATACATAACTGTAGTTCTTCACCGAGTATAGTTTGCTTTATATGTTTCATACATGCGCTTCTAAACCGTGTCCAGCTTGCTTCATTTAAATGCTTCATAATGTTTTGTAGGCGTTGTGTTTGAATTCAATTCAAATAACTCATTTTGTAATTTTTGCAGGGTCGACAGCAGCGGAAGAACACGCCTTGCCGACAGTGAGCATAACATGATGATCAATACTAAGCACGGTCCGCAACATGAGATCAGTTTGAAAGCAAAACTAGCATGGCACACTCGGTGGCCACATGTCAAGATCATTGGCCGTTCAATGGCGTCGACGCTCGCCGCGCGTTGACACCCGCAGATTTGTGGGAGAAATGTAGATTGTCAAGCTCAGACACAGTTGGATGGAGCATATCGGGGAACTATAGACTAGGAAGCATGATTGGTGTTTGGAAACATTACTTGCACATGATTACTCTCAATATTTGTGAAGCAAAAAAAATTCTGTATATAACAAGATGGTATCAATTGCAATTTTACTACTATTTGGTTGGAAGCAATTTTATAGTTGATGGAAGCACGAAATTGAAGCTTTTGAAACAAGCAGAAATATGTTTTTTCTAATAATGTGTCGTGATTCATGCTGTGCTTCCATGTGATTTCTTTGTGAAGCAAAATTTTCTTTATGCAAATAAGATGGTTTCACATGCATTTTTATTACTATTTCGCTGAAAGTAATTTTATAGTTGATGGAAGCACCAAAATGATGCTTTTGAAACAAGCGGAAATATGTTTTTCGAACAACGCGTCGTCATTCAAGTTGTGCTTCCACATGATTCCTTTGCGAAGCAATTTTTTTCTTTATAAAAGAAATTGTTTCACAAGCAATTTCAGTACTATTTGGTTGGAAGCAATTTTATAGTTGATGGAAGCACCCGATTGATATATACTTTTGAAACATGTGAGAAAATGTTTTTTTTTATTTGAAGGAACTAAATCACTGTTTGATTATATTTTACTAGGATATAGGTTTGGAAGCTTCCCCGGTCAAACATTAAAAACGAAGCTGGAAGCAAATATTCAGTAACGAATTCATCACGTAATTAGTGGAGGACATAGAGTTTAGCGGCCAGGAAGGACGGATCTGGCTTGCCTGCTCCCTCCCCATACTCCCATCCGTGCTTCCACTTCATCCTACGGCAAGCTGAAAGCAAATATTCAGTAACGAATTCATCGCGTAATTAGTGGAGGACAGAGAGTTTAGCGGCCAGGAAGGACGGATCTGGCTTGCCTGCTCTCTCCCCATGCTCCCATCCGTGCTCCCACTTCATCCTACGGCTGTCTTTTTTTTTTCTTTTTTCTTTCTAATCTAATCATCTCCCCCCTGATTTTAAGGAGGTGAGGCCGGGCCTTATTTTGTTCCAATCAAATCAAGCCACGTATGCGGGAGCACGGATGGGCACACGCCGGGAGAGCAGGCAAGTCTCGTCCATGAAGGACATGCTATAGGATCAGTTACCAGAAGCATGGAATTAGTGGAGGAAAGAGACAACTCAACGTCTAACTCCTGTCTACTGGATCGGATGAATAACATGTTTTAATCCTACCGTCATCGAGTAGTCTGATAGGAAGCCACGTATCAGTAGTCTGATGGGGTGCTCCCCTGGCGTGGCTATTCAACGCGCGAGCGTTGAAGCGTTCAATTTCCGACCAGCCAAATATTAGCAAAGTGCACTCCGTATCCCCGTTCTCTTTAATGGAGTATTACACGGAGGCTTAATAGAAATTTAGCACATGGTTTAATAGAAAATTGGGGAGGGCCCACCCTGAAATTCAGGGGGGGAGATATTAGTTAGACGTTTAATAGGAAATTAAGGAGGGCCCACCTCTGAAATTCAGGGGGGAGAAAGATTACTAGATTAGTTGGAGATTTAATAGGAAAATTAGGAAGGAAAAGATATCATGCAGCGTGGAGGTTTAATAGGAAAGCATGGCTAGATCACGTTGCGAGTCCCTTTTCTGTTCAGCTTCGCAGCTTGCATCGCGTGTTGGCACGCGCGCGTGCAAAGGAGTGATTTCATTATCAAATACGTATTCCTATTTTTTTGGTACTCGATCAAATTAATACGGGCAGGTAAATCATAAGGTAGCCTACTGGAATATTTATGCACCCCTTGTAATGCATGGGTAATTATCTAATATAACTATATATCCAAAAATATATGTATGGTTCCTATTTCACCTCCTAGTGTTTTGCTTGCCCCTTCCTACAACCTTTTTATGCATGTTCCCTTTCCCTCTTCATTTTTGTTTTTTTCCTCTTGCTTCTGAGTTTTTTCATCAGTTTCATAAAAAAAATCTCAACAACATCACTCTCGGTGTCAAAATCGGCGGATTTCGGGTAGGGGGCCTAAGCTGTAGATCTTGGATCGATGGGGAACAAGGAACGCAGAGACAGTATTTATCCAGGTTCGGGCTCTCTCGAAAAGGTAAAACCGTACGTCCTGCTTGATTGTATTGATGTGTTTGTATGATAGTTACAGAGTTGATCTACCACGAGATCGGATGAACTAAACCCTAGATTGAATAGGATGATGGTTCTCAGATGATCTATTGACTAGTCTGGCCTCGGCTTATATAATGCACCGGAGGCCTAGGATTTAGAAGAGTCCTCGTCTTGTGGAGTCTTCCTTCCAGAGCATAGGGTCGCCTGTAGTCCGACCTTCCTTTGATAAATCAAGAGCGGCCCACCAGTCCGGCCCATGAGAGATAGGCCGGCAGCCCGAGGACCTCTTAGTCCGGGACACCCTCAGTAGTCGCCTGAACCGGTCTTCAAGTTGGGGACGCTCCTTAGTTTTTTCGAACTGTTCTTCATCTTCGCTCGTCGGTCTTGAAAATTGGTTCAACAAATCTTTCCATCTTTGATCTTGAGGATCGCTGAGGTGAATCCGAAGAGTTTACATGTCAGGTATCCAAGGAGCCCCTTTATGTTCTAGGCCTCTATCAATGCCTTGTTATTTTTACGCTACACCTCGGGTTTGAAGTTTTTCCTGTGTGGCGGTGTCTTCTTGCATCCGAGCTCCAACTCCAGAATGTATACGAGGTATCTTTTTGCAACTGAGCTCCAACGTCGGTCTGCATCCGAGGTGTCATAAATTACCTCGGTCTTGAAAAAAAGTTGAAGGAGTTCAATCGAGCTTAATGCCGGAAACGTCCTATATGGATCTAGCCACTTGCATCCGAGCTTTATGCCAGACTGCTTCCGAGGTGGTGCACCACCTCGGCCGTGGGTTGATTTTTATGGAATTTATGCCAAAACCGGCAGACGGTATGCAGTAGCCCCCGAGACTCAGGTTGGGTGCAGCCGACCAACCTGAGGATCGAATCTCCTCGGGAACTAGTTTAACTGCGTGTATGTTTTGACAATGCCGAGGTGCAACTCGGTAGGAAAGATGCTGAACTACGGGTCGGAGAGGATTTACGGTGTAAAACCATTACGCAGAACACCTTGGTCAAGAGGATGTTCCGCCTCCTGAAAGGAAAACATTAAATAGGTTAAAAGTGTTATAAGCTCGAAAAACCAAAAAATATAAAATAGGTTAAGCTAGTTTAGCGAACTAAACTTGAGCGGCTTGAGAGAGAAACCAGGCTATCCGGCTACTAACCACACACTTGCGTCGGAAAAAGGAGTAGTACAAAAAGACTTTGCAACGACTTAGGAGAAAACATTTATTATAAAACAACTCATATAAAATTTAAGAGCCCTCCAGTTAACATGGGAAAAAGAAATGTTTTTAAGAAACAACGTTTTTGACAAACAACTTTTTTGTTTAACACAAATATAATGATTGGTTGAACTGAGCAAAAATTAAAGGATTGGAGGAAATTTGAGCATGAAAGCGACTTAGCTGGTTAATGTGCTTGGTGTTGATGACGAAGTCTAGGATTGTGGCGGGACGAAGACGTAGTCTGATACATCTCCGTCGTATCTATAATTTTTTATTGTTCCATGCCAATATTATTCAACTTTCATATACTTTTGGCAACTTTTTATATTATTTTTGGGACTAACATATTGACACAGTGCCTAGTGCCAGTTCCTGTTTGTTGCATGTTTTATGTTTCGCAGAAACCCCATATCAAACGGAGTCCAAACGGGATAAAAACGGACGGAGAATTATTTTGGAATATTTGTGATTTTTGGGAAGTAAAATCAACGCGAGACGGTGCCCGAGGTGGCCACGAGGGTGGGGCCCACTCCCACTCCAGGCAGGCGCGCCCCTGACCCTCGTGGGCCCCCCATAAGGCTGTTGATGCCCTTCTTCGGCCGCAAGAAAGCTAATTTTTGGAAAAAGATCTGGGCGAAGGTTTCAATCCAATCGGAGTTATGGATCTCCATATATAAAAGAAACGGTGCCAGGGCAGAATGCGGGAACGCAGAAACAGAGAGAGACAGAGAGACAGATCCAATCTCGGAGGGGCTCTCGCCCCTCCCACGCCAAGGAGACCATGGACCAGAGGGGAAGCCCTTCTCCCATCTAGGGAGAAGGTCAAGGAAGAAGAAGAAGGAGGGGGGCTCTCTCCCCCTCACTTCCGGTGGCGCCGGAACACCGTCGTGGGCCATCATCATCACCGCGATCTTCACCAACACCTCCGCCATCTTCACCAACATCTCCATCACCTTCCCCCCTCTATCTACAGCGGTCCACTCTCCGGCAACCCGCTGTACCCTCTACTTGAGCATGGTGCTTTATGCTTCATATTATTATCCAATGATGTGTTGCCATCCTATGATGTCTGAGTAGATTTTCGTTGTCCTATCGGTGGTTGATGAATTGCTATGATTGATTTAACTTGCTTGTAGTTATGTTGCTGTCCTTCATATGAGCGCGCGCATGGATCACACCATAGGGTTAGTTGTATGTTGATAGGACTATGTATTGGAGGGCAAGAGTGACAGAAGCTTCAACCTAGCATAGAAATTGATGCATACGGGATTGAAGGGGACCAATATATCTTAATGCTATGGTTGGGTTTTACCTTAATGAATGTTAGTAGTTGCGGATGCTTGCTAATAGTTCCAATCATAAGTGCATAGAATTCCAAGTAAGGGATGACATGCTAGCAGTGGCCTCTCCCACATGAAACTTGCTATTGGTCTAGTAAAGTAGTCAACTGCTTATGGACAATTTCGCAACTCCTACCACCACTTTTCCACACTCGCTATATTTACTTTACTGTGTCTTTGTCTAAATAGCCCCTAGTTTTTATTTACGCGCTCTTTATTATCTTGCAAGCCTATCCAAAAACACCTACAAAGTACTTCTAGTTTCATACTTGTTCTAGGTAAAGCGAACATTAAGCGTGCGTAGAGTTGTATCGGTGGTCGATAGAACTTGAGGGAATATTTGTTCTACCTTTAGCTCCTCGTTGGGTTCGGCACTCTTACTTATCGAAAGAGGATACAATTGATCCCCTATACTTGTGGGTTATCAAGACCTTTTTCTGGCGCCGTTGCCGGAGAGCAATAGCGAGGGGTGAATATTCTCGTGTGTGCTTGTTTGCTTTATCACTAAGTAATTTTTATTTGTTGTTCTAAGTTGTTCTCTATCTTTAGTTATGGATATGGAACACGAAATACCCAAAAAATTAGGTGTACTTGCTACTCATGGAGATGAGGAACCTCCTAAAACCCTCGATGCTCGTTATGTGACAGATATTATGTACTACTTTGATAATCCAGAGAAAACCCCATTCAATTTGGTAATGGGAGTAACGTTGGATCAACGTGAATACTTTAGGGATTATCGCTTGACACAGAAAGGGAAACTATTATGGGATCAAATTTATATATTGAAGTGGTATGCTCGGCAAGTATGCTTGAGTTATGATTACACTTGTTGCTCTAGGATGAAGGCTCCACACCTTCCCTTTTCATGCAAATTTAATGATAATGAAACCTTAGCTTCTTATGCTAATGGTATATATGATTACTATGATGTGGAACAAATAGAAGAATTTGTTGCTTTTAAGGGTGCTTATGAAATTGAATCTTTGTTTGAAAAGTATGAAGCTTTTGATGATGATGTTTATAGGTCTGAAAATTTTGCTATATTGAAATATTGCTATGATAATTATGAATATAATTCCTATATTAATGCGCTTATTGAGAAAGTCTCCGCTGTCCAAGAAGAGACTAATATTTTGCAGGAATCTATGGAAGAAGAAATTGATGAAACTGTGAGCTCATTGGATGAAAAAGATGAGGAGAAGAGTGAAGAACAAAAGGAGGAAGAGCGGATTGATCACCCGTGCCCACCTTCTAATGAGGGTAACTCTTCAACCCATACATTGTTTAATTTCCCTTCGCGCTTACCGAAGGATGATTGCTATGATGATTGTTATGATCCCGTTGATTCTCTTGAAATATCCCTTTTTGATGATGCTTGCTATGCTTGTGGCCAAGATGCCAATATGAATTATGCTTATGGAGATGAACTTGCTATAGTTCCTTATGTTAAACATGAAATTGTTGCTATTGCACCCACACATGATAGTCCTATTATCTTTTTGAATTCTCCAAACTACACTATATCGGAGAAGTTTGTGCTTATTAAGGATTATATTGGTGGGTTGCCTTTTACTACTACACATGATGATTTTGATGAGTATAATATGCATGTGCTTGCTGCTCCTACTTGCAATTATTATGAGAGAGGAACTATATCTCCACCTCTCTATGTTTCCCACACGATAAAATTGCAAGAAACTGCTTATACTATGCATTGGCCTTTACTATGTGTGCATGAATTGTTCTTTTATGACATGCCGATGCATAGGAAGAGAGTTAGAGTTTGTCATTACATGATATATGTTACTTTGTGCTCATTACTAAATGCCAAATCATTGTTAATTAAAATTGGCTTTGGTATACCTTGGGATCCGGGTGGATTCACTACTTGAGCACTATATGCCTAGCTTAATGGCTTTAAAGAAAGCGCTGCCAGGGAGACAAGCCGGAAGTTTTAGAGAGTCATTTATTTCTATTGAGTGCTTTCATATAGTTTAAAAACAAAAGAAAATAAATAAAAATAAGATAAAGAGGGGAACCTAAAACTTTTCAAAAAGGAAAGTGAAAGTGAGAAAGACAAGCATTGTTGAAGTGGGAGAGCTCCTTGAACTTTGTTCATGCTCGCAGAAACTTTGAAAATCTTGATTACAGAAACTTTTAAACAAAAATAATTATCCCCTTGTACAATTCCATTGTATTATAAAAATAATGTGCCAAGGTTTGCCTTTAGGATATTTACAATGCTTGTTGGTTTGTGCGGTGCAGGACAGAAACTTTGGCTGTAGTGAGCGATTTTTAATTTTATACTGGAACGTCAAACGGTTCTGATTATTTTTGCACTGTCTTTCTATACAATTTTTTTATTTTTTCTAATTTTTGCATAATTTTTCAAGTACCAGAAGTATGGTGAATGTTCAGATTGTTACAGACTGTTCTGTTTTAGACAGATTCTGTTTTTGATGCATAGTTTGCTTGTTTTGATGAAACTATCAATTTATATCAGTGGATTAAGCCATGAAAAAGTTATATTACAGTAGACACAATGCAAAAACAAAATATTAATTGGTTTGCAACAGTACTTAGAGTAGTGATTTGCTTTATTATACTAACGGATCTTACCGAATTTTCTGTTGAAGTTTTGTGTGGATGAAGTGTTCGATGATCGAGAAGGTCTCGATGTGAGAAGAAGGAAGAGAGGCAAGAGATCGAGCTTGGGGATGCCCGAGGCACCCCAAGTAAATATTCAAGGAGACTCAAGCGTCTAAGCTTGGGGATGCCCCGGAAGGCATCCCCTCTTTCTTTAACAAGTATCGGTACGTTTTCGGATTCGTTTCGTTCATGCGATATGTGCAATCTTGGAGCGTCTTTTGCATTTAGTTTTCATTTTTCTTTTATGCACCATGCTGGTATGAGATAGTCCTTGGTTGATTTATAGAATGCTCTTTGCACTTCACTTATATCTTTTGAGTATGGCTTTATAGAATGCTTCATGTGCTTCACTTATATCATTTGAAGTTTGGATTGCCTGTTTCTCTTCACATAGAAAACCGCTAGTTGTAGAATGCTCTTTTGCTTCACTTATATTTGTTAGAGAGTGGGCATATCTTTTGTAGAAATAATTAAACTCTCTTGCTTCACTTATATCTATTTAGAGAGATGACAGGAATTGGTCATTCACATGGTTAGTCATAAAATCCTACATAAAACTTGTAGATCACTGAATATGATATGTTTGATTCCTTGCAATAGTTTTGCGATATAAAGGTGGTGATATTAGAGTCGTGCTAGTTGAGTAATTGTGAAATTGAGGAATACTTGTGTTGAGGTTTGCAAGTCCCGTAGCATGCACGTATGGTGAACCGTTATGTAACGAAGTCGGAGCATGAGGTGTTCTTTCATTGCTTTCCTTATGAGTGGCGGTCGGGGACGAGCGATGGTCTTTTCCTACCAATCTATCCCCCCAGGGGCATGCGTAGTAGTACTTTGCTTCGAGGGCTAATAAACTTTTGCAATATGTATATGAGTTCTTTATGACTAATGTGAGTCCATGGATTATACGCACTCTCACCCTTCCATCATTGCTAGCCTCTTCGGTACCGTGCATTGCCCTTTCTCACCTTGAGAGTTTGCGCAAACTTCGCCGGTGCATCCAAACCCCGTGATACGATACGCTCTATCACACATAAGCCTCATTATATCTTCCTCAAAACAGCCACCATACCTACCTATCATGGCATTTTCATAGCCATTCCGAGATATATTGCCATGCAACTTCCATCATCATCATATACATGACTTGAGCATTCATTGTCATATTGCCTTGCATGATCGTAAGATAGCTAGCATGATATTTTCATGGCTTGTCCGTTTTTTGATATCTTTGCTACGCTAGATCATTGCACATCCTGGTACACCACCGGAGGCATCCATATAGAGTCATATCTTTGTTCTAGTATCGAGTTGTAATATGAGTTGTAAGTAAATAAAAGTGTGATGATCATCATTATTAGAGCATTGCCCCAGTGAGGAAAGGATGATGGAGACTATGATTCCCCCACAAGTCGGGATGAGACTCCGGACTTTAAAAATAAATAAAAGAGGCCAAAGAAGCCCAAATAAAAAAAGAGGCCAAAGAAGCCCACCCAAAAAAAGAGAAAAAAACAAAAAAAATGAGAGAAAAAGAGAGAAGGGGCAATGTTACTATCCTTTACCACACTTGTGCTTCAGAGTAGCACCATGTTCTTTATATAGAGAGTCTCTTGAGTTATCACTTTCATATACTAGTGGGAATTTTCATTATAGAACTTGGCTTGTATATTCCGATGATGGGCTTCCTCAAATGCCCAAGGTCTTCATGAGCAAGCAAGTTGGATGCACACCCACTTAGTTTCCAGTTTGAGCTTTCATACACTTATAGCTCTTAGTGCATCCGTTGCATGGCAATCCCTACTCCTCACATTGACATCAATTGATGGGCATCTCCATAGCCCGTTGATTAGCCGCGTCGATGTGAGACTTTCTCCTTTTTGTCTTCTCCACACAACCTCCATCATCATATGCTATTCCACCTATAGTGCTATATCCATGGCTTGCGCTCATGTATTGCGTGAGGGTTGAAAAGGCTGAAGCGCATTAAAAAGTATGAACCAATTGCTCGGCTTGTCATCGGGGTTGTGCATGATTTGACTGCTTGGTGTGGTGAAGATGGAGCATAGCCAAACTATGATTTTGTAGGGATGAGCTTTCTTTGGCTATGTTATTTCGATAAGACATAATTGCTTGGTTGGTATGCTTGAAGTATTATTGTCTTTATGTCAAATGATAGACTATTGCTTTGAATCACTCGTGTCTTAATATTCATGCCATGATTAGATATGTGATCAAGATTATGCTAGGTAGCATTCCACATCAAAAATTATCTTTTTATCATTTACCTACTCGAGGACGAGCAGGAATTAAGCTTGGGGATGCTGATACGTCTCCGTCGTATCTATAATTTTTTATTGTTCCATGCCAATATTATTCAACTTTCATATACTTTTGGCAACTTTTTATACTATTTTTGGGACTAACATATTGACCCAGTGCCCAGTGCCAGTTCCTGTTTGTTGCATGTTTTATGTTTCGCAGAAACCCCATATCAAACGGAGTCCAAACGGGATAAAAACGGACGGAGAATTATTTTTGAATATTTGTGATTTTTGGGAAGTAAAATCAACGCGAGACGGTGCCCGAGGTGGCCACGAGGGTGGGGCCCACGCCCACTCCAGGCAGGCGCGCCCCTGACCCTCGTGGACCCCCCGTAAGGCGGTTGATGCCCTTCTCCGGCCGCAAGAAAGCTAAGTTTTTGAAAAAGATCTGGGCGAAGGTTTCAATCCAATCGGAGTTACGGATCTCCAGATATAAAAGAAACGGTGCCAGGGCAGAATCCGGGAACGCAGAAACAGAGAGAGACAAAGAGACAGATCCAATCTCGGAGGGGCTCTCGCCCCTCCCACGCCAAGTAGACCATGGACCAGAGGGGAAACCCTTCTCCCATCTAGGGAGAAGGTCAAGGAAGAGGAAGAAGGAGGGGGGCTCTCTACCCCTCGCTTACGGTGGCGCCGGAACACCGCCGTGGGCCATCATCATCACCACGATCTTCACCAACACCTCCGCCATCTTCACCAACATCTCCATCACCTTCCCCCCTCTATCTACAGCGGTCCACTCTCCCGCAACCCGCTGTACCCTCTACTTGAGCATGGTGCTTTATGCTTCATATTATTATCCAATGATGTGTTGCCATCCTATGATGTCTGAGTAGATTTTCGTTGTCCTATCGGTGGTTGATGAATTGCTATGATTGATTTAATTTGATTGTGGTTATGTTGATGTCCTTCATATGAGCGCGCGCGTGGATCACACAATAGGGTTAGTTGTATGTTGATAGGACTATGTATTGGAGGGCAAGAGTGACAAAAGCTTCAACCTAGCATAGAAATTGATGCACACGGGATTGAAGGGGGACCAATATATCTTAATGCTATGGTTGGGTTTTACCTTAATGAACGTTAGTAGTTGCGGATGCTTGCTAATAGTTCCAATCATAAGTGCATAGAATTCCAAGTAAGGGATGACATGCTAGCAGTGGCCTCTCCCACATGAAACTTGATGTTGGTCTAGTAAAGTAGTCAATTGCTTATGGACAATTTCGCAACTCCTACCACCACTTTTCCACACTCGCTATATTTACTTTATTGTGTCTTTATCTAAACAGCCCCTAGTTTTTATTTACGCGCTCTTTATTATCTTGCAAGCCTATCCAAAAACACCTACAAAGTACTTCTAGTTTCATACTTGTTCTAGGTAAAGCGAACGTTAAGCGTGCGTAGAGTTGTATCGGTGGTCGATAGAACTTGAGGGAATATTTGTTCTACCTTTAGCTCCTCGTTGGGTTCGACAGTCTTACTTATCGAAAGAGGCTACAATTGATCCCCTATACTTGTGGGTTATCATAGTCCTCGGCCTGGCCGAGGTCCCAGCCCCCAAGACAGAGGTGACCGAGCGATGAACTCGGCTTGACGAAGTGGCGCCGCATCACGGTCGATGCGGTGAGGCGAAGCCCCAGGTCCAGTTAACGTGACGAAGCTGGTCGTCAAGTAAGGCCGAAGTCCCTGGAGTAGGTTGATGAAGAGATGCTGACGCCCCCGATTCAGCCGAGGTGACGGAGCAGGTCGGTAAGGTGACGTTGCAGCCCCCATGCCAACCAAGGTGTCGAAGCAGGTTGGCGTGGTGGACATCCGCTTGAAGAAGCAACAACGCGGCCACGCCAACGCAGGTCGCAACTTGTGGCGCGGTCAATGCTGGCTTGATGAAGTGACCGCACGGCGATGCCGGCACGCTCGACCCGTGCAATCCGTAGGGCGACGATATTGGTAATGATTTAGCCTTCGCGATGCCGAAATCTTGGTCGGCTCGCCGAGATGATGATCCGATGAGGTTGACTGATACGTCTCCAACGTATCTATAATTTTTAATCGTTCCATGCTATTATATTATCTGTTTTGGATGTTTTATATGCATTAATATGCTATTTTATAGTATTTTTGGGACTACCTATTAACCTAGAGCCCAGTGCCAGTTTCTGTTTTTCCTTGTTTTTGAGTTTTACAGAAAAGGAATATCAAACGGAGTCCAAACGGAATAAAATGTTCGCGATGATTTTTCTTGGACCAGAAGACATCCAGAGAACTTGGAGAGGGGGCCAGAAGCTTCCCGAGGAGGCCACAAGCCTCCAAGGCACGTCCTAGGGGGGCGCCCTGAGGGCTTGTGGGCCCCTCGGGAGTCCTCCAACCCTAATCTTTGCACTATAAATTCCCATATATTCCCAAACCAACAGAAGCATCCACCAAAATACTTTTCCGTCACCGCAAGCCTGTGTTCCCGTGAGATCCCATCTTGGGTCCTTTTCCGGCACCCTGCCGGAGGGGGATTCAATCACGGAGGGCATATACATCAACCTTGTTGCCCTTCCGATGAAGCGTGAGTAGTTTACCATATACCTACGGGTCAATAGCTAGTACCTAGATGGCTTCTTCTCTCTCTTTGTTCTTCAATAGAATGTTCTCCTCGATGTTCTTGGTGTTCTATCCGATGTAATATTCTTTGGCGGTGTGTTTGTCGAGATCCAATGAATTGTGGGTTTATGATCAGATTATCTATGAATACTATTTGAGTCTTCTCTGAACTCCTTTATGCATGATTAGATATCTTTGTATTTCTCTTCAAAATATCGGTTTGGTTTGGCCAACTAGATTGGTTTTTCTTGCAATGGGAGAGGTGCTTAGTTTTGGGTTCAATCTTGTGGTGTCCTCACCCAGTGACAAACTAGGGATAGCGAGGCACGTATTGTATTGTTGCCATCAAGGATAAAAAGATGGGGTTTTCATCATATTGCTTGAGTTTATCCCTCTACATCATGTCATCTTACTTAAGGTGTTACTTCATTCTTATGAACTTAATACTCTAGATGCATGCTGGATAGCGGTCGATGTGTGGAGTAGTAGTAGTAGATGAAGGCAAGAGTCGGTCTACTTGACACGGACGTGATGCCTATATTCATAATCATTGCCTTTGATATCATCATAACTTTGCGCTTTTTTATCAATTGCCCGAAAATAATTTGTTTACCCACCGTATGTTTTCTTTCAAGAGAGAAGCCTCTAGTGAAACCTATGGCCCCTAGGTCTATTTTCCATCATATATTTTCAGATCTATAAACCAAAAAACCCAAAAATACCTTGCTGCAATTTATTTATATTTACTTTAGTTTGCTCTTTTATTTATCTTTTATACTTATCTCTATTAGATCTCACTCTTGTTCGTGACCGTGAAGGGGTTGACAACCCCTTTTTCGCATTGTGTGCAAGTGTTTGTTAGTTTGTGCAGGTGCATAGATTGGAGACTTGCTTGTGCCTCCTACTGGATTGATACCTTGGTTCTTAACTGAGGGAAATACTTATCTCTACTTTGTTGCATCACCCTTTCCTCTTCAAGGGAAAAATCAACGCAAGCTCAAGAAGTAGCAGGAAGAATTTCTGGCGCCGTTGCCAGGGAGGTTCTACATCAAGCCTACCAAGTACCCACCATAAACGCTCATCTCTTGCATTACATTATTTGCCATTTGCCTCTTGTTTACCTCTCCCCCACTTCTAAAACATTTTCAGGAAAACACAAAAATATTTGCCTTTTTATTCGCCTTCTTTCTGTTTGCCTTTATGTCTTACTTGTTTTGTTTGCTCGTTTGCTTGGTATAATTGTGTGTTTATCGAAAATCGGAAAGCAAAAGGTTTATGGATCCACTTAAAGTTTTATACTTGGATCATCTTCAATCCATATGTACTCGTGCTGAAACTCCAACTAGTTTAGTTGAGGGAAAATCATTAGGTGAGCATGCTCATTTTGTGCGTCACCGTTTGTCTCAAAAGTGGGGACTCTTATGGAATCAAATAAATTGTTTGCTATGCTATGCTTGGAATCTATGTGAAATTATTATTTTAATTGTTGCTAGAAGAACCCTAAAAAACACCTTCCCTGCCTATGTGAGTTCAATGATAATGAAATCCTATCTTCTTATGCCAAAGGTGTTTATAGTTACTATGATATCGAACAAATTGAAGAATTTGTCGCTTTTAAGGGTGCTTATGAAGTTGCTTCTTTGATTGAAAAGTATGATGTTACTCTCTACAAATGTGAAAATTTTGACATACTTAAATATTGCTATGAAAACTATGCTCTAATGCCTATGTTAAAGAATTTATTGAGAGAATGTCCGCTGCTTTGGAAGAAAATAATGATATGCATGAATCTATAGATAATTATGATTCCGTTGATTTGATTGAAATATTCCCCCTTGATAAACGTGATGCTTGCTATTCTTATGGCCATGATGCCAATATTAATTATGCTTATGGAGATGAACTTGCTATAGTTACTTATATTAAACATGAAATTATTGCTATTGCATCCACACTTGATAGTTCCTTCAATGAAAAGCATGATTGCAATGATGTTATTATAAATTTTATGTCAATTGTGCTAGTAATATGCAAAACCCCAAGCTTGGGGACTCTAATTTTGCTATGTCCACTAATTATTGCACTGATCATGATTGGGGTGATAATGTTTGTTATGATCTTGAAAATTTATTTAAGCCTCATGATGAATATGTTTGTGATAATATTGAAAGTGAGTTTGGAAGAGTGTAAACTCTAGGTAATATTGGTCCCACTACTTTGGAGAATGATCAGTCTTATGATTTTTTTATAAGAGTGGGCTTGGAGAGGTCATGACTTTATTTGACGATAATCCCAATATTTTGGAAGAGTGTCAACTTTGCACGCATGTGGGTCATGTAGAAAATATGTTATGCTATATTGTTGAATTTGAGTATGATTCTACATGTAATTATTATGAGAGAGGAAAATATGGTTGTAGAAATTTTCATGTTACTAAATTACCCCTCGTTATGTTGAGATTGCTATTGTTTCTTTCTTCTTCCTTGCATATGCTAGTTTTTGCTTGTCTTGATAAATCTTCTCCCTAAAGTGCCTATGCATAGGAAGTATGTTTAAACTTGTTTTTAACATGCTTTATGATGCTCTCTTTGTGCTTCAAATTTTTGTCTTCTATGTGAGCATCATTAAAATTATGAACGCCGGGCTAAAAGGCTTTAAAGAAGCGCTCGCTGGGAGGCATCCCAATATTTTTATTTTTGTTTTCATGAAAATAAACATTATTACCTCTGTAATAATTATGTTTTGGTGTTTTAATTAGTGTTTGAGCCAAGTAAGACCTCTAGGATACTTTGGTATATCGTTGATTTGATCTTGCTGAAAAACAGAAACTTTTGCGCCCTATAACAGAATTGATATGAACTGCTGGAATGTGATAAATTCTTGAATTTTTTACACAAGATTGATATATGAATTGCCTCTGTTGTCCTAATTTTTCAGAATTTTTGGAGTTACATAAGTATACGAAGTTTATAGTTTACTACAGACTGTTCTGTTTTTGACAGATTCTGTTTTCTATGTGTTGTTTGCTTATTTTGATGAATCTACGGGTAGTATCGGGGGGAGGGGGGGTATGAAACAATATAAATTTAGAATGAGTTCACAACAGTACCTTGATACGTCCATTTTGCATCATGTTTTCCTGCTGTTGTTTATATTGTTTTTATGTATAATAATGCCTTTTTGAGTAATTCTAATGACTTTTCTCTCATAATATGCAAGGTTCACACAAAGAGGGAGAATACCGGCAGCTGGAATTTTGGACCTGGAAAAGCTACGTCAGGCTACCTATTCTGCACAACTCCAAATGAGCTGAAACTTCACAGAGAATTTTTATGAAATATATAAGAATTATTGGAGCAAATAAGTACCAGAGGGGGCCCACCAGGTGGGTACAACCCACCTGGGTGCGCCAGGGAGCCCAGGCGCGCCCTACAGGGTTGTGCCATCCTCGGCCCACCTCCGGTGCCCCTCTTCTGGTATATAAGTCATTTTGACCTAGAAAAAAAATAAGGAGAGGACTTTCGGGATGAAGCGCCACCGCCTCGAGGCGGAACTGGGGCAGGAGCACTTTTGCCCTCCGGCGGAGCGATTCCGCCGGGGGAACTTCCCTCCCGAAGGGGGAAATCATCGTCATCGTCATCATCATCACCAACAACTCTCCCATCTTGGGGAGGGCAATCTCCATCAACATCTTCAACAACACCATCTCCTCTCAAACCCTAGTTCATCTCTTGTGTTCAATCTTTGTACCGGAACGATAGATTGGTACTTGTGGGTGACTAGTAGTGTTGAGTACATTTTGTAGTTGATTACTATATGGTTTATTTCGTAGAAGATTATATGTTCAGATCCATTATGCTATTTAATACTGGTCTGATCTTGAGCATGATTATCATTTGTGAGTAGTTACTTTTGTTCTTGAGGTCACGGGAGAAATCTTGTTGCAAGTAATCATGTGAACTTGATATGTGTTCGATATTTTGATGGTATGTATGTTGTGGTTCCCTTAATGGTGTCATGTGAACGTCGACTACATGACACTTCACCATATTTGGGCCTAAAGGAATGCATTGTGGAGTAATTATTAGATGATGGGTTGTGAGAGTGACAGAAGCTTAAACCCTAGTTTATGCGCTATTCCGTAAGGGATTGATTTGGATCCAAAAGTTTAATGCTATGGTTAGATTTATTCTTAATACTTTTCTCATAGTTGCGGATGCTTGTGAGGGGGTTAATCATAAGTATGATGCTTTTTCAAGTAAGAACAGCCCCTAAGCACTGGTCCACCCACATATCAAATTATCAAAGTAGCGAACACAAATCAAACCAACATGATGAAAGTGACTAGATGAAATTCCCGTGTACCCTCAAGAACGCTTTGCTTATCATAAGAGACCGTTTTGGCATGTCCTTTGCCTCAAAAGGATTGGGCTACCTTGCTACACTTTTGTTACTGTTACCGTTACTTGCTCGCCACAAATTTTCTTGCTATCAAACTACTCGTTACTTATAATTTCAGTGCTTGAGGAAAATACCTTGCTAAAAACTACTTGTCATTTCCTTCTGCTCCTCGTTGGGTTCGACACTCTTACTTATCGAAAGGACTATGATTGTTACTTGTGGGTCAGCAAGGCTCTTTTCTAGCGCCGTTGCTGGGGAGTGAAGCGCTCTTGGTAAGTGGAAATCGGTAAGGAAAAATTATTACTACGTGCTGAAATTTATTGTCACTTGTTACTATGGAGAACAATCTTTTGAGGGGTCTGTTTGGGGTATCTTCACCTCGACCGGAACCACAATTAGTGACCCCTCAACCTACTGCGCCTACTGAAAATATTGGTTATGAAATTCCTTCGGGTATGATAGAACAACTGCTAGCTAATCCTTATGCAGGAGATGGGACCGAACATCCTAATATGCACTTGATATATGTGGATTATTTAAGCTTGCAGGTTTACCCAGTGATGAAGCTAAGAAGAAGGTTTTCCCTTTATCTTTGAAGGGAAAAGCATTGGCATGGTATAGGTTATGCGATGATGTTGGATCTTGGAATTGGAATCGATTGAAATTGGAATTTCACCAAAAAAATTATCCTATGCATCTAGTTCATTGTGATCGGAATTATATATACATTTTTTGGCCTCATGAAGGAGAAAGTATCGATCTAGCTTGGGGGAGGCTTAATCCAATGTTATATTCATGCCCCAATCATGAGCTCTCAAGGGAAATTATTATTCAGAGTTTCTATGCTCGCCTTTGTCATGATGATCTGTCGGTGTACTAAAGTTTGGGCCCTTTAGCACCACATACTTGTGCACGGGCAGTCGTAGCCACACCCGCAGTGAGGCCTGAAGAGGGCGATCAAGGATAAAAACAAGATCACTAGAGAAGTGGCCAAGCCATAGAACAGAGGATGAGCTGGACCCCCGGCAAGATCTTCGCCGGGACGGCTTGCGAGATCCCGGCAAGATCCTTGCCGGGATGATTTGCAGATTGCTAACAAAGGCACCACCCGTGTGGTTGAGAGATCTGACACCATCGCAACATTAGACCCAGGGGCGCGCGCAGTGGTGTACAGATCTTTATGAAGGCCAGAAGACAAAGTACTCAGCAAGATCCTTGTCAAGGACGTCTGCGAGGCCCCGGCAAGATCCTTGCCGGGAACATCGGCAAGACCGCGGCAAGACTCCGCCACCCCGTCACCGCTCCAGCGCAGTGGCCGGCCAACCAGCCTAGCAAGCACCTGCGTGGTGGCATGCAGATCTTCGTGAAGATCCTACCACCTTTCCAGCGCAACAACTGGCCATCCAACTTGGCACTGCATGCCTCGTCGGCATGGACGCGTGTCGAGACAGGGCAGGGCGGCGACGGATAGGACAGGTTCTATTCCCGTCCCCGATAAAGCTAGAGGGCACGTAAGCAGCGCATTTAATGTGTTTGTCCTAAGACGCCGACGATAAACATATATACTGTAGCTAATTTACACCTCCTGTGTGCCACTGTGGCAGCCCCTTGGACATATAAAAGGAGGCCCAAGGCATACTGGAGGAGGATTCGGACTTTTGAACCTCTCGGCCCAGCTTGCATGCGGAGCAGCTAGCCGAAGCTCAAGAACACAGAATATAGAGTGAAGCAGGACTAGGGTTTTTCGCTTCTCAGCGGCCCGAACCTGGGTAAAAATCCGTCGTGTTGATCATTAGATCTGCTCTTTGCTCTACCCCTCTTCACTACCAAACCATAGAAGGGACCCGGGTAGTACCATAGGTGTCGTTTTACCCCGACATCTTTGGTGCGCCGGGTAGGGGGAGAGAGTTCTGCAAACCTGATCTAGCGGTTAGCACATCGTTTCCTCGATCACCATGGCTCCCAAGAAGAAAGGGATCCCGGCGATCGGTCCATCTAGAGCCGGTCCGCCCGTGCCACTCCAAGGGTGGAGCCGTGCTGCCTACGGGCGGCGCGGCGACCTCCAAGCCCCCACCCGCTGGCGCCCTCAACTCCGACCTCTACATCACCCTGAACGGACTCCGGCCACTGCATCACCCTGAACTCCGGCCGCTGCATCACCCTGAACGGACCAGAAAACCGCGGCGCCTCTCCGCTGTCCCATCAGCATCAGTAAGCCTTCCTTTCTTTCGCCATAGATCTGTCATTAGGGTTTCAGTGTTCATCGGTGTTCGTCGGTGTTCGTCGCCGCCCTTCTTTATTCTTGTTTAGATCCATGGATTAGATCCAAAACCACATAAATCTTGCGCGGTAGTAGTTTTAACCCCTGTTTTTGATACTAGAATACATCCTCATCACGATAGATCTCCTCCAGGGCACCACTGCTTTTCCACTGTCGCCTCTGTAGGTTTTGATTTATTCCCTTTTTCTGAACAGTTGCAGATCCAAATCTATAACTTTAATCTATGAAACCTGTTTGTCCAACACTTAATAGAATTTTACTCTTTATCATATTTTGAATACATGTACCTTTCATGGCGGCTTACACGTCTGGCTTACAATTATCCATATACCATTAGTCCTCACTTAAGCCGCCATTCTGAATGTATACTGTCAGCGCTTAACCTGTGATTTCACCAATTGATTTGAACCGGCAAAATTTTCCTTTTCTTTAGGCTTTCTTTCTTTCACAATGCCGCCCAAAACAGTCTACACATGCAACTGGGTTCCCTCCATCGTCACTGAGGGTACTTTTAAGGATTTTTTCAAAGTCGGGTATCTTCCTGCCAAGAGTGTGATGCATTACCGTGCTCCTGACCCGGGCGAAGAAAAACCTCAGCCGAAAGACGGCGAAGTCATCATTTTTACTGACCAGATGAACCGGGGCTTCTCACCGCCCGACTCTAAGTTCTTCCGAGACATTCTGCACTTTTTTCAGCTCCACCCTCAAGACATCGGACCCAATTCCGTGTCAAATATCTGCAACTTTCAAGTCTTCTGTGAAGTATACCTTCAAGAGGAGCCCAGTGTTGAGCTCTTTAGAGAGTATTTTTACTTAAACCGCCAGACTGAATTCACCAATGGTCCTAGCTTGGAGCTCGGTGGAATTTCAATTCAACATAGAAGAGACGCCATCTTTCCTTACGCCTGCTTGCCGAGTCACCCCAAAGACTGGAACCAGACGTGGTTTTATTGCAAGGATACTTCTCCGGCTGACGAGAATCCGCTGCCGGGTTATCGTGTTGAGCGCCTGGACCCAAAACATAACCTTCCCAAAAAACTTACTGCGGCTGAACAGAAGAAGATTGCACCTACTATTGTGAAGGTCAAAGCTCTGCTAGGAAATGGGCTAACTTGCGTTGATTTAGTCAGGTGCTGGGTTTCTTGGCGGATCATTCCATTGAGCCGCCGCACCGGCTTAATGTGTACTTACACTGGTGGTGAAAAAGATTCACTGCGCCACAGCTCCGCACCATTAACTGATGAAGTAATAAATGAAATGGTTAAGTCTCTTCTGAACAAAGACCCGGAAGATTGTGTTAAAGTGGGTCTAGCCCCTTTCTGCAAGCTTAAACCGCCACCAGATGTAAGTCTTTGAACTTACTTATGTTCACCTCGTCATTTGAAATATCTTATTAACTCAACCTTTAATAACCTTTGCAGGCTAAGTCTGAATTTTGGAAAGTGGAGTATGATCACGAGGCTGCTAAGAAGGCCAGGGCTGCCAAAAAGGCCGTTAGGAAAGCCGCCAAGAAGACCACCAAGAAGAAGAAGAAACCAAGTGCCTCTGACCTGCTCAAGCTGGATGACACCTCTGAGTCGGAGGTAGCCCTTGACTCTCTTGGCTTATTTTTCAATCATCTTATTGACACTGATTATTATCAGGCTGACACGGGAGCCAGCCAAGCAGCTGAAGAAGAGGTAACTATTATTTCCTCCGGCTCAGACCCTTTGCCAAGACAGAAACTTCGACAAGTAACCCGGAAAGTAAGGTTTTCACACCCCTTGGCTTATTTGGATCCTCACTTTCTTTTGAAGCAACAACAACACGAGAACCGCTGCCAGACCCGGACCAGTGGAGGTGACGAGTTATCTTCTGGCTTACCGAACACTCCTGCCCCTCGAAAGCGTCGAAGCGAGGTTCTTTTTCTAATTAGTCGTTTTATCTGTTTGGCGGATCTTATCTGTTTACCTTCTAACTCTGTTGATAATCCTTAATCAGGAACTTGCCCGTTCTTCCTTTGGCGACTCATCACAAACTGAGTTGCTAGCTTTCAAAACTGCCCTTGGGTAATAGCAATTGATTTTACCCTATAATTCTTCATACCCTTATATTTATACCAACTTGTCACAATCCGCATAGTGGACAAGCAAAACCCAACAAGAAGGCGAAGGTGAATAAACCAACTGAAGCACCGAAAACTGCTGAGCCGGAGCCACAAGTTTCCGTTCCTGAAGCTTCTGATAAACAGCCGGAAGAACCTGTTACTATCACTCCGCCTGAGATTCCGGATCTCAGTGTTGATGGCACTACTATTAACCCTTCAAATCCTACCCCCTCAAGTTCACCTAAGCCGTCAGAGACTCATAATGATGATGTGTTGATTACTGGCACCGGCTTTGTTGAACCGGGAAATCCAATAGCTTTGGCCAAACATACTGCCAAGCAAGAGGTTATTGAGAGGCGGAAACTGAAGTTTGACATCTCCCATTATGGACAACTGAACAGCAATGAGATCCTCTCCGGCTACCTCAGCCCGGTCCACTCCAGCCGCGACCTTGAAATTGATATGGTGAAACAGTTGCACCAAAAATATGAGGTATGACTTCCAACTTTAAGTAATCTATATACATATCCTGCCAGCCCCCAAGTCTACTGGCTATGACAAGATTGAATAGGTTGTAGACTTTAGAAAAATCCATAAACTTCTGTCCTAGCATCCCTCCTTGTCCGGTTTAAATGTAAACCAGATGTTTGCACAAGTTGAGTTTTGCACCCGTAGCCCCAAGGGCCGGTTTAATCCGTAGGAATGAGCCGGTCCTATTTGTCTTTGTATAAGAAAAGAGAGCCCGACTGCATAGCCCCCATGAGTCGGTTGGGACTGTTTACAGCACTTCCGGCTCATGATGAAGAAGATACAAACGATATGCATTAGCCCCCAAGTGCCAAGTAGTCTTGCTTGCAAAGTACTTGGGACTTTATTCATAAGAGCCATTGTCTTGACAAATTTCTTTGATAGACATTAGCCCCCAAGTGTCAAGTGTTGTTGCTGGCAAAAGACTTGGGACTTGTATTCTTGTAATCTTGATACAAATGTTGATAACTCTATACTTTATACAGGCTGCCACTGTTGAACTGGAGTCCCAATTGAAAGATGCCAAGACCCGGCTGGCGACTCAGGAAACTGAGACCCGGAAGGCTGAGTCAAAATTCCAGTTTAGCGTGGCTGAGTCGAAAAAAATTGAAGACCAGCTTTGAGGCAGAGAAAAAGACTTGGGCGGATGAAAAGACGATTTTAACGCAACATGCTGAGAAGGCAGGGGCAACACTTCAAGATGTGACCACTGAGCTCACCGGTTTAAAACACCGTGTAACTCAGATGGTTTCGGCTATCTTTGGTGAGCCGCTTTGCCAATCATAAAAAATGAATCATTATTTTGATCATATAACCCGCCATTTAATCATTCTGCAATATATCCAGGTCCCACGAGCAGCAACCTCAATCAAGACATGCTTGTGAAGCTTAAAGCTGTCTATACACTTGTCGAGCAACTGTACACCGGGACTCAACGTGCATTAGCCGCCATTTCGCCAACAGGTCAAGCACCAACTATGCTGATAGATGTTTTGAAGAAACTCTCTGTGCTGCCTGTAAGATTTGATGAGATAAAGCGATCATCTACAAGAGCCGGCACTGTGATGGCTTTGAGCCGGGCCAAGGCATGGGTACCAGATCTTGACCCGTCTGAGGTAGCTACTGGTTACCCAAGCTTGAAAGAAGATGGTACACCTTTTGATCAGAAAGACTTCTCAGCTTGCGTAAAGGAAATTCGTCCAATGGCCACTCTGATTGCCAATGACTCGGACCTTTTCAAGTACCATCCGGCTTATAACCAGGAGAATCAAAAGATGCCGACCCCAGTTTACAAAGTGATGGACTTAATCCCGCCAATCCGTAAGCACACCTTTGCTCCTGAAGTCGGTCCGTCTGAGCTTATAGATGACGAGGCTGAATTTGAAGCTTTATCTGGAATCGATTGGTCATCACCAACTTTTCAGACGGTGGAGGAAGACAAAGAGCCGGCAAAGGATGATGCAGAAGACTCCAAGCAGCAAGGTCAAGAAGATTGAACCACCGGGCGGTTCTAAACACTTGATCTTTTGAAAAACACTTTAATCTTATTCGGCCCATGGAGGCATGTAATAGGGTAGTAAAACTTTTGAATCTACCGTGCCATCGTGCGTGTTCTGCTTTGCATGAAACTGTTGATCCACTGATGCTTATAATATCAGCTTTTTGGGTCTGTTCCTGTATGCAAAATAGATCACAAGTGTCCCACGGTTTACCGTAGGATGGGTCATAATGCCCAATGTATAATCACTGGAAACTAAAATAGTTTATAACCAGGACTGGTTCAATTATAACAAAATATGTCATACCTGTGATATTTGACCACACTGTTGGTTGACCAAGCCAGTGTAAGAAGGGTGATAACCCAAAATTTGAGCACTGGCAATTATCATAGATTGCTGGTTTATGAACAAAACCAGGTGGGGTTAATAAACTCCGGATATTATCGTATCTCATACTGGTGACTTATAGTCAAAAGCCAGGCCGGGTTAATAAACACCGGATATTATCTCATCTCATACTGGCGACTTATAGTCACAAGCCAGGCCGGTTAATAAACACCGGTGAATCATAAAGCATTATAAGCCTCATCAAATAAACCTCAAAAGATTTTTCGAATAAAAACAAACGAAAAATGAAGCTTTTCATGGGCTGCCAGGCCGAAAATCGAGTGCTTTCACGGGCCGCACAACCACTGAGTTAAACCTATATACAAACCTTATAAGATGAACCTCACATAACCAATCGTCGTTTTAACTTTGACAAGTTCAGGTTCTGCATAAGATTGACTTGTCAAACGTTCGGCGGGTCATTCCAGGATTACCTGGGCGGAGTGGCTTACTTAAAAAGGCAGGATAACCCGGGGTTTTGGGTGAATACACCTGGCTTCTAAGCCTGGCTTTTAAGCCCATTACAAGGGTTATAAAAACTCTTTGTTCTTTAGAACAATGAGCCCCCAAGCAATATTTTTGAGCTGTGCTCAATGGGCACCTATGTATGAGTTGTGCTTTTGCAACAGATTCTCTTTGGTCCCTTTTAACCTTGGCAGCAAGCCCCCAAGTTTTTTTTACAATTGGCTTTTAAGCCGGTTCAAAGGGTAATCATAGCTTCGCTCATGAGCCGGAAGCCCCCAAGTAACCAAAAGACTCTTTATTTAAAGAGAAAAACGATAGAGGCCCTGCTTTATCAGGGATGCCGACTTTATTATATTGATCATGATATATACATTATCAAAAATATGTACATCAGAAGAGCCATTGGCTCAAGTGCACTAAGGCCGAAGATGGGCAATATTCCACGGCCGGTGGGTCTCCTCCTCCGACTTACGTGAGTCTTTGTGCTCTCGAACATCAATAAGGTAGTATGACCCGTTGTTCAGATTCTTACTGACCACAAAGGGTCCTTCCCAAGGTGGGGACAACTTGTGCGTATTAGTCTGATCCTGGATGAGCCGGAGCACCAGATCGCCTTCTTGAAAAGTCTTGGTTTTAACCCGGCGGCTGTGGTAACAGCGCAGATCTTGCTAGTAAATCGCCGAACGAGCTGCCGCGATGTCACGCTCCTCATCTAATAGGTCAAGTGCTTCCTGACGAGCTTTTTCATTGTCAGCCTCAACATAAGCCGCCACACGAGGTGAGTCGTGACGGATGTCGCTAGGGAGAACTGCCTCTGCCCCGTAAACCATGAAGAAAGGTGTGTAACCTGTAGACCTGTTAGGGGTGGTATTAATGCTCCATAGCACGGAAGGTAACTCCTCCACCCAACAACCCGGCGTTCGCTGTAAAGGAACCATAAGCCGGGGCTTGATGCCTCTCAAGATCTCTTGATTGGCTCTCTCAGCTTGGCCATTAGATTGGGGGTGAGCCATTGATGATACGTCAAGCCGGATATGCTCACGTTGACAAAATTCTTTCATAGCACCCTTGGAGAGATTAGTGCCATTATCTGTTATAATGCTGTGTGGAAAGCCAAAACGGAAGATCACCTTCTTCATGAATTGAACCGCCGTGGCTGCATCACACTTGCTGACCGGCTCTGCCTCTACCAACTTAGTGAAGTTATCAACCGCCACCAAAAGGTGGGTCTTCTTATCCTTGGACCTCTTAAAAGGTCCAACCATATCAAGCCCCCAAGTTGCAAACGGCCAAGTGATTGGGATCATCCTCAGCTCCTGAGCCGGCATGATGACCACAATCTCCTTCGTGGATCTCACGCAGAATCTCACAGCCTTCTTCAGGAGAAACACAACGCTGAAATGCCCCTGTAACACAGCAATGGTGCAGCTCCCCATTGAAAATTGTCATTGACTTAGACCGTCGGGTTATCTGCCTAGCCAAGGTCTCATCCTCAGGTAACTCACCCCGAGTCATGTAAGCCAAATAGGGAACTGTCGAATCAGGAATAGCATGAAGAGCCGCCACCAATTGTGCCTCCGGGTCAGGAATAGCAAGGTCCTCCTCCGTAGGCAACTTGATCGAAGGGTTGAGCAGAACATCCAGGAACATATTCGGTGGCACCGGCTTACGCTAAGAGCCTAGCCGGCTTAAGTTATCAGCCGCCTCATTCTTCCTTCGATCAATATGTTCAACTTGGTAACCTTTGAAATGACCTGCAATGGCATCGACCTCTCGACGATAAGTCACCATGAGCGGATCCTTGGAATCCCAAGTACCAGAAATCAGTTGGGCCACCAAATTGGAAGCGCCAAAACATCTCACCCGGCTTAAATTCATCTCCTTAGCCATCCGAAGACCATGGAGCTGGGCCTCATACTCAGCTGCATTGTTAGTACAAGGGAACATTAACCGGAGGACATAAGGAAATGTATCACCTCGTGGGGAAGTTAAGACAACTCCAGCCCCCGAGCCCCAGCTGTCCAGATCCATCAAAGTGAATAGTCCAATATGTGTTATCCGGCTTTTCCTCCGGTGCCTGCAACTCTGTCCAATCATTGATGAAATCCACAAGTGCTTGGGACTTGATAGCCGTACGAGGCACATATTTTAACCCGTGAGGTCCAAGCTCAATGGCCCACTTAGCAACCTGGCGAGTTGCTTCCCTGTTTTGGATGATATCTCCCAAAGGAGCAGAGCTAACCACAGTGATGGGATGACCCTGAAAATATTGCTTAAGCTTCCGGCTTGCCATGAAAACCCCATACACAAGGTTCTGCCAATGTGGGTATCTCTGCTTGGACTCAATAAGCACCTCACTGATATAATAAACCGGCCGTTGAACCGGATATTCCTTGCCTGCCTCCTTCCTTTCCACCACGATGGCCACACTGACGGCCCGGCTATTAGCAGCCACATATAACAACAGAGGCTCCTTATCAACAGGGGCAGCAAGCACGGGCGGCTCAGCCAATTGTTTCTTTAGATCCTCAAATGCTTGGTTAGCAGCATCACTCCAAACAAAATGATTTGTCTTCTTCATCATTTGATAGAGGGGGATAACCTTCTCACCCAGCCGGCTTATGAACCGGCTCAGAGCCGCTATACGACCCACCAGGCGCTGAACATCATTAACACACGCCGGCTTAGCTAACGAGGTAATGGCTTTAATTTTCTTCGGGTTAGCTTCAATGCCTCTGTTAGAAACCAAGAAACCCAAGAGCTTGCCTGCGGGCACACCAAAGACACATTTAGCCGGATTAAGCATCATCTTGTAGACCCGGAGATTGTCAAACGTCTCCTTCAAATCATCAATCAGGGTCTCCTTCTTTCTTGACTTCACCACAATGTCATCGACATAAGCATGAACATTGCGCCCAATTTGATTGTGAAGGCAATTTTACACACACCGCTGATAAGTCGCCTGGGCACTCTTGAGCCCAAAAGGCATAGACACATAGCAGATTGGTTAACCGGAAAGAGGGGCTCGAGACGAAGATTTTGGCGTTGGTTTCACTGGATTTGGACGAACGGTTAAAAATTTGCGAGGGTTTGAAGATCAGGGGCTAATCTGCGATAAAAATAATCATGGATAGGTCCCTGGCCGAAAATAAACGAAAAAAAAATCTATCGGACGAACGTCCGCTAACAAAGACGAATGGGCGAATTCGGTCATTAAAACGAACATTCACAAAGTAACCTAAACCGAAACAAAACCAAGAAAACCGAACCGATCTAAATAAATAAATAAACCAATCTACGATTTTTTTAAAAACCGGCGGTTTTACCTAAAAACCAAAAAAACCCGGGGCGGCGAGGCGAGGCGACGACGCGGCGCGGGGCAGCGGCTGCTGCGGCGGGCGGCGCTGGCGGCGGGGCGGCTCGGGTGGCGCTGCAGATGCAGCGGCGGCGGCTTGAGACGGGGAGGAGAGGGCAGCGGGGCGGGGTATTTAAGGGGTCGGGGGGAAGAGGCGGCGGCGGCTCCGACTTGGGGAGGGGGTCGGACGGCGCGGGGCGGCGCGAGCTCGAACTCCCTCGGGAGTCCAGCGAGGGCACGGCGGGGAGGCGGTGCCGCGGGTGGGTCGGCCCAGTTCGGCCGCGAACTCTTTTTTTAAATAAATTCCGCCGAAAGAAAAATCCTAAAAAAATAGAAAAAATTCTAAAAATGCCAAAAACAATTTTCACCGTCTAAATAAAATATTTAGAACAAAGTGAACATTTTCTTGGGCTAAAAAATGCAATTTTGAAAAATGCATATTTTTCTAATTCAAATAAAATAGCAATAAAATCCAAATAAAAATTATTTATTTGATTTTAACGTTTTTCCTCCAATATTTCTTTTATTTGGAGAAGTCATATTATCTCCTCTCCTTTATTTTTATAATGGAAATATTTTCGGAGAGAAAAATAGTTAAAATCAAATTGATCCTCTTTTCAATATTTGGGAAAACTCAAATATGAAAATAAATGAAATCCCCAACTCTCTCCGTGGGTCCTTGAGTTGCTTAGAATTTCTAGGATCATAACCAAAATGCAAATAAAATATGATATGCATATGATGACCTATGTATAACATTCGAAATTGAAAATTTGGGATGTTACAAACCTACCCCCCTTAAGATGAATCTCGTCCTCGAGATTCGGGTTGGCTAGAAAATATGTGTGGGTGGTTTTTGCGTAGGTCTTCTTCTCGTTCCCAGGTGGCTTCATCCTTGGTATGGTGGCTCCACTGAACTTTGCAAAACTTGATAACCTTGCTGCGTGTAACTCGGCTGGCAAACTCAAGAATCTTGACTGGTTTCTCCTCGTAGGTCAGATCACTATCCAACTGAATTGCTTCTAAGGGCACTGTATCTCATAGAGGAATATCGGCCATCTCAGCATGGCACTTCTTCAACTGGGAGACGTGAAACACATCATGAACTCCTGATAGTCCTTCGGGTAACTCCAACTTGTAGGCCACTTCTCCCATACGCTCCAAAACTCGGTATGGTCCTACAAATCTCGGGGCTAACTCCCCCTTAACTCCAAATCGTTTAACTCCTCGCAGAGGTGACACATGAAGATATGCTCTGTCTCCGATTTCATAGACTACCTCCTTGCGCTTTGAGTCTACATAACTCTTCTGTCTCGACTGAGCTACCTTCAGTCTATCTGGAATCAACTTAACCTTCTCTTCAGACTCTTTGATCAAATCTGGTCCAAACAACTGACGGTCTCCAACTTCATCCCACATCATCGGTGTCCTGCACCTCCTTCCATACAAAGCTTTGAAAGGTGCCATCTTCAAACTGGCTTGGTAGCTGTTGTTGTACGAGAACTCTGCGTAGGGCAAATTATCATCCCAACTGGATCCATAATCTAGTGCACAAGCTCTCAACATGTCCTCCAGAATCTGATTGACTCTCTCGGTCTGTCCATCTGTCTGCGGATGAAAGGCTGTAGTAAACTCTAGCCTGGTACCCAAAGTGTGGTGCAGCTGGTGCCAAAACTTCGAAGTAAACTGTGTTCCTCTATCTGATACGATGGTCCTTGGAACTCCATGCAGACATACGATCCTGGTCATATATATCTTGGCCAACTTTGCACTCACGTAAGTGGTTTTCACTGGGATAAAGTGGGCCACTTTGGTGAAACGATCCACTACTACCCAAATAGAATCATATCCCGATCGGGTCCTGGGTAATCCGGCGATGAAATCCATGCCAAGCTTATCCCACTTCCATTCGGGTATCGACATAGGCTGCAGCAATCCTGCTGGCTTCTGATGTTCTGCCTTCACTCTCTGACATACATCACATACGGCTACATACTCGGCAATATCCTTCTTCATACCAGTCCACTAGAAACGCTCCTTCAAATCCAAATAGATCTTGGTGTTTCCGGGGTGTATCGAGTATGGCGAGTCATGAGCTTCCTGTAGTATTAACTTCGTGATCTCTGCATTATTTGGTACATAAACACGGTCCTCAAACCACAAGGTGTTGTGCTCATCTTCATGAAAACCTTTGGCTTTTCCTTTGCTCATCTTCTCCTTTATCTTAGCAATTTCCTTATCATCGTTCTGAGCTTCTCAGATCTTTCCCAATAATGTTGACTGAACTTCCAATGCCGCAACAAAACCTCTAGGGACTATCACCAGACGTCCCTGAGATCTTCGGCTAATTCCTTTGGTAATCCTCCGTTTACGAGGGTATTGGCATAACTCTTCCGGCTCAAGCGTCTGCTACGACATTGGCCTTGCCTGGATGATAATGCAGCTTCATATCATAATCCTTTATAAGCTCCAACCATCTCCTCTGCCTGAGATTCAGCTCCTTCTGTGTGAAAATGTACTTCAAACTCTTATGATCCATGTACACATCACAACGGTTTCAAATAAGAAAATGTCTCCAGGTCTTGAGTGCATGCACTACAGCTGCTAACTCCAAGTCATGCGTGGCATAAATTCAACTCATGCGGTCGAAGCTGACGTGAGGCATATGAAACCACTCTTCCATCTTGCATAAGTACACCTCCAAGTCCTAAGCAAGAAGCGTCGCAATACACTTGGAAATCCTTGCGTATATCCGGCAGAATCATCACTGGCGCTGGAACCAAACATTTCTTCAACTCCTGAAAACTTGCCTCACATTCATCTGTCCATTTGAACTTAGTGTCTTTCTTCAGCAACTCCGTCATAGGCTTCGCAATCTTAGAAATTTTTTCCATGAATCTCCGATAATATCCCGCGAGTCCAAGAAAACTGCGGATCTCTCCTACTGAGGTGGGTGCCAACCACTCAGTAACAGACTGAACCTTGGTAGGATCTACTGCTATACCTTCTCCTGATATAACATGGCCAAGGAATCCAACTTCCTTCAACAAAAACTCACACTTGCTGAACTTGGCATATATTTGATGTTCCCTGAGCTTCTCGAGAACTAGACGCAAATGCTCCTTGTGTTCTCTTCATTCTTCGAGTACACCAAAATATCATCAATGAACACCACAACAAACTTATCCAAGAACTCCATGAACACCTTATTCATCATACTCATGAAATAGGCTGGGGCGTTAGTCAATCCAAATGACATAACCATGTACTCATATAGCCCGTACCTTGTGGTGAAGGCTGTCTTAGGTATATCCTGTTCTCGGATCTTCAGCTAGTGGTATCCTGATCGTAGATCGATCTTGGAGAATACTTTAGCTCCTTGCAGCTGGTCAAACAAATCATTGATCATCAGCAATGGGTACTTGTTCTTGATCGTCACTTCATTCAATGCCCGATAATCAACAACCATTCTCAAAGATCCATCCTTCTTCTCAACCAAGAGCACTGGGGCTCCCCACGGTGATGAACTTCGTCGAATGTAACCTTTCTCAAATAACTCCTTAATCTGCTTCTTAATCTCCTCCAGATCATTTGCGGGCATCCGGTATGGTCTCTTCGATATTGGTCCGGTGCGTGGCAACAGCTCTATCAAAAACTCGATGTCTCGATCTGGTGGCATGCCTGGTAGCTCCTCTGGAAATACATCCAGGTAATCCTTCACTATGGGCACTTCCTCCTGAACAACTCCTGAAAGGGAATTCACTTGGGTCCTCCTCGGTGCATGCCTGGATACATACTTAATCCTTTTTCCCTCCGGGGTGGTCAGCAGAATTGACTTACTGGCGCAATTGATGTTTCCTCCATACATCGATAGCCAATCCATGCCTAGTATCACATCGAATCGTTGTGACTCCAAAATTATAAGTCCGAGGGGAAAACATGCCTACCTATGGTCAATGGCATATGAAAACATCCTTGGCTTGCCATATATTCCGCTCCTGGCGAGCTTACTAACATAGGTGTCCTAAGAACTTTAGTGGGCAACTTATACTTATCCACAAATCCCCTTGAAATGTATGAATGCGATGCACCAGTATCAAAAAGAACGATTGCAGTAAATGACTTAACCAAAAACTTACCGATAACTGCATCTGGCTGCTCTTCAACCTCCTCCACGTTCACGTGGTTCACTTGTCCCCTGTTAAAAGGGTTGGGCTTCTTTCCAGAGCTTCCATTTCCATTATTTGCTTCAGGACACTCATTGGCATAATGTCCAGTCTTCCCGCACTTGAAACAAGTAATGTGACTTTGGTCCTTCTTGGCGGGTGTAGTTGGGTTAGAGCGGTTCTGATTGCTACCTGCTCCATTCCCATTCCCATTCTTGGAGCCACTGTGGTTATGCGAACTTCCTCCATTGTGGGCATGGCCTCCATGGTTATGGGTATATCCTCCCGAGTTCGGGGTAAAACGAGGCTTCTGCTGAGCTCCTGAATTGTACTTCCCTTGGCCATACTTCCTTTTGCGGCTCTCAATTTGTTGTTGCTTCCCTTCAATCATAAGAGCCCTATCTACCAAGTCTTGGTAGGTAGCAAATGTTGCTACCATCAACTGCATACTCAGCTCATCATTCAGCCCTTCCATAAACTTCTCCTGCTTCGCGGCGTCTGTGGCCACATCATCTGGGGCGTAGCGAGCTAACTTACTGAACTCATCCACGTACTACCCCATAGTATGATTTCCCTGGCGTAAGTTGCGAAACTCACGCTTCTTCATGCTCATAGCTCCAGTTGAGACATGTGCTGTGCGGAATGCTTGCTGGAACTACTCCCAAGTGACATTGGCTATGGGGAAAGTGGCTGTGTAATTTTCCCACCATGAGGCTGCAGGTCCATCCAATTGATGTGTGGCAAAACGCACCTTCTCTGCATCTGTGCAGCCTGCGGTGGTCAACTCCCTTCCAATCCTGCGTAGCCAGTCATCAGCAACTATCGGCTTGGTGCTACTGGAAAACACCAGCAGTTGCAACCTCAGAAAACGGGCTAAGTTGTCAACTAGAGGTGGTGGCGGTGGGTTGTTGTTGTTGTTGTTGCCTTGGTTCTGGACTAGTAACTGCTTCAAGGCATTCTGCTGTTGGATCAGCTGAGTGAGCTCCGGTGGGAAGACAAATCCGGGGTCACGTCTTGGAGGCATCTGGTAGGTTTAGAGGGGAGAGATTAGAATAGAATGAGGTCTAATGAGAAAGCACTACCCATATGCACATGAGACAAACACATTCATATCATACCAATCAATTCAAACAAGGGCATACAATCGATCTAACTATCATTACAGAAGTACTAGGACTACTACTGTATACATGGGGGAATACTAATAATATGGTGGTCTACTAGAAATTTTGATCGGTGGAAGACTCCATGATATCCGCTCCAGCTTCGTCTTCATAATCATCATCACTACTATCGGGGTCGGAGTCGGTGTCGTTGACGATGATGTAGTCCTCGGGATGGTCGTCATCTCCTCCTGGCGCGGACTCTCCCATGAATACTCCTAGCTTCCTTGTCAGGTCGTCATTCTTCTCCATTAGTATTGCGATTTCCTCCTCGCATCCGTCGCGTGTAGACTTGAGTTCCTCTTCTAGCTCCATGTTCCTGGTCATCACCTTCTTCAGATCTATCATACTTGCGCACATTTGGTTCTCCTGTCGGCGAATGTGCTGGTTTAACTCCTGGATGAAAGCTTCAATGGACCTGTCCCTCCTGGTGCTGATCATCTCCCATTGCTCATCTCGGCGCCCACATATCTGGTAGATGGTGTCCTTAAGATCCTTGTGATAAACTTCACCGATGCGTCCCATGGCGATGTGGGCTGCCATGCTCTTACCTAGACTCCAGGTTGGTGCATCAAAGGAAAACTCTATGGGCTCAGTAACTGGCGTGAATGTCCTTCCTGGAACTTGAACTCGAATCATCCAACACTCCTCTTCTGGTAAAGTGGTGGTGTAGGTTCCGGTGAAGCTAGGTATTCCGATGTTCAGGTACCTAGTGACTTCCTTCAAGTGTCTCCCAAATGGTGTGTCTTCATCCGGTTGTGCAAACTTGTTCCTTGAGTCCGCCATCCTATTGAGTAGAAAATGGAGAGGAGTCAGAAATGAGTAGAGAAGAGTGACCTATGGCTCATCTTAGTGGTCGTGTCCTACAGTCAGCGTGTGCTCTGATACCATCTTGTAGCGATCCGACCTCAGACGATTAAATCTCTGTGCATAAGTGTCATCCCTGGATCGGTAATGCTGACACACACAGTACTTGAAGGATTTATAATAGAGTGCAATCACACACTTATTACATTAAATGTCTCAAAAGAGAACTTATTACAATAAAAATGGCTTAAGGCCATCTAACTAAGATAACAGCGGAAGGCTTGGAACATAAAGTGAGTCCATCAACTCCAATGGCATAGCTGAGTGCACGCCAACGACCTAGCGCACCTTACTCTTCGTCTGAAAAGTCTGCAACATGATATGTTGCAGCCCGAAACGGGTCAACACATGGAATATGCTGGCAAAATAACACAGTAGAGCAATGAACAAGTAAATGCTATCACTACATGCATATATGGCTGGTGGAGGCTCTATGGTTATAATGTTTTTGCGGAAAGCCAATTTTTTCCTACATCAAAGGAATTATTTAACTATCATGGTGGTTGAAAGATTGAGAAGGTAACCCCATCTCAATCCCAATTAAAAAGTAATTAACAACCCAGCAATTAATTTAGAGTGACGAGATCAACATGATAATCCAAGAACCAGATACTCAAGATGTCCTTAATCGGGGACACGGTTAACCATGATTAGTTTGTACATTCTGCAGAGGTTTGCGCACTTTTCCCCACAAGACCCGATCTCCTCCGTTGAATTTCTCGCACTACATGATGTTTGAGAAACGGATGACTGAGACACAGTCTTTCAGAAACATTAACTCTTTACTCTGGGTGGACAGTTACACCTACTTTCCAATACATCTGCTAGCCCACCACTGAAAGAGGTCATGCAACATACTCAACTATGCTAGAGCCCATAATAGCTTGTGGCTGCACACCGAAGTTTCTAGCATGAATAATCTTATGATCCCTTTGAGCCTGGGTGGCGAACCAAAGGACAACACTGGTATATCCCCAGGTGCCCGCAACCAATCCACCCAGATGTGTATTTAAGTAGCCACCTTAAGTTAACCATTAATTAACAATCTCACATCTGTCATGGATACACTCAAAACCAATCCATGTCTACGAGCATAGCATGGCAATATAATCATAACGTAGAGGTAACTCCCAAGGGTTTGATAATAAAAGGGCAATAGGTTCTACCTCATCAACTACTTCCCAATATCCACAAGTTAATCACATCCTAATCATGCAGTGTTTGAGGATGTTAACAAATGCATAAAAACTGGGTAATAAAGAGGTATGATCAATGTGTTACTTGCCTTGCTCACGATCTGCAAACCCTAGAGACTCATAGTAGCACGCTTCACACTTCGGGAATTCTATCGCAAACAAACAATAGCATACATAAGCACTCAAGCATAGATGCAAGGCTAAACTCAACTAAGAAGATCCAATCTGAAATCAACTGAAGAGATTCGATTCGCAAAAAGAATCGGTCAAATCGGAGCTACGGAATTGAAACTACGATCAAAAGAACTTCGAATTGAAATATGCTTGAAACCAAACTTTAAATTGTCAAAACCATGTTCAAATTGGTTAACCGGAAAGAGGGGCTCGAGACGAAGCTTTTGGCGTTGGTTTCACTGGATTTGGACGAACGGTTAAAAAGTTGCGAGGGTTTAAAGATCAGGCGCTAATCTATGATAAAAATAATCGCGGATAGGTCCGTGGCCGAAAATAAACGGAAAAAGAAAAAATCTATCGGACGAACGTCCGCTAACAGAGACGAACGGGCGAATTCATTCGTTAAACGAACGAATGAACGAACGTTCACAAAGTAACCTAAACCGAAACAAAACCGAACCAATCTAAATAAATAAAAAAACCAATCTAGGTTTTTTTAAAAACCGGCGCTTTACCTAAAAACAAAAAAAGGGGCGGCGAGGTCAACGGCGGCGGCTCGGCGGGGCGGCCTACGCGGCGGCAGCGGAGCAGCAGCAGCGACGCGGGGCGGCGAGCGGCGCTGGCGGTGGGGCCGCTCGGGTGGCGCTGCAGATGCGGCGGCGGCGGCTTGGACGGGGAGGAGAGGGCGGTGGAGCGGGGTATTTAAAGGGGCCGGGGGGAAGAGGCGGCGGCGGCTCCGACTTTGGGAGGGTGTCGGACGACGCGGGGCGGCGCGAGCTCGGACTCCCTCGGGAGTCCGGCGAGGGCACGGCGGGGAGGCGGTGCGGCGGCTGGGCCAAGGCCTGGCGCTAGCTAGGCCGGCCCAGTTCGGCCGCGAACTCTTTTTTTAAATAAATTCCGCCAATAGAAAAATCCTAAAAAAATAAAAAAAAAATTCTAAAAATGCCAAAAACAATTTTCACCGTCTAAATAAAATATTTAGAACAAAGTGAACATTTTCTTGGCCTAAAAATGCAATTTTGAAAAATGCATATTTTTCTAATTCAAATAAAATAGCAATAAAATCCAAATAAAATTATTTATTTGATTTTAACGTTGTTCCTCCAATATTTATTTTATTTTGGAGAAGTCATATTATCTCCTCTCATTTAATTTTATATTGGAAATATTTTCGGAGAGAAAAATAGTTAAAATCAAATTGATCCTCTTTTCAATATTTGGGAAAATTCAAATATGAAAATGAATGAAATCCCCAACTCTCTCCGTGGGTCCTTGAGTTGCTTAGAGTTTCTAGGATCAAAACCAAAATGCAAATAAAATATGATATGCATATGATGACCTATGTATAACATTCCAAATTGAAAATTTGGGATGTTACACGAGGTTGCCCCAGTTGCCGCGACGGACGACTTGCGCTTGCCGGTGGGTGCAAAATGTATGCGGCTCCTTCTCCACAATCCAGCACCACTTGTGCCGCCATTCGTCCCACTTCTCCTTCTGGGTCCCGTTTGGCTACGCCTCCTTGCAACAAGCCCTCGGGATCCAGGTGACACAGCCGGACAACGCCCCTCCTGGCTGGATGCGGGGGATGAAATAGTGGCGGAAGAGCGTCGTGTTGGGGATAACCTGCCAAAATTCTCACAAAGGTGGGCGAAGATACCCATACACGCCACGGCGTTCGGCGTGAAATCCAAAAGATGGAAGCCGAAGGTATACATGAGGTCGATAAAGAAATCCGAGAATGGAGGGCAGAGCCCGCAGTAGAGAAAATCGACGAAGAAGGGGAATTTATCTGGACCTGGCGCGGCGTTGGGACCAGGGATACGTGAGTGGCGGGATGCCACGTCGTCTCCCTCCCCACATAAACTGGTACCGATCCTTGAGCGCGCGCGCGTCGAGCCCAGGGGCGAAGATAACGTGCTCCCTCCGCATCTTCACCAGCTCGCACTCCGGCACCTCTTCCCCCCTCGTTCGCCTTGAGTGCTCCCTTGCCCTTGTTTTTGGGCACCATAGCAGCCGACGGAGGCCGGGGGACCGAAAGTGGTGTGGGCGCGGCGGCAATGGGCGGAGGAGAAAGCTCTGGATTGGGCTCAAGGAAGAAGAAGGAGACGTCGGTTTCCTAGATTGGAATGGGCGAAAGGGGTAAATGAGCAACGCCCCTGCGGATTCCACTTTTTATGGGGAAGGCGCGGGGCTGCCTCTTAACTGTTTGATGTAAAAGCATTGGTGCAGGCACAGGCATGCTGCAACCGTTCCACGGACGATCCCCACGCCGCACACTCAATATTGGTCGTGGGGAAGCGCGACAGATGAGAAGATTATAGCAGTTATTCCCTGCCACGCGTGCCCGCGCACTGTTTGGGCCTGGCCCAACGACGCTTCACACTCGTGTGTGGCCCAGATCCGGGGGTTCCTGTCGGTGTACTAAAGTTTGGGCCCTTTAGCACCCCATATATACTTGTGCACGGGCAGTCATAGCCACATCCGCAGCGAGGCCTGAAGAGGGCGATCAAGGATAAAACAAGATCACTAGAGAAGCGGCCAAGCCAGAGAACAGAGGATGAGCTGGACCCCCAGCAAGATCTTCACCGGACGGCTTGCGAGACCTTGCCGGGACGATTTGCAGATCACTAACAAAGGCACCACCCTTGTGCTTGAGAGCTCTAACACCATCGACAATGTTAAGGCCAAGACCTAGGGGTGCACGCATAGTGGCGTGCAGATCTTTATGAAGGCCAGAAGACAAAGTACCCAGCAAGATCCTTGTCAAGGACGTCTGCGAGGCCCCGGCAAGATCCTTGTCGGGGACATCGGCAAGACCGCCGCAAGACTCCGCCACCCCATCACCGCTCCAGCGCAGTGGCCGGCCTACCAGCCTAGCAAGCACCTGCGTGGTGGCATGTAGATCTTCGCGAAGATCCTGCCACCTCTCCAGCGCAGCAGCTGGCCAGCCAACTTGGCACTGCATGCCTCATCGGCATGGACGCGTGTCGAGACAGGGCGGGGCAGCGACGGACGGGACGGGTTCTATTCCCGTCCCCGATAAAGCTAGAGGGCACATAAGCAGCACATTTAATGCAATTGTCCTAAGACGCCGATGATAAACATAGATACTGTAGCTACTTCACACCTGCTGTGTGCCACTGTGGCAGCCCCTTGGACATATAAAAGGAGGCCCAAGGTATACTGGAGGAGGATTCGGACTTTTGAACCTCTCGGCCCAGCTTGCATACGGAGCAGCTAGTCGAAGCTCAAGAACACATAATATACACTCAAGCAGGACTAGGGTTTTACGCTTCTCAGCGGCCCAAACCTGGGTAAAAATCCGTCATGTTGATCATTAGATCTGCTCTTTGCTCTACCCCTCTTCCCTGCCAAACCATAGATGGGACCCGGGTGGTGCCGTAGGTGTCGTTTTACCCCGACATATCGATCCATGCTTGATACTTCTTGTACGGGTTCCTTTATGAAGAAGACTATTGACTTCCGGTGGGATCTTTTAGAAAAAAATAAACGCAACTCTGAAGATTGGGAACTCGACGAAGGTAAAGAGTCAGGTATTAAGCTTAAGTATGATTGTGTTAAATCTTTTATGAATACTGATGCTTTTCAAAAGTTTAGCACTAAATATGGACTTGAATATGAGATAGTAGCCTCCTTTTGTGAATCATTTGCTACTGATGTTGATCTCCCTAAGGACAAGTGGTTTAAATATCACCCACCTATTAAAGAAGAAATTAAAAAACCGGTAATAGCTAAAGAATAAAGTATTATTTGTAATGTTGATCCAGTTGTTCCTACTGCTTATATTGAAAAACCACATTTCCCTGTTAGGATAAAGGAACATGCTAAAGTTTCAACTGTGGAATGAGGGAGTCCTGGATTAAGGGGTCCTCGGGCGTCCGGCCTATGTAACATGGGCCAGACTGATGGGCCATGAAGATACAAGACAGAAGACTCTCTCCCATGTCCGTATAGGACTCTCCTTTGCGTGGATGGCAAGCTTGGCGTTCGGATATGTAGATTCCTTTCTCTGTAACCGACTTTGTACAACCCTAGTCCCCTCCGGTGTCTATATAAACCAGATGGTTTAGTTCGTAGAGTCGATCATAATCATACAGGCTAGACATCTAGGGTTTAGGCATTACGATCTCGTGGTAGATCAACTCTTGTAATCCTCATATTCATCAAGATCAGTCAAGCAGGAAGTAGGGTATTACCTCCATCAAGAGGGCCCAAACCTGGGTAAAACATCGTGTCCCCCATCTCCTGTTACCATCGACCTTAGGTGCACAGTTCGGCACCCCGTACCTGAGATCCGTCAGTTTTGACACCGACAATTGGTGCTTTCATTGAGAGTTCCACTGTGACATCGAAAACAGGATCGATGGCTCGCCTTGTCATCAAGGACAGCATCACCTCTGGAGGAGCCCTGGCCTCAGGCCAAACCCTCCGGTTAGGCGACTTTACCATGATCGCCCGTTCGGCCGTTAAGCCAGCGATGACTTCTTAGGTCATCGAAAATCGTCTCTGTATTGACTCCGAATACTCCAAACGGATGGATCCGGCGGAGTTGTCATCTTTAAACGAACTCCTAGATCGCATCGCTGCCTTGGGGGTCGCTACAGACTATGGTCAGGTTGGGCTTGAACCCGATCAGAGAGAAATCAAATCTCCCCCGATCACCCATCAGATAGTGGTCGTAGAGGAGCAAAACAACAACTGTTCCCCAGTATTGGGGACGAGCTATGTTCGAATTTCCGAACTCGAAGAGCCCGATACCTGTCTACGAAACGAGACGCCTAGTCCTCCGAACTTAGAATCAGACTGTGGGCCTGAAAAATCAGTTGACATCCCGGAGCCCGAACTATTAAGCTCGGAAGTTTTTCAAACTCCGGATACCAAATTGGGTCAGGGTTCGGATTTAAAGCCACCCACCCACCACAAGCAATATTTGCTAAACAATTCCGGACCTCCGGATATATGCGACCTCATGTACGTACGACAGCAGTCTCAGGAAACAGTCCATCACTTTTGGGCCAGATTCCTTCTTGTCAAAGACAAGATTAAAGATTGCCGCGACGAGGACGCAATTTTAGTATTCTGCAATAATTGCACGGATGAAGGAATCCTCAACACCATCAACCGCCATCGCGTATTACGCTTCACTGACTTGGAAACTATAGTACAGAAGTACTGCGCAATGGAAAGCGCCTGGAAAACTCAGACAGCTCGCTAGGAACCCTCAGTTTCTGCTCAACCCCTCGACAGGCAAAAAGGGCGCACCCTCGCATGACACCCGATCCCATATTGAAGAAAACTAAGCCCGTTACGGGACGTGGAACCGTCTTGGAGGCCTAGCTCGATAAGCCATGCAAAATACACATGACGCCGGACACCGAATCAACCCACAGCCTCAGAGTATGTTGGATACTCCGGCAAGTGGCCAAGAGCGGCGAGGATATCCTCACCAAAGACACCCCCGAGCACGGCGAACTTGGAGTACTGACGGTCTTCGAGACTTTCGCTTCAAACAATCGGCGCAAGAGGGCACTTCGTGACCTCGCCGAAGTCTGCCAAGTCCCAGCAATAAACCCCTGGAACGACACGGCTGTAACTTTCAATGCCAGTGACGAACCAAGAATCCGGTCAGTCCGGGCACCAGCCGCCTTGGTCCTCAATCCAATTGTGGATGGCTTTCGGCTCACTAAAGTGCTCATGGACGGCGGCAACGGCCTAAACCTCATCTACAAGGACACACTCAATAAAATAGAAATAGACAGGAGCCGCATCGAGCAGAGTAATACAACATTCCGAGGAATCATTCCCAGCTGGGAGGCGCGTTGCGCCGGGAAAATCACACTTGACATGGTATTCGGCACACCGGAGAACTACCGGTCCAAAGAAATAACATTCCAAGTGGCCCCTTTCAACAGTGGATATCATGCCTTGTTGGGGCGAGACGCGTTCACACGCTTTCATGCCATACCTCACTACGGGTATATGAAGCTCAAGATGCCCGGGCCAAACGGTATTATCACTCTCGCCAGTGATCCGGACATAGCCCTCCACGCCGAAAACAAAACCGCCCTGGCCCTTGAGGCACTGTCCGAGGCCCTCGCGGCCGAAGAGTTAACCGCATTACACTCCACGATGGACATGGATGATGTAATCCTTGATAAGCGGCCCAAATCCACCTCTTTCAAACCAGCAGACGAAATTGTCAAATTTCAGGTCCACCCAACGGACCCCAAGAAGATAGCCTCTATCGGGGCACAGCTGGACCCAACGGTTGGCGCCTCATTACGAGCGTTCCTACGCGAAAATTGGGACATATTCGCCTGGCACCCTTCAGATATGCCAGGAATCCCATGCAGGTTGGCCGAACACAGCCTCGATATACTGAAGGGATATAAGCCGGTCAAGCAAACACTGCGGCGCTTTTCCGAATCCAAACGACAAGCTATGGGGGAGGAGCTAGCCAAGCTAATTGAGGCCGAATTCATCAGAGAAATAAAACATCCGGACTGGCTAGCAAACCTGGTGATGGTACCAAAGAAGGATAAATCCTGGTGCCTATGTGTCGATTTCAAAGACCTCAACAAGGCCTGCCCTAAGGATCCCTTCCCCCTCCCCCGCATCGATCAGATTATCGATGCTACTACAGGACACAACTCACTGTGTTTCCTCGACGCATACTCTGGGTACCATCAAATCAAAATGAAGGAGTCCGATCAAGCCGCAACGGCATTCATTACCCCATACGGGCCTTTCTGCTTCAACAATATGCCCTTTGGGCTCAAAAACGCCGGCGCCACCTACCAACGCATGATTCAAACATGCCTGGGGAGACAAATCGGAAAGACAGTTGAAGCATATGTGGATGACGTAGTCATCAAGACTAGGCATGTCGAGTCACTAATAGACGACTTGCGTCACACATTTGACAACCTCCGTACATATGACATCAAGCTCAATCCAGAAAAGTGTGTTTTCGGCGTTGCCGCTGGAAAACTGCTGGGCTTCATCATTTCCAATAGAGGAATTGAGGCAAATCCAGCCAAAATCCGGGCTTTGTCGCAATTGGCTATACCAATAGACCTTAAGCAGGTCCAAAAACTAGCCAGATGTGTGGCAGCTTTAAGCCGCTTTATCTCCAGATTAGGAGAAAAAGCATTGCCACTTTATCGCCTTCTCCGACGCACCGACCACTTCGAGTGGACGGATGCGGCAACGGCTGGACTGGAAGAAATAAAGGCTCTTTTAGCGAGCAACCCAATCCTGGCCGCGCCAAGCATTGGCGAACCAATGTTATTATACATATCTGCAACTCACCAGGTGGTGAGCGCGGTGCTCGTCGTTGAGCGAGAGGAGGACAGACACAAATTCCCACTTCAGAAACCGGTATACTATGTATCTACCGTCCCCACACCATGCAAATCCCGGTACCCTCATTACAAAAAGATAGCATACGCGGTCTTCATGGCATCTCGGAAGCTACGACACTACTTCCAAGAGTGCTCCATCACGGTGGCTTCCGAAATGCCACTCAATGACATAATAAACAACCATGATGCTACGGGCCGGATTGCTAAGTGAGCCATTGAGCTCCTACCATTCGACATAGCATACAAACAACGTCGGGCCAATAAATCCCAAGTATTGGCCGATTCCGTCGCCGAATGGACAGAGGCCGAACTCCCTAAGGAGTACGACACATATTCCAACTGGGTCATGTACTTTGATGGCTCTAAAATGCTGGCCGGTTTGGGAGCAGGCATCATTATAACGTCCCCCACTAGAGACACAGTCCAGTACGTACTCCAAATACTATACAAAGACTCCAACAATGCAGCCGAATACGAGGCCTTATTGCACGGTCTTCGGATGGCTACCTCCATGGGCATACAACGCCTGGAGGTGCGCGGGGACTCAAATCTCGCCATATCTCAAATAAATGGAGACTTCGACGCCAAAGATCCGAAGATGGCGGCCTATCATAATGCTGCACACAAAATATCAGCTCGGTTCGAGGGACTCAAGTTTCATCATGTGGCTCGATAAAGCAATCAAGCGGCGGATGTCCTTGCTCGCATGGGCGCCAAGCGTGACCCCGTCCCGCCTAACATCTTTTTGGAAAGGCTCTTCAAGCCATCCGTGGTGTGGCAGGATGAGAGCGGCAACACTAGTCCGGATCCGATTATACCCCCGGATTCCGAACACAATACCGGTATCATCGGGGGCTCAGCCACTGAAATCACACCATCAGCCCATCTAATAATGGCAGTAATCGGCCCGTGGACCGAACCCTTCTTGGCCTACCTTAATAGGTGAAAGCTCCCTGAGGACCAGAATGAGGCTCGCTGTATTGTTCGGCGCTCGAAAGCCTACAAGGTCCATGATGGGGAGCTCTACAAGAAAAGTGCTACCGGAGTTCTTCAAAGATGTATCTCCGAAGAAGAGGGACGGCAGCTCCTGGCTGAAATCCATGCTGGTCTCGGCGGTCACCACGCTGTAGCTCGAGCCCTTGTAAGTAAGGCCTTCCGTACAGGTTTCTTCTGGCCGACGGCCCGAGCAGATGCACAGGACTTGGTCCAATGTTGCGTCGGATGCCAGCTCTTCGCTAATCAAACCATATGCCGCCTACCACTCTGCAAGCAATCCCCATCACTTGGCCTTTTGCGGTATGGGGGCTTGATATGGTCGGACCCCTTAAAGGGGGAAGCCATAAGAAAAAATATCTGCTAGTCATGGTAGATAAATTCACAAAATGGAGAGAGGCCAAACCAGTAAAAACGGCCGAATCCGGACCGGTGATAGACTTTATATCCGGTGTCGTGCACCGTTATGGTGTCCCACATAGCATCATCACCGATAATGGCTCCAATTTCACAGCCGATGAAGTGAAATCCTGGTGCGCTAAATTGGGCATTAAGCTCGATCACGCCTCGGTCTATCACCCACAAACAAACGGCCAAGTCGAACGAGCTAATGGTCTTATTATGAGTGGCATTAAGCCCAGACTAGTGCGGTCGTTGAAAGAATCAGACAAGCACTGGGTTGAGGAGCTCGACTCCGTACTCTGGGGGCTGCGGACCACTCCCAATCGCACTAACGGATACACACCATTCTTCATGGTGTACGGCGCAGAGGCCATTTTGCCCTGCGACATCATTCATGACTCACCTCGAGTGCGCATGTACGAAGAGAGAGAGGCCGAGCTCAATCGGCAGGACAGTTTAGATGCCCTGGAGGAGGAGCGTGACGTTGCAAAAGCTTGTTCTGCATTCAATCAACAACAGGCTCGCAGATACCAAAGCAGAGAAGTGCGGGCCAAGACTTATAATGTTGGTGAACTCGTTCTACACCTGCCAGAAAAGAAAAAGGACAAACTCAAGCCCAAGTGGGAGGGTCCCTTCATCATAGATGAGGTTCTCACTGGAGGAGCGTACCGCCTGCGTGATGCATCTGACAATCGCCTAGAGCCGAACCCGTGGAATGCCGCAAGACTCCGAAGATTCTACGCCTAGAGCCGTACTCTTTGTTCGTTCTTCTTGTCCCTTTGTTTCCATTTTTACTCTCTTTGCTTTTTTCTCTAGCTCTATAGCTCTTGTGTGGCCAAGCCGCACACCTATGATGTGCACATCCTTAAGTGCATACAATCATAATACCCGGGGGATTCTTTTACAAAAGCTTATTATTATTATTTTCCGAGCATCAAGCTCAGCACCTATGTATCCTCTTCCGCATATGTACCTTTTCTTCGCCATTATATGCATCGTTATGACTTAAGTTTTTGCCAAGCTGGGTTGCCTGGCTCTTGTGCTTATGCCCTACGTTCTCGTTAGTTCGGCTAGGGCATAAAGGGAGCACCTCTGCGATTGTTACAGCCGGGTCATCCAGACGTGTACATCAGACTGGGTGAAGCTGAAAGCTAGCGTTCTTAAGGGAATATTCGGTCAGCGGACTAAAGATGTTTTACACTTGTTACACTATGAACCCCCCAGACGTTATGATGTAGGGTGGAACCCTATACGGCCGATCTTTCACGAAAGGAGCGGATCCCAACTAAGAACATGCAGAACACGAGGGGAAACACGAGGGAAACACAAGAGGATCACTCAAACCAACAAGATTATGTCACACATATGCTAGATCCGAGTACACATAGAGATCACACGGTCCAAATCCAACAAGGGACGATACGTAGGGTAACCGGTTCTTCTCCGTGAGGAGGTCTTGATGGGGCCACCCAAGAGGGGGTCTTGAATCCAAGGGGGATCTTCTCCGTAGAGGGGCTGCGGTCTCTCTCAAGGAGTAGATCCGTATGGATGAGCAAAGCTCTATCTCACGTATGAGCTAAACCAATGCTAACCCTAATTCAGAGCTAGGGAACGAGTACTTATAGTCCAAGGGGTAAGTTAGGGGTTACACGGGTCGTTGACCCTTTCACTGCGCACAGGCAGGCCGGTAGTACTGGTCATGGGGGCGGTTGTACCGCTGGGAGCTCAGGTACTGGTTCCTGGAGGTGTTTCCGAAGGTGCTCAGCGGTTGTACCGGTGCTTGGGGCGGTAGTACCGGTCTTTTGGCTGGTGCCGGTATAAACCGGGGCTGTACCGGCCTTGCACCGCTTGATTAGAGAAGGTGGACCGGTAGTTGGGTGGTAGTTGGGCAGTTGTACCAGTCGACTGGTAGTTGGGCGGTAGTTGGGCGATTGTACCGGTATTTCTGCGCTGGGAAGATGTTCTTCATGCTATTGATGTCCATCTTGCATCGTAACTCCTTGGTTGCTTCCATGGTACCTAAGCACACAAAACATCTCCGTTTGAGGTAGTAGCCATGTCTCAAGTGGGTCAAAGGAGAGTTCAACAAGGAGAGAGTTAACCTCGTTCTCGATGGCTCTCGCACGGGCTCTTGTCATTGGTCCAAGTGGTGTCGTGGGAGATGTTGGTAGGTCCATGGGGATGGCCTTGGGATGCTCCGCATCATCTCCCCCCCTTGTGGAAGATCCGACCTCAGATCGAAATCTTCATCACCATGGTAGGGTGAGAGATCCTTGACATTGAAGACATCGCACACGTTGTACTTGTCGCTTGGAAGGTCGATCTTGTAAGCATTGTTGTTGTAGCGTGCTAGCACCTTGAAGGGTCCATCGGCGCGAGGTAGGAGTTTGGACTTGCGTTCGTTGGGAAAGCGGTCCTTGCGAAGGTGTAGCCACACAAGATCGCCAATGTTGAAGATCATGGGTTGCTTGTTGACGTTGAGCTTGGTCTTGAGTCGTTGTACTTGGCGCTCGATGGTGTGCCTTGTATCTTCATGCATCTTCTTGAATTGGTTGACTCGGGCACTCGCGTCCATGTTGGTGCGATCTTGTAGAGGTAGAGGAAGAATGTCCAATGGGGACAACGGGTTGAAACCGTAGACGACCTCGAAAGAGGACTTGCCGGTAGTCGAATGTCTTGCACGGTTGTAGGCGTACTCGGCGGTGGGTAGGCACTCCTCCCACTCCTTGATGTTCTTCTTGATTAGCACGCGGAGAAGAGTGGAGAGCGTGCGGTTCGTCACCTCCGTTTGGCCGTCGGTTTGTGGATGGTATGATGTGGAGAATAGTAGCTTGATTCCGAGCTTGGCGCATAAGGTCTTACAAAAGTAACTCAAGAACTTGACATCGCGGTCCAAGACAATCATCTTTGGCACTCCGTGTAGGCGCAAGATTTCCCTACGAAAAAGATTTGCAACATGTGAAGCATCGTCTATCTTGTTGCATGGAATAAAATGTGGCATTTTAGAGAATTGGTCCACAACAACAAAGACGGAATCCTTTCCATTTCTAGTTCTAGGCAAACCAAGGACAAAATCCATGCTAATATCTTCCCATGAGATTGAGCTTTAGACTTAGCTTTGCGACATGTAGAGCATCGGTTGGTGAAGCGGTTGAGGTTGCGGAACATATTTGGCCAAAAATAGTTCTTGGAGAGCGTAGCAAGTGTCTTGTTGCGTCCAAAGTGTCCCATTAGTCCTCCGCCATGAGATTCTTGCAAAAGCAACAAACGAAGAGAAGACTCGGGGATGCAAAGTTTGTTAGCTCTCATAAGATAACCATCTTTGATGTAATAGCGTTTCCAAGATGGATGCGTCAAGCACTTTGCATAAGGAATAGCAAAAGTAGGGTCATGCGCATACAAGTCTTTTATGTGCTCAAAGCCAATGACATTCAATTCAAGTTGGGTAACAAGCATGCATATACGGGAAAGTGCATCTGCCACGACATTTTCCTTACCTTAGATGTACTTGATGACATAAGGAAAAGACTCTATAAATTCACTCCACTTAGCATGACGCTTGTTCAACTTAGTTTGACCCTTAAGGTATTTAAGCGTTTCATGATCGGTATGGATGATAAATTCATGAGGGCGGAGATAATGTTCCCATTCATGTAAAACTTGCACTAAAGCATATAGCTCTTTGTCGTAGATGGAGTAATTGAGTTGCGCTCCGGAAAGTTTCTCACTAAAGTATGCTATGGGGTGCTTCTCTTGCGTTAACACACCTCCTATGCCATTACCAGTAGCATCACAATGAATTTCAAAGGGTTTGCCAAAGTTGGGTAATGCAAGCACGGGAGCATGAGTAAGCAAATTCTTAAGCTCATTAAATGCGCTATCTTGAGATGGTCCCCAAACAAAGGGTGCATTCTTCTTACTCAAAGCATGTAAAGGAGATGCAATTGTGCTAAAATCCTTCACAAATCTATGGTAGAAACCGGCTAAACCAAGAAAACTACACACTTGTTGAAAGTTCGTTGGTTGGGGCCAAGTTTTAATAGCATTGATCTTAGATTCATCAACATGAACACCCTTAGAAGATACTACAAAACCCAAGAAAACAAGCTTATCAACACCAAAAAGGCATTTGTCCTTATAGCATAGAGACAGTCTTTTCGAAGAGTTTGTAAGACAGTTGGAAGGTGGGTGACATGATCTTTGAGAGATTTGCTAAAAACAAGGATATCGTCGAAGTAGACAACAACAAATTCACCAATATAAGGGCGAAACACATAATGCATAAGACGCATGAAAGTACCGGGTGCTTCCGATAAACCCATAGGCATGACTAACCACCCATACAAACCAAACTTTGTTTTGAAAGCGGTTTTCCATTCATCACCCTCTTGTATGCGTATTTAATAGTAACCAGTTTTAAGATCAATTTTGGAAAAAAATAGTGGCACCGCTAAGTTCATCTAGCATATCATCAAGGCGTGGAATGGGGGTACCTATAGCGAACAGTGATAGCATTGATAGGTCTACAATCGGAACACATGCGAAAGCTACCGTCTCTTTTTGGCACAAGAATGACCGGTACGGCACAAGGACTCAAACTTTCACGCACATGTCCATGATCTATGAGATGGTTTACTTGCCTTTGTATTTCTTTGGTTTCTTCGGGGTTGACGCGGTATGGAGCCTTGTTTGGAAGAGGTGCTCCGGGGATGAGGTCGATGCGGTGCTCGATGCCTCGTAGTGGAGGTAGACCCAGAGGTAGCTCGTCGGGGAAAACATCTTGGAATTCCTGCAATAGAGAAGATAACACCAAATGAAGATTGTGAGAGGTGTTAGTTTTTGGTGCCTCGTCCTTGCACAATAGGACATAGTGTAGGGCACTTGATGGGTTCTCACACACTTCTCTCATGTCACCTTTGGTGGCAAATAGAACTAATTTTTTCTTGTCGCTCATCGTGGAGTCACTCAATTTTGGCTTGTGGCTCTCACTCGCTTTTTGGTGGTTCGCTCTCTCACTATCCTCTCCACGATGGGTGGCTTGCTTGTCGGCGATCACTTGGCTTGGAGACATAGGTCGTAGCACATACTCCTTCCCTTTCATCTTGAAGCTATAGTGGTTTGTACGCCCGTTGTGGATGACACCGCGATCAAATTGCCATGGTCGTCCAAGAAGGAGGTGGCAAACGGTCATCGGAAGGACATCACACTCCAAAGTGTCTTCGTAAGCTCCGATCTTGAAAGAAACTTGTACCCTATGCTCGACTTGGATGGTGCCGTTGTCGCTTAGCCATTGAACCTTGTAGGGGTGCGGGTGCTTCATCTTGACCAATTGGAGCTTGGAGCATAGTTCTTCACTTGCTAAGTTATGGCAACTCCCTCCATCGATGGTGACCTTGACGGACCTTCCATTGATGCCGGCCTTGGTGTGGAAGATATGGCATCTTTGGTCTTCGTCTTGTTGATGTTGAAGAGTCAAGACCTTGGAGACAACAAGAGCGGGGCTTGAATCTTCGTCACAAAAGACTTGATCATCTTCATCTTCATTCACTTGCCGGTGTATGGCCACTTGGTCAAGGGCTTCCATTTCTCCTACACTCATGGAGTCATAGGTTCCGTCGTCTTTGAGGATCATGGTGCGCTTGTTTGTACATTCAAAGGACTTGTGGCCTCGGCCACTGCATGTGAAGCATTTGAAGGAACTTGTCTTGATGGTCTCATCGGTTGGGGTAGATGATGATGAAGCTTTCGGCTTGAAGTTGCTTGTAGTAGGAGGACGACTTGAGCTTGTCGAAGTTTTCTTGTAACTTGACTTGTCGCCGTTGCTTGTAGATGGCTTGGTTGAGGTAGAAGGTGTTAGAGTCGGCAAAGCTTGATCGTTGGAGAAGCCATAGGACTTGGACGAGTACTTGGCGTACTTGAAGTCATCTTGCACTTGACGTACCACTTTGGTGGCTTGATGCACTAGCTCGATGAGGTTCGAGTATGGTTGGAAGTTGGCGATCTTCTTGATAGGACGATTGGGTCCATTCAAGAAACGTGCCATAGTCTGCTCATCATCTTCCATGACATTGGCTCGTACCATGGCAATCTCCATTTCCTTGTAGTACTCTTCAACGCTCTTGGTTCCTTGCTTGAGTAGTTGGAGTTTCTTGAAGAGGTCGCGGTTGTAGTAGTTAGGCACGAAACGTGCTCTCATGACATCCTTCATTTGCGCCCAAGTTGTGATGGGTGGTTCACCTCTTGCCGCTCATCGCTCAATGACTTGTTCCCACCAAATGAGGACGTAATCTTGGAACTCAAGGGATGCCATGGCGATCTTCTTCTCTTCTTCATAGTTGTGCAAGCGTAAGATTTTGTCAACCTTCAGTGCCCATGATATGTACTCTTCGGGATCATTGCTTCTGGAAAACTTGGGCATGGTGAACTTTAGCTTGCCGTATCGTTGCTCTTCATTGTGTTGGGGTCGGGGATGATGACGCCCATGTCGTTGAGGATTGACAAACTCATTTTGCTCTTGTCTTGGAGGATTTCCATTGATTTCATGCTCTTGGCGAACTTGAGGTTCTTGTCTAGCTTGAGGAGGCCCTTGTCGATCTTGACGAGGAACTTGACGATGCACACGTGCTTGATAAATCCTTTCTTGAACTTCGTCGCGAAGCGCTTGTTGGTGCTCACGAGCTTGGTGGCCTCGATTGGCTACGGCTCGACTTGAATCTCGGAGGGCACGTTGTGCCTCAAGTGCTTGAGCTTCATGAAGTTGTTGTTCTTGGTGTTGTGCCTCGGCATCTTGTGCATCTTGGTGTTGACACGCGTGCTCCTCTTGTTCTTGTTGGCGTAGATGTTGCCGTTCTTGTGCTTGCGCGAATGTAGCTTGGTTTTGACGATGTCGATGCTCTTGAGAGTCGGTGTCGTGTAGAGGATTGTGGTTGGCTTGACGATCTTGACACGCGGCACGACGAAGAGTGTTCGATGTCGGGGTACTTGAGCCGGAGATAGTGTCGTCGGAGTGTCGACTTGAGCGGCTCCTTCTTGAGTAGGACGAAGTGATAGAAGAGCGGTTGACCAACAAGGCACGAATCTCGTCCATCCTTGCATCATTCTCATGCTTGTGTTCGTCAAGCTTGTTGTCGAAGTAGTCTCTTGTAAGTTGCTCAGAGACTCGCAAGTCGATGACGAGGTTGTCGATGTGGTCGCTCATTGCTAGTTGCTCTTCATGCAAAGCTCATTGTGCACCAAAGAGGTGGCTCTTTGTGATGTAGGATGGCATGTCGTCATCTTGCTCCAAGAAGAGTGGATTGGTAGAAGTACTTGGCCTATCCATCATTCCAAACAAATATGTGAGTGGGAGAAAGAGAAGAACTTATACCAAATGAACCTTGACCGATGTTGATGATGGATCAATGATCACTCAATGTGGAACAAAGAAATAGCACAATTGGTACCAATTCTTGTCGGTTTCTCACACCTACACAAGTAAAATCTTATGGTGGAGCTTGGTTAGGATGGTGGCACAAAATTTGATGCAATTATTAGTGAGCTTCAATAGTGTTGGAGAAGATTCACAAATTTGCAAATGCAACAAGTAGACCAATAGCAAGATAAGGTACACGGAAACACACACGCAAATAGATAAGTGGGGTCATGCAACCAAGGAATGAGCCAAAATGTGGAATCCAAGAAAATGCTCTTGTTGCACAACACTAGAGAGACGCTAGCACAATTGCACAAAAGGCGGATACGAACTTGTGCACAACCTACTTAAGCAAGAAAATGCAACGACTTCTATCCCAAGTATGCTATATGTATGGTATTCCGATGATATGATCCAAGATGATCGAGTATGACAATCTTAATGTTGTATGATGCTATGGTTCTTGCTTATAAGCTCTTTGCTTATCTCTTCCTTTTGCTTAAAAGCTTGTTTAGCTCTTTGTTGTTTGATCTCTTTTCTCATGCAATGCTTCACGAACCAAGATAGCAATTGAGTATATGCGATGACAACTTTGTGACACAAGAGATGATACTAAGATATGCAACACGATGATATGGTATCTATGCTATGGGAAGTATGATCACTAATGTGCACAGGTCATGTTGCCGGCAATACTCAAAGGCTAGTCTCGATGGGTTAGTGACGCAAACGTAAGGCTATGGGGTTATCAATGCAATTGCAAGAAAGTATGTTGATATCACGATACCAAGATGAGGTTACCATTGTTGACGAGTCCGTTGTGAAGATGAGCGGTGGTGATGTTGATGTCGAACCGTTCATAGTTAGCCGAAATACCCTAGGAAATGAAGAACCACAACTCAAAGTGTCAAAACCAAAGTCAAAATGGTGGTATCAAACTTGGCGATGCGGAAGTGAAATTATTTGCGGATGCGGAAGTGGTGGTATGCGGATGATATGGTGGAGGGCCTAGGAAAAGATGCCAAAATGACAAAAGTTTCAAGGTGTCAAATTGTGTTGGAACCTATCTATGTGGATGGGGGATGTCAATAGCTACTCAACGAGCTAAAGAACGCGTAAATTGGACTCCGGATGTGAAAGTTATGGTCAAAACTGTCAATCAGCCGAGGCTGAACCTGGGAGGGGCGGAAGTAGCGCTTGGTAGGGCGGTTGTACCGCTCCTAGAGCTCAGCGGTAGTACCCTATACGTGGCTCATCAACATCACCACCGCTCATCTTCAACGTGGCTCATGATACCAAGATGATGTAGGGTAGAACCCTATACGTCTGATCTTTCACGAAAGGAGCGGATCCCAACTAAGAACACGAGGGGAAACACGAGGGAAAACACAAGAGGATCACTCAAACCAACAAGATTAGGTCACACATATGCTAGATCCGAGTACACATAGAGATCACACGGTCCAAATCCAACAAGGGACAATACATAGGGTAACCGGTTCTTCTCCGGGAGGAGGTCTAGGTGGGGCCACCCAAGAGGGGGTCTTGAATCCAAGGGGGATCTTCTCCGTAGAGGGGCCGCGGTCTCTCTCAAGGAGTAGATCCGTATGGATGAGCAAAGCTCTATCTCACATATGAGCTAAACCAATGCTAACCCTAATTCGAAGCTAGGGGACGAGTACTTATAGTCCAAGGGGTAAGTTAGGGGTTACACGGGTCGTTGACCCTTTCACTACGCACAGGCAGGCCGGTAGTACCGGTCATGGGGGCGGTTGTACCGCTGGGAGCTCAGGTACTGGTTCCTGGAGGTGTTTCCAAAGGTGCTCAACGGTTGTACCGGTGCTTGGGGCGGTAGTACCGGTCTTTTGGCTGCTACCGGTATAAACCGGGGCTGTACCGACCTTGCACCGCTTGATTACAGAAGGTTGACCGGTAGTTGGGCGGTAGTTGGGCGGTTGTACCGGTCGACTGGTAGTTGGGTGGTAGTTGGGCGGTTGTACCGATATTTCTGCGCTGGGAAGATGTTCTTCATGCTCTTGATGTCCATCTTTCATCGTAACTCCTCCTTGGTTGCTTCCATGGTACCTAAGCACACAAAACATCTCCGTTTGAGGTAGTAGCCATGTCTCAAGTGGGTCAAAGGAGAGTTCAACAAGGAGAGAGTTAACCTCGTTCTCGATGGCTCTCGCACGGGCTCTTGTCATTGGTCCAAGTGGTGTCGTGGGAGATGTAGGTAGGTCCATGGGGATGGCCTTGGATGCTCCACATCATGTTATGTATACTGCGATTTTTTTCAATCACAGTTCGGATATGCATACTAACGCATGTCCGCCCAGGGAAAGGAACCCTTAACGGAACTATTCTCCTTGTAAGATGTTTCTTACAATCAACATGTAATATAACATAGCTAGTCGGATACAACTTGTCTGTTCAAGCAACTATGACCCCTACGCCTGGTTTCCACGCGTACCATGGTCTATATTACCAAGCGAGTATTCGGAAGCACTCCGCACCTTCGGGTCCAGAGGTCGAAGCGAAAAGGTCTGCCATGACAATCGTTTTACAATCCGGCTGGGGACAAATTTGTCAATTGAAGTACATAGTCACTTGGACTCAAACACTTCTTCCTCTATGCCCTCCAACAGGCTATCTAGCTTACAATCCTGTTGGGAATACTTGGAGGCTATCTTTACCTGGTCATATACCAGACTAACTAGAACTTCTTTTCCATCTGACCCCAACAGTTCGACCCGGGCCATATGATTCGGATCAAGCTTGGTGTACCGTGTTTTACCATGGCCCAGGCCTCTCGCGCGCCTTCTCGGCAGGCCGATATCTTCCATAATCGGAAGCGCCGCCGAGCTCCTTGGAATAGCTTCACAAGCTCCTCCATACTTCCTGGAGGAGAGGCGGATGGCCACAAAGCTTTAGCAATGCTCTGCATTGCCTGCCGAGCTCGCTCGTGCAGTTGGGACAGCTCTTGTAGTAAGTCACCTTGAGAGCCGGACATTTCCTCTCCGGGACGGCCGGTCAGCATACCTACAGACATAAATCTATTAGATCATTTCTTTGCTGAATTACACCAAGATAAGTTCAAAAGCATACTAAATATGCCGCCTCGTAGCCTCCTATTCTCCTTGACAGCGTCAGCTAGCTGGGTTTGCACACCTTTTAGCTCTTCGCCCAGCAGGGTATTGGAGTCCGGCAGCTTGTTCTTTTCATCCCTGACCCGTGTCAGCACACGTTCGCTTGCGGCCAATTGCCTTTTGGCCTCTCGTTCGCCTGCCTGCGCGACTTTCAGTGCCCCTTCCAGATGATCTGCTGATCCTGTCATCGGAAACGCAAACATTATTAACATTACTGGTATATGATTACATTTTTCCGTATGGAAGGGAATATTACCAGGCGTTGCCTTCTTGGATTTCTCCAGTTTGGTGGTAACCGCAGCCAGCCGGGTCTGACACTTTTCCAGCTCTTGGGACAACAAGCTATTCCTCTCCGTGAGTGCCTGATTATACGATGATCCTTAAATCAATTGTACCAACTGCTTCAAGTCTCGGGGGCTACTGGTACATGATTACCAAATCTGTACTTGCCCGCATATCTTTTAAATGCTGGTCCGTGGCTCTGGCGAGTCCATCCCGAGCAGCTCGGATGTATGCATCGGCCGAGCTGAAGGCATTCAATGCCTCTTTTGAAAAGCCGGGGTCACGGAGAGCGGCCTTCTGGCGCCGATGATTCATGACACTCTCCACTTCAGAATTCGTGACGGACATATCATCCGGATCCTCTGCGGAAGGACAATCCAGCGTCACTCCCGTGTTAGCCTCCGTCCTTAAGGCAGGATCTGGAACCTGACTGGTGGAGGCACGACCGGCAGGATCCCCAGACATAGTCCGGCGAACGCTCTTCCTGATAAGACGCAGTGGACAATGTCACAGTTCGATGTGACAGCCAAGGGGCATATTTAAAAAACTATACCTCTTTGATGAAGGCTCGGCCGTGTTTTCATTTGCCTTCCTCTTTGAAGGCTTGCCCGTCGCGAGCGTTGCTCTCTTATGAGTCGCCTCTGGTGCAGCATGGCTCGCCGAACGCCTCCCCTTTGGAGCACGAGGCAGTGCGGTGGGTGAGGCAGAATGAGGAAGCTCTTTCGGAGGAGATGTCTCCTGATTACTTACATGCGAGGCAGGAAGGAGGCCGGGATAGTATGCTATGATGGCCACTTCTATGCCGTCGTAGCTCGCCTGGTAAAATACTCCCTCCTCAAGCTCTACAAATATGTCCGGATCCTCTTCGAATCCAGGGTCAAGGTCCCGGTTAGGGTTCTCCGGCTGTGGAGCGGGGCTAATCCCCTCAATGGCCTTTCGCCATTCCTGTTACAAATGGACGGGTTAGTGTCAATCAAAATTGACTCAGGGGGAGGATTGAGTAAAGCGGTGGGATTAAAACTCACCCAGCTAGGAGGACTGTACATGGAAAATCCATCTTGGCGTTTAAGGCGAGAGAACTCCTCTTTCTCGCCTTTGTACAGTTCGGCCAATATTTTTGCCAAAGCGGCGGGTGTTTCCAGACCCTTCCGTCCGCAGCATGAGGCGTCGTTTTCCCCATTATAGTGCCACATAGGGAGCCCTCTGAATTGGAGCGGCTAGACACCCCGCACTATGGAAGTCGCCATTACCTCGATTATTGATAATCCAGACTGGGCGAGTGTCCTTATCTTGCCCATTAATTGACGAACTTCCACTCTATCTTCCTCCTCGAGGCTCCGAGGGCGCCAGCTGTGGCGTTTATTCAATGGAGCACTGGAAAATTCAGGGAGACCCATGCGGATTGGGTCGGGGAGAGCGACGTCCTCGATATAGAACCACTCCGAGGGCCACTCTTCGGATGCCTTCTTTGGTGTGCCGGATAGGTATCCGGTCCCGGCTATGCGCCATACTTCGGTGCTGCCCACCTCGAATATTGATCCCTCTTGGATGCGAGGGACGAGGCAGAATAGCTTTCTCCATAAACCAAAGTGGGCCTCACAGCCCAAGAATAGCTCGCAAAGAGCAACGAAACCCGCGATATGCAGGATTGAGGCCGGTGTGAGGTTGTGCAGCTGGAGGCCATAATACTCCAGGAGTCCTCGGAGGAAGGGGTGGATTGGAAATCCGACGCCCCTCAACAAGTAGGAAACGAAGCACACCCGTTCCCACCTGGATGGATTGGGGAAATTTTCCGCCAGGGCTTCGCCAGAGAAGAAGGTCAATCCTGCCCGAACAGGGACTAGATCTGCGGGGGGAAGGAATCCCTGCGATTGAAGCTCGACCAGCTGATCGTGGGATACTGAGCATCTCTCCCAGTCGCCTTTTTCAGAGCCGTGGGAGCGGGAGGAAGAGCTAGGAACGCTAGCCATGTTGGAATGGTTTTTCCTGGCAATCTCTAAGGATTTTCCGCTTGATGTGGAATGGGATATGAGATCCCATCTCTTTAAATAGATGCCTTTCTTGCATTGCCGGGGTGTTATGTGCAAAGAATACCCTGACCTCTCGTATTCGCTCAACACATGGAATCAGCAGTAATAAAGGTGCAGAAGCCAAGGAATGTGACATTAAATCACGACGCCGAATACAACTTTTTCAGGTCAGGTGCTTTGAAGATATCGGAGAAGGAACCCGCCTTGCAATGCCGAAGACAATCTGCGCGCCGGACACCTCATCATTGAAGCCTGGTTCGGGGGCTACTGAGGGAGTCCTCGATTAAGGGGTCCTCGGGCGTCCGGCCTATGTAACATGGGCCGGACTGATGGGCCATGAAGATACAAGACAGAAGACTCTCTCCCGTGTCCAGATAGGACTCTCCTTTGCGTGGATGGCAAGCTTGGCGTTCGGATATGTAGATTCCTTTCTCTGTAACCGACTTTGTACAACCCTAGTCCCCTCCAGTGTCTATATAAACTAGAGGGTTTAGTCCGTAGAGCCGATCATAATCATACAGGCTAGACATCTAGGGTTTAGCCATTACGATCTCGTGGTAGATCAACTCTTGTAATCCTCATATTCATCAAGATCAATCAAGCAGGAAGTAGGGTGTTACCTCCATCAAGAGGGCCCGAACCTGGGTAAAACATCGTGTCCCCCGTCTCCTGTTATCATCGACCTTAGACGCACAGTTCGGGACCCCCTACCCGAGATCCGCCGGTTTTGACACCGACAGTCAACAAAAGTTATATTAGAACTTCCAAACCGGCCGAACAAATCAAAGTATAGCCTAGTGTTGATATGGTTAAAGATCTCCTGGTCGAAAATATAGATGGGCATGTTATTTACTTCTGTGAGGAAGCTGCTAGAATTGCCAACCCGATGAAAAGGATAAACATAGACCTGTTATTGGTATGCCTGTTGTCTTAGTTAAAATAGGAGATCACTATTATCATGGTTTATGCGACATTGGTGCTAGAGTGAGTGCTATCCCTTTTACCTTATATCAAGAAATTATGAATGATATAGCACCCGCTGAAATAGAAGACATAGATGTTACTATTAAACTTGCTAATAGAGACACCATCACACCACTTGGGATTGTTAGAGATGTTGAAGTCTTGTGTGGGAAAATAAAATACCCTACTGATTTTCTTGTTCTTGGTTCCCCACAAGATGATTTTTGTCCCATTATCTTTGGTAGACCTTTCTTGAAAACCGTCAATGCTAAAATAGATTGTGAGAAACAAACAATGGGTGTTAGTTTTGGTGATGAGTCTCATGAGTTTAATTTTTTCAATTTTAGTAGAAAACATCATAAGAAAGAATTGTCTAGTAAGGATGAAATAATTGGTCTTGCTTCTATTGCCGTGCCTCCTACTGATCCACTAACAATATTTGCTAGACCATGACAATGATATGCATCTGCATCAAAGAAATGAAATAGATAAAAATTTTCTTTGAACAACGTCCTCTGCTTAAACATGCTTTGCCTATTGAAACTCTAGGCGGTCCTCCTCCACCTAAGGGTGATCCTGTGTTTGAATTAAAACAATTACTAGACACTTTGAAATATGCTTATCTTGATGAGAAGAAGATATATCCTGTTATTATTAGTGCTAACCTTTCAGAACAGGAAGAAGAAAGATTATAGAAGGTTCTTAAGAAGCACCGAGCTGCTATTGGATATACTCTTGATGATTTAAAGGGCATTAGTCCCACTCTCTGTCAGCATAAAATTAATATGGAACCTGATGCTAAACCCGTTGTTGATCACCAACGACGTTTAAATCCTAAAATGAAAGAAGTGGTAAGAACTAAAATATTGAAGCTTTTGGAAGCAGGTATAATCTATCCTATAGCTGACAGTAGATGGGTAAGTCATGTTCATTGTGTCCCTAAGAAGGGAGGTATTATTGTTGTTCCTAATGATAAAAATGAACTTATTCCACAAAGAATTGTTACTCGCTATAGATTGGCAATTGATTTTAGAAAATTAAATAAAGCAACTAGAAAAGATCATTCCCCTTTGCCTTTTATTGATCAAATGCTAGAAAGACTATCAAAGCACGCACATTTTTGTTTCCTTGATGGATATTCTGGTTTTTCTCAAATACCTGTTTCACAACCTGATCAAGAGAAAACCACCTTTACTTGTCCTTTCATAACTTATGCTTATAGACGTATGCCTTTTGGTTTATGCAATGCACCTGCTACCTTTCAAAGATGTATGACTGCTATATTCTCTGACTTTTCTGAAACTATTGTTGAGGTTTTCATGGATGATTTTTCCCTTTATGGAGCTCTTTTTGATGATTGCTTAAGCAACCTTGATCGAGTTTTACAGAGATGCGAGCAAACTAATCTTGTCTTGAAATGGTAGAAGTGCCACTTTATGGTTAATGAAGGTATTGTCTTGGGACATAAAATCTTTGAATGAGGTATTGAGGTGGATAAAGATAAAGTTGACGCAATTGAGAAAATGCCATGTCCTAAAGATATCAAAGGTATTCGTAGTTTCCTTGGTCATGCTGGTTTCTATAGGAGATTTATTAAATACTTCTCTAAAATTTCTAGGCCTTCTAAAAATCTTTTACAAAAGGATGTTCCATTTGTTTTTGATGATGATTGTGTAGAAGCCTTTGAAACACTTAAGAAAGACTTGATTTCTGCACCTATTGTTCAACTGCCTCATTGGAACTTGCCTTTTGAAATTATGTGTGATACTGGTGATTATGTTGTTGGTGCTGTTCTAGGACAAAGAGTTGATAAGAAATTAAATGTTATCCATTATGCTAGTAAAACTCTAGATAGTGCCCAACGAAATTATGCTACTACTGAGAAAGAATTTTTTGCAGTGGCGTTTGCTTGTGATAAATTTAGATCTTACTTTGTTGATTCTAAAGTGACTGTTCACACCGATCATGCTGCTATAAAATATCTTATGGAAAAGAAAGATGCTAAACCTAGACTCATTAGGTCGGTTGCTACAAGAATTTGACTTACATATCACTGATAGAAAGGGAGCTGAGAACCCCGTGGCTGATAAATTTTCTAGGTTAGAAAATATTCTTGATGACCCATAAATGTTTCTCATAACACTCCTTGGTTTGCTGACTATGCTAATTACATACTTGCTAAATACATACCACCTAGTTTCACTTACCAACAAAAGAAAAAATTCTTCTATGATTTAAGACATTACTTTTGGGATGACCCACATCTTTATAAAGAAGGAGTAGATGGTATTATTAGACGTTGTGTACCTGAGCATGAACAGGGACAAATCCTACGGAAATGTCACTCTGAAGCTTATGGAGGACATCATGCGGGAGATAGAACTGCTCACAAGGTACTTGGTTTTTTATTGGCCTACTCTCTTCAAGGATGCCCATAAGTTTGTTTTATCTTGTGATGAATGTCCAAGAATTGGAAATATTGGTAAGCATCAAGAAATGCCTGTGAATTATTCACTTGCTGTTGAACCAATCGATGTTTGGGGGTTTGATTACATGGGACCTTTTCCTTCCTCTAATGGGTATACTCATATTTTATTTGCTGTTGATTTTGTCACTAAGTGGGTAAAAGCTATTCCAACTAGTAGTGCTGATCACAACACCTCTATTAAAATGCTTAAGGAAGTCATTTTCCCAAGGTTTGGAGTCCCTGGATATTTAATGACTAATGGTGGTTCACATTTTATTCATGGTGCTTTCCGCAAAATGCTTGCTAAGTATGATGTTAACCATAGAATTGCATCACCCTACCATCCTCAGTCTAGTGGTCAAGTTGAACTTAGCAATAGGGAAATAAAGTTTATATTACAAAAAGCTATTAATAGATCCTGAAAGAATTGGTCTAATAAAATAGATGATGCACTTTGGGCCTATAGAACAACATATAAAAATCTTATGGGTATGTCTCCTTATAAAATGGTTTATGGGAAAGCTTGTCATTTGCCTCTTGAGTTAGAACATAAAGCTTTTTGGGCAATTAAAGAACTCAATTCTGATTGCAAACTTGCCGGTGAAAAGAGGTTATTTCATATTAGCTCACTAGATGAATGGAGAACCCAGGCTAATGAAAATGCCAAGTTATTTAAAGAAAAAGTTAAAAGATGGCATGATAAAAGAATCCAAAAGCATGAGTTTAAAGTTGGAGAATATGTTCTTTTGTACAACTCTCATTTCAGATTCTTTGCAGGAAAACTCCTCTCCAAATGGGAAGGACCCTATGTTATCGAGGAGGTATCGATCTGGAGCCGTCAAAATAAATAATGCTGAAGGTACTAACCCGAAGGTTGTTAATGGGCAAAGAATAAAACATTATATCTCAGGTACGCCCATTAATGTTGAAGGCAATATTATCCAAACTATGACACTGAAAGAACACATAAAAGAAACCTTCTAGAACACTCCAGAATCGTGAAAAAGAGGAGGTACGTGATACGGTAAGTAAACGGACTCTGAAAAATCCGCAAAAATATTTTCTGTCTGTTTTGGAATATAACATTAGGAAAATAAGAAACTATTGGGAAGGCAACCCTAGCTGGCACAAGACACCAGGGCGCACCCAGGTGGGTTGTGCCCACCTCGGTTACCTTCCGTACTCCGTTTTTCTTCCGTTTGCTTGTTTCCCAAGATAAAAAAAATCTTTATATACCCCCCAAACCTATTGACCACCGTATCGCAGAGAAATCTTCTGTTTTCTTTTCGCGCTGTTTTTGGTCAGATCTGTTAAGCCAGACATCATGTCTTCTCCCTCCTCCAACAACGTAGAAGAGGATGCTTGGTTGATGAAGATTGAGCTGAAGAGAGAAGAGCCTGAAGAAGCAGTCAAAGGGGATAAGAGCAAGGAGGCCACTGGAGATCAGGCGCCAGTGGTTGAGCAGGCCTTGCCTGCCGAGGAAGATATCCTTAAACCTTACTATGATCATCTCACCCCCACCGAGATCGAAGCCTTTTGGATCATCAAAACGGTTCGTGTGCAAAATAAATATCTCACCCGTGAAAATATTATATTGCAAGAGCATATCATCGCCCTCTGGAGCGTCATCCGTAGATTGGAGAATCTTTTGATCATGAGGACAAGATTGCTACTAATTCATCACCATCACCTCCTTCTTCATCACCAAAGGAAAATTGAGTATCGGGTATGGGCACTCCCCTTGGCTTTTGCCAAGCTTGGGGGAGGTGCCCCGGTATCGTATGACCTCCATTATGTTTTACCTTTACTTATCTTAGTTTGATCCATAGTTATCTTTTGCTTTAGATGAATAAACATTTAGTTCGATCCTTTCTTTTCGAGTGTTCGCTTAGTGATCTATCTTTGTAATCGTGTGCGAGATATATAATAAAGTTTAGTTTGAGTTTTGTTTTCTTTACTTTCATGTTCAATGAAAAGAAAGGAAATAAATGAAAAAGGTCATATTGATACGTCTCCAATGTATCTATAATTTTTGATTGTTCCATGCTGTTATATTATCATTCTAGGATGTTTTGCAATCATTTTATGGTCATTTTATATCATTTTTGGTACTAACCTATTGACATAGTGCCCAGTGTCAGTTGCTGTTTTCTGCATGTTTTTTACATCACAGGAAATCAATACGAAACGGAGTCCAAACGCAGCAAAACTTTTTGTGGATTTTTTGAACCAGAAGACATCCAGTGGGCCAAAGAAGTACCGAAGAGGGAGCCCGACGTGAGCACAAGACACCAGGGCGCGCCTGGAGGCCCAGGCGTGCCCTGGTGGGTTGTGCCCACCTCGGTGGCCTCCAGAACCGCGTCTTTGCTCTATGAACACCCCAATATTCTAGAAACCCTAGGGGAGTCAACGAAAATCAATTCCAGCCGCCGCAAGTTCTAGAATCAACAGATCCAGTCTAGACACCATCACGGAGGGGTTCATCATGTCCATTGGTGCCTCTCCGATGATTAGTGAGTAGTTCATTGTATACCTACGGGTCCGTAGTTAGTAGCTAGATGGCTTCCTCTCTCTCTTTTGATTATCAATACAATGGTCTCTTGGAGATCCATATGATGTAACTCTTTTTGCGGTGTGTTTGTTAGGATCCGATGAACTTTGAGTTTATGATCAGGTCTATCTTTTTATCCATGAAAGTTAGTTGAGTCTTCTTTGATCTCTCTTATATGCATGATTGCCTATAGCCTCGTATTTCTTCTCTGATATTTGGGTTTTGTTTGGCCAACTTGATCTATTTATCTTGCAATGGGAAGAGATGCTTTGTTATGGGTTCGATCTTACGGTGGTTGATCCCAGTGACACAAGGGGAACCGACACATATGTATCATTGCTATTAAGGATAACAAGATGGGGTCTATTTCTACATAAATAGATCTTGTCTACATCATGTCATCATTCTTATTGCATTACTCTGTTTCTCCATGAACTTAATACACTAGATGCATGCTGGATAGCGGTTGATGTGTGGAGTAACAGTAGTAGATGCAGGCAGGAGTCGGTCTACTAATCTTGGGCGTGATGCCTATATAATGATCGTTGCCTGGATATCATCATGATTATTTGAAGTTTTTTCAATTTCCCAATAGTAATTCGTTTACGCACTGTTTTCTATTTTTCTCGAGAGAAGCCACTAGTGAAATCTACGGCTCCCGGGTCTCTTCTTTATTATATTTGCCTTTGCGATCTATTTTTAGTTTCTTTTATTTTCAGATCTATATTTCCAAAAACCCAAAAATACCTTGCTGCAATTTATTCTTATTTATTTTATCTCGCATTCCCGCGAGATCTATTTACCGAATCTATCATAGTTTTATCTCGTCTACTTGCCAATTTTGGCGCCGTTGCCCAAAAGGGATTGACAACCCCTTTAACACGTCGGGTTGCGAGTATTTGTTATTTGTGTGTAGGTGCCGTTCACATAGTGTTGCGTGGTTCTCCTACTTGTTCGATAACCTTGGTCTCATCACTGAGGGAAATACCTACCGTTGTTGTGCTGCATCATCCCTTGCTCTTTGGGGAAATACCGACGTAGTTCAAGCAGACATCAAAAGGAATTTCTGGCGCCGTTGCCGGTGAGACACCATCAACATCTACCACGTTCCTAATCACAAATATCATCTCCCTGCAATTTACATTATTTTCCATTTGCCTGTCGTTTCCCTCTCCCCCACTTAACGTAAATTTGCCATTTTATTCGCCCTCTTTTTCGTTCGTCGTCTTCTTGCCGGATCTGTTTTTGAGTCCAATCTTGTTGTCTAGTCACAATGAGTCAAGAGAACACCAAGTTGTGTGATTTATCCAATACCAACAACAATGATTTTATTGGCACTCCGATTGCTCCTCCCGCCACTAGTGAGGAGTCTTATGATATTAATACTGCTTTGCTGAATCTTGTTATGAAAGATCAATTTTTCGGTACTCGTAATGAGGATGCCGCGTCCCATCTTAACATATTCGTGGAATTATGCAATATGCAAAAAAGATGTGGACAATGATGTTGTGAAGATGAAATTATTTCCGTTTTCTTTGCAAGATCATGCAAAAATTTGATTTTCTTCTTTGCCTCACAATAGTATTGATTCTTGGAATAAGTGCAAGGATGATTTTATTACTAAGTATTTTCTACCCACAAAAATTATTTCCCTTAGAACCCAGATCATGAATTTCAAGCAACTTGAACATGAGCATGTTTCACAATCTTGGGAAAGGATGAAATTAATGCTAAGGAATTGCCCAACTCATGGGTTAAATCTTTGGATGATCATACAAAAAATTTATGCGGGGTTGGATTTTTTTCTCTTAATCTTTTAGATTCCACCGCAGGCGGTACTTTTATGGAAATTACTTTGGGTGAAGCCAGCAAATTGCTTGATAATATTATGGCAAATTATTCACAATGGCATACCGAAAGAGCTCCTACTAGTAAAAAGGTTAATTCGGTTGAAGAAATTTCTTCTTTGAGTGAAAAAGTTGATGCTCTTATGAAATTGGTTGCTAATAAAAGTGCTCCTATTGATTTCAATGATACACCTTTGTCTACTTTGATTGAGAAAAATAGTGATGCCATAGATGTGAATTTTATCTCATGAAACAATTTCAATAACAACGCTTATATAGGTAATTTTAATCCTAGGCCTTTTCCTAGTAATTCCTCTAATAATTATGGTAATTCCTATGGAAATCCTTCTTATAATAATAATAGGAACACCTCTGATCTTGAGAATATTATTAAAGAATTTATCAACACTCAAAAAGTTCTCAATGCTACAATGGAAGAAAAGTTGAATAAGATTGATGATTTGTCTAGAAGCGTTGATAGAATTCCCCATGATGTAGAAAATATCAAGATGAAAAATTTTGTGCCTAAGGTTGAGGAATCAATTAAAGCTCTTTATGTTTCAATGGATGAAAGTGAGAAAAGAACCGCTATGTTTAGAGCTAGAAGAGAATTTTTAGAAAAAAGCATTTCCTAGTGATTGCTTTCATAAAAGTGATGAAGATCTTAAAATGATTGGTGTTTCTTCTATTGATTCTTTATTTAGTAAAATTAAGATTGGTGAAAAAGGTACTGAAGAAGAGTCAACTTTAGCTAGAAGGCATCCCAATAATTCGGAGGGTGAAAATCTTGTTGAGAAAATTGATAAAAGTGGGTTTGAAGAGGTCAAAACTTTAAATAGTGATGTGCCCACTCTTTTGGATTACAAAGACTTTAATTATGATAGTTGCTCTTTGATTTATTATATTTCTTTGTTGCAATCCATGATAAATTCACCCCATGCCTATGAACAAAATAAAGATTTTACTAAACATATTGTTGATGCTATGATGAAAGTTGGAATTAGAAGTTTCAATTCCTACAACATTAAATGATGAGTGGGAACCTACTATCAAAGTAAGATTAAAAATGATGAATGTTTTTCTTTATGTGACTTGGGTGCTAGTGTTTCTACAATTCCGAAATCTTTATGTGATGTGCTTGGTCTTACCGATATTGAAGAATGTTCTTTAAACTTGCACTTGGCAGATTCTACTATTAAAAAGCCTATGGTAAGAATTAATGATGTTCTTATTCTTGCAAATAGGAATTATGTGCCCATATATTTTATTGTTCTTGATATTGATTGTAATCCGTCTTGTCCAGTTATTCTTGGTAGACCGTTTTTACGCACTATTGGTGCCGTGATTGATATGAAAGAAGGCAATATTAAATTCCAATTTATACTAAGGAAGGGCATGGAACACTTCCCTAGAACTAGAATTAGGCCACCATAAGAATCAATCATGAGGGCATCTTATGGATCTAGAAACAAAGATGACAATACTTAGATCCTCGCGTTATGTCTAGCTAGGGGCATGAAACGATAGCGCTTGTTGGGAGGCAACCCAATAAATAAAATTTATTTTTGTCTTTTGCTTTATGTTCTTGAGTGTTTGCACAATTATGATACCGATATGATTGTGTTTTTTTAATTAGTGTTTGTGCCAAGCAAAGCCTTTAGGCTCTTCTTGGGTTATATTTTCTTTGATCTTGCTGAAAACAGAAACTTTTGTGTCCAGAGATACAATTTTTAAAAATCACAGAAGCAACGAAAAGTTCTGAAAATTTTCCAGTAGATTGATATACAAATTGCTTAGGTTTTCCTAATTTTTAAGAATTTTTGGAGTTACAGAAGTATTCGAAATATTCAGATTGCTACAGACTGTTCTGTTTTGACAGATTCTGTTTTCTTTGCGTTGTGTGCTTGTTTTGATGATTTTATGGTTTTCTTTAAAGGGTTTTTGCCATATAAAAGTTGGAATACAGTAGATGAAAAAATAAACTATGAATGGGTTTTCAACAGTACATATAGTAGTGATTTGCTTTCTTATACTAACGGATCTGACGAAGGTTTTGTTGAGTTTTGTGTGATTGAAGTTTTCAAGTTTTGGGTGATGTTACGATGGATGAAGGAATAAGGAGTAAGAAGAGCCTAAGCTTGGGGGTGCCCATGGCATCCCAAGATATTATCCAAAGAGAAGCAAGTAACTAAGCTTGGGGATGCCCGAGTGGCATCCCCTCTTTCTTCTAACGACCATTGGTATTTTACTCGAAGCTATATTTTTATTCGTCCCATACTATGAGTTTTGCTTGGAGCGTCTTGTATGATTTGAGTCTTTGCTTGTTTTTCTTTTTAGTTTAAGTCTTGAATCCTTGCTGGACACACCTATTTGAGAGAGCGAAAATTATGCCATGACATGTTAGAATTGCTCTCTATGCTTCACTTAAATCTTTATGAGCTATGGAATTGCTCTAGTGCTTCACTTATATCTTTTTGAGCACGGTGCACTTTAGTATTTTTGAAGAAATACTCTCTTGCTTCACTTAGATTTATTTGAGAGTTAGTAAAATTTTCAAGAAATTCTCTCTTGCTTCACTTAAATTAATTTGAGAGAAATAAATATGATGCTCATGACCTTCACTTATATGTGTTTGAGCTTATCAAAAGCAACACATGAAAATTAGTCCCAAAGTGATAGATATCCAAGAAGGATATAATAAAAACTTTCATGAATATCATTGGATAAAATAAACTTGATTCCTTGTAATAGTTTTGAAATATGATGATGTGATATGTGAGTCATGTTGATGAGTAATTATGCTTTAGTAAGAATATCGGTGTTAAGGTTTGTGATTCCCTATGCAAGCACCAAAGTCAATAGTTATGCAATGAAATTACATCCTACTTGTGGTGCATTATTCGGTGTTAATTATGCTCAATGCTCGCTTGTGAGATTTTTCGTTTCTTGGTTGGTCACTTCTCAATCTTTTGCTAGCCTTCAATTTGCACTAAGTATGATCACTACTTGTGCATCCAAAATCCTTTAAACCAGTTTTCCCACATGAGTCCACTATACCTACCTATATGCGGTATTCTTTTGCCGTTCTAAGCAAATTTGTATGTGCCATCTCTAATTTTCAAAATAAACTTCTCTTTTGTGTGCTCGTACCGCTCATGAAACGGCAGGGGGTGGCTAATATATTTCCATGCTAGATATGTTATTCTCATGATGTGTGTTTATTCACTTGTCATTGCATGAGAGTAAGGCAAAGGTATTAGGGATGCCCAGTCCCGAAATGAAAAATGAATTTACTTCATGTTGTCAAATAATAAATTCCTTGGAAGGTGTTGGTATGGAAGGCACCCGTGGATACGGCTAGCCATGGAAAATGAAAGTATGGTTGAAAAAGGAATTAAATTTAATTTCTGTTTGGGAACCGCCTATGATATATCTAGCATGGAAAGTATTGGGAACTACTCGATCGTTCTCATTGACAGGAAAAGCATGCCTCCCAAAATGTTTTTATCTCTATCTTTTTCGCTTTGAGCTCTAGCACCTCTACAAATCCCTACTTCCCTCCACGAAGGGCCTTTCTTTTACTTTATGCATTTTTATTTTTTATTTGAGTCTCCATCTTCTCCTATAAAGCACCAACTAAGGGGCACTATGATCGTACTTGAGCATTGGGTGTAGCTAATATACGAGTGTGTTTCATGAATGGATCGATGATTGATCATAATGGGCTAGGGATAACTTATTTTAGAGTTGATATTTTGAAAGACATGGTTGCTTGTTGGTATGCTTGAGTATTAAAGTCCTCATGTCAAAACTAGACTATTGCTTTGAACCATATAAAAGTCCCATGATACAAAGAAAAGAATATGAGATGAGCATGTTAGGTAGCATTCCACATAAAAAATTCTATTTTTATCATTTACCTACTCGAGGAGGAGAAGGAATTAAGCTTGGGGATGTTGATACGTCTCCAACGTATCTATAATTTTTTATTGTTCCATGCTGTTATATTATCATGCTTGGATGTTTTACAATCATTTTATAGTCATTTTATATCATATTTTGGTACTAACCTATTGACATAGTGCCGAGTGCCAGTTGTTTTCTGCATGTTTTTACATCGCAGGAAATCAATACCAAACGGAGTCCAAATGCAGCGAAACTTTTTGTGGGTTTTTTGGGACCAGAAGACATCCAGTGGGCCAAAGAAGTACCGAAGAGGGAGCCCGAGGTGCCCACCTTGGTGGCCTCCCAAACCGCCTCTTTGCTCTATAAATACCCAAATATTCCAGAAACCCTAGGGGAGTCGACGAAAATCAATTCCAACCGCCGCAAGTTCCAGAAACACCAGATCCAATCTAGACACCGTCACTGAGAGGTTCATCATGTCCATTGGTGCCTCTCCGATGATGCGTGAGTAGTTCATTGTAGACCTATCTTACGGTGCTTGATCCCAGTGACAGAAGGGGAACCGACACGTATGTATCGTGGCTATTAAGGATAACAATATGGGGTCTATTTCTACATAAGTAGATCTTCTTTACATCATGTCATTGTTCTTATTGCATTACTTTGTTTCTCCATGAACTTAATACACTAGATGCATGCTGGATAGCGGTCGATGTGTGGAGTAATAGTAGTAGATGCAGGCAGGAGTCGGTCTACTAATCTTGGACGTGATGCCTATAGAATGATCATTGTCTAGATATCATCATGATTATTTGAAGTTTTATCAATTGCCCAACAATAATTCGTTTACCCACCGTTTGCTATTTTTCTCGAGAGAAGCCACTAGTGAAATCTACGGCCCCCGGGTCTCTTCTTTATTATATTTGCCTTTGCGATCTATTTTAATTTGATTTTATTTTCAGATCTATATTTATAAAAATCCCAAAATACCTTGCTGCAATTTATTCTTATTTATTTTATCTCGCATTCCCGCGAGATCTATTTATCCAATCTATCATATTTTTATCCCGTATATTTGCTAATTTTTGGCGCCGTTACCCGAAAGGGATTGACAACCCCTTTAACACGTCGGGTTGTGAGTATTTTTATTCATGTGCAGGTGCCGTTCACGTAGGGTTGCGTGGTTCTCCTACTGGTTTGATAACCTTGGTCCCATCACTCAAGGAAATACCTACCGTTGTTGTGCTGCATCATCCCTTCCTCTTTGTGGAAATACCAACGTACTTCAAGCAGACATCACATATGCTAATCTTATGGTAAGTAATGACATCACATAAGGAAAAGTAGAAGTAGAAAGTTTTATTGGAGATTTACAAACATAACATTGGTCAATGATGCAATTCATGAAACAATTAATAAGGGAAGAGAAGATTCACATGCAAATACACTATCTTGGACATCTTTTGTGATTGTGAGCCCCCACAAAAATATAATATGCCAAAATTGTTGACGTTGGACAAGGAAGACAACCTAATGATTTATGTTTGTGCATATTCACATAGAAGTTATATTGTCATAGATCCTTCAACATGTGGTGCTTGCCCCCATCTTTGCCAGCCAAAAATTCCGCACTAAGTAGAGATACGACTTGTGCATCCAAAAACACTTAAACCCATATCTTGTTTTGAGAGTCCACCATACCTACCTATGGTTTAAGTAAGATCCTTCAAGTAAGTTGTCATCGGTGCAATAAGGCAATAAAAATTTCTTCTAAAAGTGTTGGATCATTTAGTGTAAGAGAAAATTGAGCATTGTACGAACTTGTGATGGCAAAGAATAAAAGCAACGGACTGCATAATAAAGGTTGCTCTCATAAGGGGCTATATAACATGACGTTCTTTTGCACTAAGAGATTGAGAATACAACCAAAAAGCGCATGGCAAACTCTGCTTCCCTCTGCGAAGGGCCTACATTTTACTTTTATGTATTTTTTCTTATGCAAGAGTCAAAGTTTTTCTCTCTATTCCTTTTTATTTTCTCTTTTGGCAAGCATCATGTGGCGAGGAAAGATCTAGGCACATATATCCAGTTGGATATGGGTAGCATAAGTTATTATTGTTGACATCATCCTTGAGGTGAGTATGTTGGGAGGCGAAACTATAAGCCCATATCTTTCTATGTGTCTGGTTGAAACTTTTTGCTCATGTGTATGAGGTGAGTGTTAGCAATCATAGAAGACTATATGATGGTTGAGTATGTGGACTTGCCAAAAAGGCTCCGATACGTGACCCTTCCAGAAAATATGATGAATTGTAGTTGCAAAGTTGACTGAGAACATAGTTTGATGGTTTCCAATAGAGCTAATGCTTTATACTTCAATGTTGTGATGTGATACATCCATTTTGCATCATGTTTTATTACTGTTATTTATAATGTTTCTATCCATAATAATGCTTTTTGGAGTAATTCTAATGCCTTTTCTCTCATAATATGCAAGGTACACACAAAGAGGGAGAATTCCGGCAGCTATAAATGTGGACCTGAAAAAGCTACGTCAGGCTACCTATTCTGCACAACTCCAAATGAGCTGAAACTTCACGAGGATTTTTATGGAATATTTGAGAATTATTGGAGCAAATAACTACCAGAGGGGGCCCACTAGGTGGGCACAACCCACCTGGGCACGCTAGGGAGCCCAGGCGCGCCCTGGTGGGTTGTGCTCACCCAGGCCCACCTCCGGTGCCCATCTTCTTGTATATAGGTCATTTTGACCTAGAAAAAAAATAAGGAGAGGACTTTCGGGACAGAGCGCCGCCGCCTCGAGGCGGAACTTGGGCAGGAGCACTATTGCCCTCCGGCGGAGCGATTCTGCCGGGGGAACTTCCCTCCCGGAGGGGGAAATCATCGTCATCGTCATCGTCATCACCAACAACTCTCCCATCTTGGGGAGGGCAATCTCCATCAACATCTTCAATAGCACCATCTCATCTCAAACCCTAGTTCATCTCTTGTGTTCAATCTTGTTATCGGAACTATAGATTGGTGCTTGTGGGTGACTAGTAGTGTTGATTACATCTTGTAGTTGATTACTATATGGTTTATTTGGTGGAAGATTATATGTTCAGATCCAATATGCTATTTAATACTCCTCTGATAATGAGCATGTTTATCATTTGTGAGTAGTTACTTTTGTTCTTGAGGTCACGGGAGAAATCATGTTGCAAGTAATCATGTGAACTTGATATGTGTTCGATATTTTGATAGTATGTATGTTGTGATTCCCTTAGTGGTGTCATGTGAACGTCGACTACATGACACTTCACCATACTTGGGCCTAAGGGAATGTATTGTAGAGTAGAAAATAGATGATGGGTTGCGAGAGTGACAGAAGCTTAAACCCCATTTATGCGCCATTCCGTAAGGGACCGATTGGATCCAAAAGTTTAATGCTATGGTTAGAATTTATTCTTAATACTTTCTCGTAGTTGCGGATGCTTGCGGGAGGGTTAATCATAAGTAGGAGGTTTGTTCAAGTAAGAACAACACCTAAGCACCGGTCCACCCACATACCAAATTATCAAAGTACCGAACACGAGTTAAACCAAGATGATGATAGTGACTAGATGAAATTCCCGTGTACCCTCAAGAACGTTTTGCTTGTCATAAGAGACCATTTTGGCAGGTCCTTTGCCTCAAAAGGATTGGGATACCTTGCTGCACTTTTGTTACTACTATCGTTACTTGCTCGTTACAAATTATCTTTCTATCAAACTACTCCGCTACTTACAATTTCAGCACTTGCAGACATTACCTTGCTGAAAACCACTAATCATTTCCTTTTGCTCCTCGTTGGGTGCGACACTCTTACTTATCGAAAAGAGCCACAATTGATCCCCTATACTTGTGGGTCATCATGATGAATTGTTACTTATTCATGAGAAGTTTATGATAAAAGTTATGTGATAAAGTTTTATGTTGAAGTTTGTAGTTGTTATAATAATATACATGATGCTTTTATGTCCGTATTTTGTTTTTATCGACACCTCTCTCTCTAAGCATGTGGACATGTTTTTCGATTTCAGTTTTCGCTTGAGGACAAGCGAGGTCTAAGCTTGGGGGAGTTGATGCGTCCATTTTGCATCATGTTTTCCTACTGTTGTTTTATATTGTTTTTATGTATAGTAATGCTTTTTGGAGTAATTCTAATGTCTTTTCTCTCATAATATGCAAGGTTCACACAAAGAGGGAGAATAGCGGCAGCTGGAATTCTGGACCTGAAAAAGTTACGTCAGGCTACCTATTCTGCACAACTCCAAATGAGCTGAAAATTCAGTTAGAATTTTTATGGAATATATAAGAATTATTGGAGCAAATAAGTACCAGAGGGGGCCCACCAGGTGGGCACAACCCACCTGGGCGTGCAAAGGAGCCCAGGCACGCCCTGGTGGGTTGTGCCCTCCTCGGCCCACCTTTGGTGCCCCTCTTCTTGTATATAAGTCAGTTTGACATAGAAAAAATAAGGAGAGGACTTTCGGGATGAAGTGCCGCCATCTCGAGGCAGAACTTGGGTAGGAGCACTATTGCCCTCCGGCGGAGCGATTCCGTGAGGGGAACTTCCCTCCCGGAGGGGGAAATCATCATTGTCATCATCACTAACAACTCTCCCATATTGGGGAGGGCAATCTCCATCAACATCTTCAACAGCACCATCTCCTCTCAAACCCTAGTTCATCTCTTGTGTTCAATCTTTGTATCGGAACTATAGATTGGTACTTGTGGGTGACTAGTAGTGTTGATTACATCTTGTAGTTGATTACTATATGGTTTATTTGGTGGAAAATTATTTGTTCATATCCATTGTGCTATTTAATACTCCTCTGATCATGAGCATGATTATCATTTGTGAGTAGTTACTTTTGTTCTTGAGGTCACGGGAGAAATCTTGTTGCAAGTAATCATGTGAACTTCATATGTGTTCGATATTTTGATGGTATGTATGTCGTGATTCCCTTAGTGGTGTCATGTGAACGTCGACAACATGACACTTCACCATATTTGGGCCTAAGGGAATGCATTGTGGAGTAGTTATTAGATGATGGGTTGCGAGAGTGACAGAAGCTTAAACCCTAGTTTATGCGCTATTCCGTAAGGGGCTGATTTGGATCCAAAAGTTTAATGCCATGGTTAGATTTATTCTTAATATTTTTATCGTAGTTGCAGATGCTTGCGAGGGTGTTAGTCATAAGTATGAGGCTTGTTCAAGAAAGAACAGCACCTAAGCACCGGTCCACCCACATATCAATTTATCAAAGTAGCGAATACAAATCAAACCAACATGATGAAAGTGACTAGATGAAATTCCCATGTACCCTCAAGAATGCTTTGCTTATCATAAGAGACCATTTTGGCCTATCCTTTGCCTCAAAAGGATTGGGCTACCTTGTTGCGCTTTTGTTCCTACCGTTACTTGCTCGCCACAAATTATCTTTCTATCAAACAACTCGTTACTTATAATTTCAGTGCTTACAAAAAATACCTTGCTGAAAACTACTTGTAATTTCCTTCTGCTCCTCGTTGGGTTCGACACTCTTACTTATCGAAAGGACTATGATTGTTACTTGTGGGTCATCAAGGCTCTTTTCTAGCACCGTTGCCGGGGAGTGAAGCGCTCTTGGTAAGTGGAAATCGATATGGATAAATTATTACTACGTGATGGAATTTATTGTCACTTGTTACTATGGAGAACAATCCTTTGAGGGGTCTGTTCGGGGTATCTTCACCCTGACCGGAGCCACAATTAGTGAACCCTCAACCTACTGCACCTACTGAAAATATTGGTTATGAAATTCCTTCAGGTATGATAGAACAACTGCTAGCTAATCCTTATGCAGGAGATGGAACCGAACATCCTGATATGCACTTGATATATGTGGATTATTTGAGCTTGGAGGTTTACCCGGAGATGAAGCTAAGAAGGTTTTCCCTTTATCTTTGAAGGGAAAAGCATTGGCATGGTATAGGTTATGCGATGATGTTGGATCTTGGAATTGGAATCGATTGAAATTGGAATTTCACCAAAAAAAATTATCCTATGCATCTATTCATCGTGATAAGAATTATATATAGATTTTTTGGCCTCATGAAGGAGAAAATATCGCACTAGCTTGGGGGAGGCTTAAGTCAATGTTATATTCATGCCCCAATCATGAGCTCTCAAGGGAAATTATTATTCCTATTTTTTATGCTCAGCTTTCTCATGATGATCGATCCATGCTTGATACTTCTTGTACGTGTTACTTTATGAAGAAGACTATTGACTTCCGGTGGGATCTTTTAGAAAAAATTAAATGCAAATCTGAAGATTGGGAACTCGACGAAGGTAAAGAGTCAGATATAAAGCTTAGGTATGATTGTGTTAAATCTTTTATGAATACTGATGCTTTTCAAAATTTTAGCACTAAATATGGACTTGTATCTGAGATAGTAGCCTCCTTTTGTGAATCATTTGCTACTCATGTTGATATCCCTCAGGACAAGTGGTTTAAATATCATCCACCTCCATTTTATTATGACACATACCATCATTGTCATATTGCTTTGCATGGTCATGTAGTTGGCATAGTATTTGTCGCAAGGCCACCGTTCATATTTTTTATACATGTCACTCTTGATCATTGCACATCCCGATACACTGCTGGAGGATTCATATAGAGTCATATTTTGTTCTAGTATCGAGTTGTTAGTAAATAAAAGTGTGATGATCATCATTATGAGAGCATTGTCCCATGTGAGGAAAGGATGATGGAAGCTATGATTCCCTCATAATTTGGGATGAGTCTCCGGACTTTATTATAAATAAAAGAGGCCAAATATGCCCAAATAAAATAAAAGAGGCCAAAGAAGCCCAAACAAAAAAATGAAAAAATCGGAGAAAAGAGAGAAGGGACAATGTTACTATCCTTTTTCCACACTTGTGCTTCAAAGTAGCACCATGTTCTTCATGATAGAGAGTCTCCTATTTTGTCACTTTCATATACTAGTGGGAATTTTTCATTATATAACTTGGCTTGTATATTCCAATGATGGGCTTCCTCAAATTGCCCTAGGTCTTCGTGAGCAAGCAAGTTGGATGCACTCCCACTTAGTTTCTTTTGAGCTTTCATACACTTATAGCTCTAGTGCATCCGTTGCATGGCAATCCCTACTCACTCACATTGATATCCATTGATGGGCATCTCGATAGCCCGTTAATATGCCTAGTTGATGTGAGACTTTCTCCTTCTTTTTGTTTTCTGCACAACCATCATATTTTATTCCACCTATAGTGCTATATCCATGGCTTGCGCTCATGTATTGCGTGAAAATTGAAAAAGTTTGAGAACACCAAAAGTATGAAACAATTGCTTGGCTTGTCATCGGGGTTGTGCATGATAAAATTTGTGTGATGAAGATGGAGTATAGCCAGACTATATGATTTTGTAGGGATAACTTTCTTTTGCCATGTTATTTTGAGAAGACACGATTGCTTTATTAGTATGCTTGAAGTATTATTGTTTTTATGTCAATATTAAACTTTTGTTTTGAATCTTATGGATCTGAATATTCATGCCACAATAAATAAGATTACATGGATAAATATGTTAGGTAGCATTCCACATCAAAAATTATGCTTTTATCATTAAGCTTGGGGATGCTTGATACGTCTCCAACGTATCTATAATTTTTTATTGTTCCATGCTATTATATTATATGTTTTGGATGTTTTATATGGATTAATATTATATTTTATATTATTTTTGGGACAAACCTATTAACCTAGATCCTAGTGCCAGTTTATATTTTTTCATTGTTTTTGAGTTTTACAGAAAAGGAATAACAATAAAACTTTCGTGATGATTTTTCTTGGACCAGAAGACATCGAGAGAAATTGGAGAGGGGCCCAGAAGCTTCACGAGGAGGCCACAGGGCTCCTAGACGCGCCCTAGGGGGCGCCCTGAGGGCTTTTGGGCTCCTCGGGAGTCCTCCAACCCTAATCTTTGCACTATAAATCCCCAAATATTCCCAAACCAACATAAGCGTCTACCAAAATACTTTTCCGCCGCCGCAAGTCTCTGTTCCTGTGAGATCCCATCTTGGGGCCTTTTTCGGCACCCTGCCGGAGGGGGATTCGATTGCAGAGGGCATCTACATCAACCTTGCCGCCCTTCCGATGAAGCATGAGTAGTTTACCACAGACCTATGTATGTCTCCGTCATATCTACTTTTCCTAACGCTTTTCCTCTTCTTTTGGACTCTAATTTGCATGATTTGAATGAAACTAACCCGGACTGATGCTGTTTTCAGCAGAACTACCATGGTGTTGTTTTTGTGCAGAAATAAAAGTTCTCGGAATGGCACGAAACTTTTTGGAGATTTTTTATGGAATAAAAGAAAAATACTGGAGCCAAGAACCACCGAGGGGGCCCCTGGGTGAGCACAACCCACCAGGGCGCGCCCCCTCCTGGCGCGCCCAGGTGGGTTGTGCCCACCTGGTGGCCCCGCAGACCCTGATTCCAACTCTATAAAATCCTATTTTTGGAGAAAAATTCAGGGAGAAAGAATTATCGCGTTTCACGAGACAGAGCCGCTGCCACCTCCTGTTCTTCATCGGGAGGCCAGATCTGGAGTACGTTTGGGGCTCCGGAGAGGGGGATCTTCGATCTTCACCATCACCAACCCTTCTCTAGTGCTAATTCCAGGATACTCCCACCGGGAGTGAGTAATTCCTTCGTAGGCTCGCTGGTCGGTGAGGAGTTGGATGAGATTCATCATGTGATCGAGTTAGTTATGTCAGGGCTTGATCCCTAGTATCCATTATGTTCTGAGATTGATGTTGCTATGACTTTGCCATGCTTAATGCTTGTCACTTTAGGCCCGGGTGCCATGATTTCGGATCCGAACCGTTTATGTTATCACCATTATATCTATGTTCTAGATCCATTCTTGCAAGTTATAGTCACCTATTACGTGTTATGATATGTAAACCCCGGAGTGATAGTAGTCGGGATACTTTTGGATGATGACCGTAGTTTGAGGAGTTCATGTATTCACTATGTGCTACTGCTTTGTTCTGGTTCTCTATTAAAAGGAGGCCTTAATATCCCTTAGTTTCCATATGGACCCCGCTGCCACGGGAGGGTAGGACAAAAGATGTCATCCAAGTTCTTTCCATAAGCACGTATGACAATTTACAGAATACATGCCTACATTATATTTATGAACTGGAGCTAGTGCTGTATCGCCCTAGGTTATGACTGTTATGTGATGAATATCATCCAACGAATCACCAATCCAATGCCTATGAATTTCTCTTATATTGTTCTTGCTAAGTTACTACTGCTGCTGTTACTGTTACACTTGCTACAAAATCATTGCTATCACTGTTACCGTTACTATTGTTGTTGCTACTACTATCAAAACTATCATATTACTTAGCTACTGATCATATTGCTGCAGATAATTAATCTCCAGGTGTGGTTGAATTGACAAATCAGCTTCTAATACTTGCAAATATTCTTTGGCTCCCCTTGTGTCGAATCAATAAATTTGGGTTGAATACTCTACCCTCAAAAACTGTTGCGATCCCCTATACTTGTGGGTTATCAAGACCTTTTTTCTGGAGCCGTTGTCGGGGAGCATAGCTATATTTATTGAGTCACTTGGGATTATTATCAATTTATCACTAAGAAGAATCTGAAGGATACCAAGACTAATATATTTTCCTCTAAGACGAGAGGAGGTAAGGAACTACCATCTAGCTCTGCACTTGATTCACCTTCTATTTTGAGTAAACTTGCAACACCGCCACATCTTATTAATTCTGATATGTCGCAATTTATTGATGATGTTACTTTTTCTATGGATAATGCTTATGATGATGCTAGTACCTTGCTTGATGATGGTGTGCCACTAGGTGATTTTCTTGATGAACAAATTGCTAGAGCTAAAGAGAATGAAATTACTGAAACTGATGAAATACCTGAATCTGAAAACCTTGAGACACCTATTAGACCTAGTCCTCTTAGATATGAATTGCCTAAGATACCGGAAGGTTATGTTCTGGATGAGGAGACAACTAGAGACTTTCTTGCTTGCAATGATAGAGATGATCTCAAGAAATTATTATGCAAACTGAAAGAGAAATCCTTGAATGCTAGAATAAAATGTGATCCTAAGTTTGCTACTTCACCTATCTTTGTTGATGATAAGGATTATGAATTCTCTGTCGACCCAGAGTTAATTACTTTGGTTGAATCTGATCCTTACCATGGTTATGAAACTGAAACAGTTGTGGCACACCTCACTAAACTAAATGATATAGCCACCCTATTTTCTCACGATGAGAAGATTCGCTACTATTATATTCTCAAGTTATTTCCGTTCTCATTAAAGGGTGATGCTAAGATTTGGTATAATACTCTTGCTCCTGGTTGTGTGCGTAGTCCCCAGGATATGATTTATTACTTCTCTGAAAAATATTTTCCTGCTCATAAGAAACAAGCTGCCTTACAGGAAGTATTTAACTTTGTGAAAATTGAAGAAGAGAGCCTCCCACAAGCTTGGGGGAGGCTTCTCCAATTGCTTAATGCTATGCCTGATCGTCCTCTCAAGAAAAATGAAATACTTGATATCTTCTATAATGGACTAAACGCTGCTTCTAGGGACTTCCTATATAGTTGTGTTGGTCGTGTTTTCTGGGAACGAATTGTTGAACAAGCTGAAGAATTATTGAATAACATATTGAAAAATTATGATGATTGGACTCTTCCTGAACCACTACCTAAACCAACTCCAAAGAAGAGGGGTATCTTATATCTCAGTCCTGAAGATATGCAAGAGGCAAAGAAATGTATGAAGGAAAAATGTATTAAAGCTGAGGATGTCAAAAAATTACCTCCTATTGAAGAAATACATGGGCTTGACACACCACCACCCATGGTGGTAGAGGTAAACTCTCTAATGAAATTCAATGATAATGACAACCCTTATAATATGCATCCTAGTCAATGCATTTATGAGTTCGATAACTACATTAGAAAACAAGATCACTTCAATGTAAATGTTATGAAACAATTAAAATACAATTCTGATATGATTGCTTGCTTGAGTGACTTTTGTTATTTAGAATCTCAATTGATCTTAGAGGTGTAGGAAAACATGCTTCTATGGTTCTAACTCAATTAGAACAAGTTGCTAAATCTCAAAGAGAGTTGCTAGATGAAATTAATAATAATATCAATTATCATGTCGTCAGAGTAATGACTATAGGAGGTAGAATGACTCAGGAACCGCTTTACCCTAAGGGACACCCAAAAAGAATTGAACAAGACTCTCAAAGAATTAATATTGATGCACCTAATCCTACCAAAAAGAAGAAGAAAAGAGAAAATGATAGGACTTTGCACACCTCGAGTGAACCTGAGATAGAAAAACCTCCTGAAGCTAATAATGATGTTTCTATTTCTAAAGCTGAAACTCAATCTAGTAATGAACATTCACCTAGTGATAATGAAAAAGGCAATGAGGATGTTCATTAAGACACTCAACCAAACAATGATAAAGAACCAGATAATGATGTTGAGATAGAACCAGTTGTTGATCTTGATAAACCACAACATAAAAATAAAAAATATGATAAAAGAGACTTTGTGGCAAGAAAACATGGAAGAGAAAGAGAACCATGGGTTCAAAAACTCATGCCCTTTCCACCTAAATCAACTAAGAAGAAAGATGATGAAGAATTTGAACGCTTTGCTGAAATGCTTAGGCGTGTCTTTTTGCACATTCGTTTGGCTGATATCTTGAAGATGGCACCTTATGCAAAATACATGAAATACATCATCTCTAATAAAAGAAAGATACCCGAAGCTGAAATATCCACCATGCTTGCTAATTATTCTTTTAAGGATGGAGTACCTAAAAAACTTGGAGATCCTGGAATACCAACTATACCTTGCTCCATCAAAAGAAACTATGTTAAAACTGCTTTGTGTGATTTAGGAGCCGGTGTTAGTGTTATGCCTTTCTCCTTATAGAAAAGACTTGATTTGAATAAACTCACACTACTGAAATATCTTTGCAAATGGCTGACAAATCAACTGCTATACCTATTGGTATCTATGAGGATGTGCCCGTTATTGTTGCATATGTTACTATCTTAACTGACTTTGTTATACTATCTTATCCTTGGTAGACCCTTATATACTGCAGGGGCTATTATTGACTGCAATAAAAGCAAGGTCACTCTTCATATCCATGGTTATGAGCATACGGTGCACTTTGCAATGAAACAATTCCAAGTGAATGGTATTAATGTTATTGAAAAATCTTCGACAATCACTATTGGAAGTTTTCAACTACCTCTACCTACTGCCAAAAGGAAATGTGAAATGCTTATTGTTGGGGATGTGCATATCCCCGTTGAGGTAACCTAGTGCTTTACGAAAGTTCTTCGGTTTCATGCTAATCGAAAGTGGTTGTTAATAAGACTTGATCAACCTTATTAATGGATCATTTTTGAGAGGTATGAAGTTGATGAATTTAGTAGCCACTACTTTCTGTCTTTACCTTTTGTTTTCTAATTTTTCTTATAAATAAAATAAAATGCCATGTTTACCCATTTTCTGAGTTTCCCGTGCAATAAAAAAATGAGTCAAAAATAAAAGTTCTCAGAATGCCCGGAAAATTTAATACAATTTTTTTCTGAATATTTAAGAATTTATGATCCAAATAACATCAGAGGGGGTGCACCAGGTGGGCACAACCCACCTGGGCGCGCCAGCACCCCCAGGCGCGCCCTGGTGGGTTGTGGTCCCCACGTGGGCCCCTCACTTATCTCTTTAGCCCATGTCATCACCTACCTCCAGAAAAAAACACCATTGTTCCTCTCTCGTGTTCTTGCTCTCAAACCCGCGGATTTCGATCTCTTTGCTCGAAGCTCCGTTTCTGAAGCTGTTTGGGGGATTGCTACTTGGCATGTGACTCCTCCATTGGTGCAATTAGTTTTTGCTTTAGTGGTTTTTATTTTGAATAATTAGCTACTCTTGGTGCTGCTGTAGATGAGCTTGCATGTTGAATTCTTAGAGTTCCAAATAATTTGAATGCTTGATATGTCCTCTATGCATCCCTATGAGTAGTTGCTATCAATCTTGTGAAGTTTTGTTGACAAATTTTTGTGGACTAAAACTTTCGGAATTTTATTTATAGGAATAAGATGAGTTTCTTTAGGAAGTTTGCTTCCAAGAAGAACTCCAAGGGAGTTATTGGGGAGTCATCGGACAATGACTTCCGCACTCGGAGAATGGCGGAGGTGCGGCCGGGCGAATGGCCGCACGACCCATTCATGGATGGAGCCAGAATCCGTCAAGAGTTCGCACAATTTGCTGCTAATGCTGTCCTCACCGACTTCATCGCAGCTAAGTGTGAACAATACCATATCCTTACAAATTTCTTTGTGCAAAGTTTCCATTTTCTGAGTAGGAATAACCCTCCTAAGGTGCAGTTTAATCTTTATGCTAAACCCCGTCAGATACCACTTACTGAATTTTGTGACATATGCTTGATCCCTTCTGACAGGGAAATAAGGGAGCCTAGGCCTGCAGAGTTCGAGGGATTTTATCATACTCTGGCAGTGGGAGATGAGAGAGGGGTGTCGAGTGTCACCGCCACTAGCTTGAAGTTTCCTTCTGTGCATTATTTTGCTCTATTCATTGCTAAGTGTTTAATTGCTAGGGAGAAGGTCGGTGCACTCTGTGCTCCGGACTTCACCATATTGCCCATGCACTATACAAAGACAACACCTATGGCCTAGGGGATATTATTGCACGCCAGTTGCAGCTTAACAGATCCAAGCTAAAATTCATGGCGGTATTTATGCGACTCGTTTAGCGAGTCACTTTCTAGTGTAGTTAGTTGTAGTATTAAAAAGAAAACCCAAAAAGATTTCTCAAGTCTTCTTTTGCTTGTTGGGAGCTCTCCCATGTAAATAGTTTTTCTCGTTTTTGTTTTTCTTTCTTTAATTTGCTTCCTTCAAGAAAAACAAAAAAACTCTAAAAATATTTCATTGTGTTTCTCTGAAATTCCTTTTCTCTTATTGAGTCATACCGAGGAGAAGACCACGATGAAAATGTTGAGTGGCTCTCATATGCATTGTTATTAATCTAAAGAAGAGGCCATATTACCTTGTCTTCTCCTTTTGAATAAAATTGTTTGCAGATTCCAGCTTAGTCCACGACACTCTTTCACTATTATTATTTTCATATCATTCGGTCGTGCAAGTGAAAGGCAATAATGACGATATTTGATGAACTGGTTGTGGTAGAGAGAAACATGTATGAACTCAACTTGTTCTATTTTTTGTAAATATGTTTAACCTAGTATCCATGATTCAGCCTATTATGATTAAGCATGTTTGCAATGACCCTTAGAGATTATAGTTTCTCATGCCATGCTTAAGTAGCTAGGAGTGGATAATGATTTATCTTGGATATCAAGATTGCATTAACATGATTGTGATTTAGTATGGTGATATGGTATCCTCCTCCGAATGTTTGAGTGGCTTGACTTGGCACATGTTCATGCATGTAGTTGAATCAAAACTAACATACACTGGTACGCATCGGTCCTAAACAAACGGTTTTTAACCCCTTTCCGCGACGGCATTTGGAACCATCGCCAAGTGAGTGTGGGCGATAGGGGGGTCCTTCCCACACGACCCATAAACCATCAGGGATAGGGAGCCTTGATGCATATAGTTGTCCCTATATAACCGTTTCCGATATCTCGAATATCCCAAACGCTTCATCCTTGCTACTCATTTGTGCTCGCATTGCCATCGCAGTCGGAGTTTTGTGGTTCTGCCTAAAACAGGCAGATTCCAGGCACGAGAGTTTTCCAGGCAGATTCTAGGCACGGGAGTTTTACGATGCTTGGCACATCACAAACAGCTCATGATTATAAACCGTGTACGATGGGTAGACAATCACATACATTTAGTTTTCCCGCACCGTATGTGATAGTGTCTAACATCACACACGCTTTGCAAATGGCAACTGTGTGCATGCTTGCACACGTTTCCTCTCTGTGATTCGTCTCGGATTATGGTGTATATCGCAAACGTTTGTGTTCTACCAACCGTGTGTGCCGTAATGACCCGCACAACGTAATTTCGCCCTAATTTAATTGCTGCTATTTAAAATTGTACCTAATTTAAACTTGAAAGTAGGCTATAGCTTTATTCATATCCATCAGGTTTAAACAACCAATGCATTATTCGATTCACAGGTACATATGTTTAAGAATTACATAAGCACCAAATAAAGAATGATGTACCAGGGTTCTATACTTGTACTATTACAGATGGTAAAGAAAGAGGCGACAGACATTCCAGTTGTCGAACAAGGTGAAGCGGAATGGCCCTATTGTGCTCTCGTGGATGCAGAAGGCATGCATGACTCCAGTCCAACCCCTTGTGATGGCCGGCTGCCAATCATGTAGTTTGAGAGGTAATCTTGAGTAAACTGCTTCAGGATCCATTGCAAAAGAAAAAAGATTCAGATATTGTCATGTAACACAACTCATTACGGGCAGTAAAAAGAAGGCCACAGGGTTCTTACTTACCATCCTACAGTTCACTGTTGTCTTGCATAAAGTGTAAACAGATAGTTCGATTGACATCTTTTGACCCATTTTAATAACAATCTTTATCCGTTTCCTCACTTGATGCTGGTTCATGAATATCTCATTGACCCATACGCTGAAAGGGTGGAAGTGTGGATCTTTGGCAATGATATATGTACCTAAAAGCACCAAGTTAATATTAGAAGCTAAACAACAATTGAAAAATAATGTAGTACAACACTCCATCCATCCCATTATATAAGATTTTATTACATGTATATTTAGACATCATCAGAACATTAAGGTAACACTCTTCCTTGTTGCTATGTAGCCTAGGATTGCATATTTAGTCATTCAGTACAATGCATGTTTCTAAACAACAATTGAAAAACGAAAAGGCATGTTAACTGCAATATCCTTAACAGCAACCAAATATCGTAATTCATAGTGGTATTGTTGAAATAGTTATTGATGAAATTGAACTGCACGACAAATATTTGCACATATAGAGCATCACATTGTGAAGAACTGAAATAAACAAGTAATAAGGACATCTCTAGGCGATCCTTAAAAAGTTAAGGACTAAAACCCTTAGTGGATATATATATTGCAGCAATTTTTGGCCTTTTCTAGTCGATCCCCTAAACTTAAGGTTGTAAACTTCAATTTGATCAAGTTCAAAGGAGGTTCAGCCGAAAGTAGCATGCATTCAAACATAAACATAGATAGTTTTTCATAACCGAACATAAAACATAAATTTAAACTACTTTCGGTCGAAGTAGAGGCCGAGTCAATCCTTCCTCGTCATGTACGGTGTGCCGCGAGCCGGGTCCGAGCCAGTACCGTCGTCGGGGTCGTTGGGGAAGGCACTCCTCCACTCGCTGACGTCGATCTCCTCGTCCTTGGGGCCCACCTCGACGCCCTCCGCGCCGCCGTCGCCGCCGCCTTCGACCTCGTCACTAGAGGAGAGCGTGATAACCTCACCGCCTTCCGCGCCGGCAAAGATCGCCCGCTCTGCCTCCACGAGCACCGGGTGCTGCCGACGGAGCTCTTGCATGTAGGCCTCGTCGGTAGCATCGGCCTCGAGGCGCTCCCATTCCTCGCGGTCCTCCCGCGCCATAGCCGAGCTCACCACCCCTGGCACTGGCGGAACGAGATGGACTGGACGTGTGCCGAAGGGGAAATTGAGCCTAGCCGCCGTGCCGTGGTAGCGGACCTGGCAGCGGTCGTACTCCTTGGCAGCGAGCTCGGGCGTGTGGAAGATACCGAGCCACCGGCGGGTGTGGGTCTCTCGATCTGTAATCTCGGCGACCCACGTCCCCCACCGCTGCTACCGGACCCCGAGGTAGGACTTCTTCGGCTGCCAGGTCCGAGGGAGGACGAGGACGTCCTCGAACCGGCATAGGGGCGCGGCGGCGGGTGGATTAGGGGACTGGCGACGGCGGATCGGGCCCGCGGAGGATGACGGGGACACCTCGGCGGCCACCTCGCCGGCGTCGGGCGAAAAGGCCGCGATAAACCTCTTTTTGGCCATTGGCTCCTCGAGCTCCCCGGCACACAGGCAGATGTTGAGGATGGAGGCGCCGGCGATGGCGACTACCTACCAATGGTTTCGAGGGTTGTGTGTGTGTGTGAGCGAAGGTTTTGGGGTGTGTGTGGAGGGGGGGCAAGGTTGTGTTTGAGGAAATACTGCGGCAACTAAAAATTTTACTAGGCGGGAGTAACAAGGAGGGGCTACCGAAAATTTGGATCAAGGGCGAGCAGATATTTTTGAGATTGCGAGGGATGCCGGGGCTACTGAAAATTTGAATCAAGGGACTGAAGCAGAGCGGGAGTAACAGACATCGCACACGGTCTGCACATACTAATCGTGTGCTATCAAACATTAAAACCTTCCAGGCGGTAGATATTTTCGAGATTGTGAGGGATGTAGAGGCGGGAGTTTTGGATGAGTGAGCTAGTGTTCTTGACACGCCGGCTGTGGACTGTAGCCGACGCACCTTCTTGCATAAGCCATAGGCGTACTATACACTGACGGTGCTCCAAGATATTTTGTACTACATCTCACATGGTTGGTGATAATAAACTGTGTGGGATCTACTTGATTTGAATTACAAAATGGGGTCACAGCGGCAATGGACGCTGTTTGAATTGCTAGACCTTTTATCTGCAGTGAACATGCAACTATATGTGTGTCGTAAAAGAATTGGAATTATTCAGGGTTCGTTTGGACATTTTATACATTAAACTGGTTTTCTAGCCATTTCACGTGCACAATTCAAAATTAAACTATATGCACATGCTCCGGTGCATACAAATTGGTTGAAAAATCAAATATGTGTCCTTCAGTGCATGCTTAGGTCCCATGCAAGAAATGGGAATGAATTTTTCGGGGTTCGTTTGGCCTTTTTTACACATTAACTGGGTTTTCTAGGCATTTTATGTGCATATTTTAAATTTGAACTACAAGCACATGCTCCAATGCATCAAAGTTGGTCGAAAAATCACATGTGTGTCCGTGGGTGAATTTCTAGGTCCCATGCAAGAGATGGGAATGAATTTCAACCACCAGGCCACTGTTGATTGCCGGCAAAACATTGAGATACCTGGTTTTTAAATTCTAGTAAATCCAAAACTCGTCTGAAATTCATGAAACTTGGCATGCTATCATGGAGCGGCATCAACATGCCGTGGTGAAAATTTTGTCCCATTTGGGGCAGGTTTGGGTATAAGCTTCTCACAAACCAGAGCTTCTCACAACAAGCATGATGGTTTCGATAGGGAACGTACCACCTTTGGGGATGGGACGATATCGGTTGCCTCTTATTGCTTTCAAAAAAATTCTAGTGTCAACATAGAACAACATGAGTGTTCTGTTTAATGTTGGAATTTTTCGGGGTTCGTTTGGCCTTTTTTATACATTAACTGGGTTTTCCTGGCATTTTATGTGCATAATTCAAATTTGAAGTACAAGCACAAGCTCCAATGCACTAAAGTTGGTTGAAAAATCACATGTGTGTCCTTGGGTGAATTTCTAGGTCCCATGCAAGAGATGGGAATGAAATTCAAACACCAGGGCAATTTTGATTGCCGGTAAAACATTGAGATGCCTGGTTTTTAAATTCTCGTAAATCCAAAACTTGTCTGAAATCCATGAAACTTGGCATGCTATCATGGAGCGGCATCAACATGACGTGGTAAAAAAACTGTCCCATTTGGGGCAGGTTCAGGTATAAGCTTCTCACAAACCAGAGCTTCTCACAACAAGCATGATGGTTTCGATAGGGAACATCCCACCTTTGGGGACGAAACGATATCCATTGCCTCTTATTGCTTTCAAATTTTTTCTCGTGTCCACATAGAACAACAGGAGTGTTGTGTCAATTTTTGGGATTTTTCGGGGTTCGTTTGGAGATTTTTATGCATTAACTGAGTTTTCAATGCATTTATGTGCATAATTCAAATTTGAACTACATGCACATGCTCTAGTGCATATAAATTGGTTGAGAAATCAAATCTGTGTCCTTGGGTGCATGCTTAGGTCCGATGCAAGAAATGGGAATGAATTTCAAACACCAGGGCACCGTTGATTGCCGGCAAAACATTGAGATGCCTGGTTTTAAAATTCTAGTAAATCCAAAACTCGTCTGAAATTCATGAAACTTGGCATGCTATCATGGAGCGGCATAAACATGCCATGGTAAATAAATTGTCCCATTTGGGGCCGGTTTGGGTATATGCTTCTCACAAACCAGAGCTTCTCACAACAAGCCTGATGGTTTCGGTAGGGAACGTACGTCCCACCTTTGGGGACGAAACGATATCCATTGCCTCTTATTGATTTCAAAAAAATTCTCGTGTCAACATAGAGCAACAGGAGTGTTGTGTCAATTTTTGGGATTTTTCGGGGTTCGTTTTGACATTTTTATGCATTAAGTGAGTTTTCTAGGCATTTTATGTGCATAATTCAAATTTGAACTACATGCACATGCTCCAGTGCATATAAATTGGTTGAGAAATCACATGTGTGTCCTTGGGTGCATGCTTAGGTCCCATGCAAGAGATGGGAATGAATTTCAAACACCAAGGCACTGTTGATTGCCGGCAAAACGTTGAGATACCTGGTTTTTAAATTCTGGTAAATCCAAAACTCGTCTGAAATTCATGAAACTTGGCATGCTATCATGGAGCGGCATCAACATGCCGTGGTGAATTTTTTTCCCATTTGGGACAGGTTTGGGTATAAGTTTCTCACAAACCAGAGCTTCTCACAACAAGCATGATGGTTTCAATAGGGAACGTACCACCTTTGGGGACGGGAAGATATCCGTCGCCTCTTATTGCTTTCAAAAAAAATTCTAGTGTCAACATAGAACAACATGAGTGTTGTGTTTAATCTTGGAATTTTTCAGGGTTCGTTTGGCCTTTTTTACACATTAACTGGGTTTTCTAGGCATTTTATGTGCATAATTCAAATTTGAACTACAAGCACATGCTCCAATGCACCAAAGTTGGTTGGTAAATCACATGTGTGTCCTTGGGTGAATTTCTAGATCCCATGCAAGACATGGGAATGAAATTCAAACACCAGGGCACTGTTGATTGCCGACAAAACATTGAGATGCCTGGTTTTAAAATTCTAGTAAATCCAAAACTCGTCTAAAATTCATGAAACATGGCATGCTATCATGGAGCGGCATCAACATGCCGTGGTAAAAAATTTGTCCCATTTGGGGCAGGTTCGGGTATAAGCTTCTCACAAACCAGAGCTTCTCACAACAAGCACGATGGTTTCGATAGGGAACGTCCCACCTTTGGGGACGAAATGATATCCATTGCCTCTTATTGCTTTCAAATCTTTTCTAGTGTCAACATAGAACAACAGGAGTGTTGTGTCAATTTTTGTGATTTTCCGGGGTTCGTTTGGACATTTTTATGCATTAACTGGGTTTTCTAGGCATTTTATGTGCATAATTCAAATTTGAACTACAAGCACATGCTCCAATGCACTAAAGTTGGTTGAAAAATCTAATCTGTGTCCTTGGGTGAATTTCTAGGTCCCATGCAAGAGATGAGAATGAAATTCAAACACCAGGGCACTCTTGATTGCCAGCAAAACGTTGAGATGCCTGGTTTTCAAATTCTAGTAAATCCATAACTCGTATGAAATTCATGAAACTTGGCATGCTATCATGGAGCGGCATCAACATGCCATGGTAAAAAAAAGTCCCATTCGGGCAGGTTCGGGTATATGCTTCTCACAAACTAGAGCTTCTCACCCAAGCATGATGGTTTCGGTAGGGAACGTCCCACCTTTGGGGAGGAAACGATATCCATTGCCTCTTATTGCTTTCAAAAAATTTCTCGTGTCAAGATAGAACAACAGGAGTGTTGTGTCAATTTTTGGGATTTTTCGGGGTTCGTTTGGACATTTTTATGCATTAGCTGAGTTTTCAATGCATTTATGTGCATAATTCAAATTTGAACTACATGCACATGCTCCAGTGCATATAAATTGGTTGAAAAATCAAATGTGTGTCCTTGGGGCATGCTTATGTCCCATGCAAGAAATGGGAATGAATTTCAAACACCAGGGCATCGTTGATTGCCGGCAAAATATTGAGATGCCTGGTTTTAAAATTATAGTAAATCCAAAACTCATCTGAAATTCATGAAACATGGCATGCTATCATGGAATGGCACCCGACATGCTGTGGCATTTTTCGTGTCCATTTTGAGAGAAGGCGCACTCGAATAATGACAGCCAACAAAGGCATTTTGAAAAAATAGCTGCCACTTTAATATCTCAAACGTTTGTAGAATTCAAACCGTGTGCGTTCTGTTAACCATTCACGTGACGCCACGTGTCTTAGTTTTAATGGCTGTATGAGGTGCCGTGCGGACAGCTGCTTGACCTTGCCTGAACGGGAGGCGTGCGAGCGCATACTGGTGCGCAGGCTGACCGAGAGGCGTGCAAGCTGTCCTCCAATGCGCAGGCTCACCGGGAAGCGTGCGAGCTGTATGCTGCGCATGCTCACTGGGAAGCGAGCCCTTTGACTTCCATGGCCGCCCGCCTTCCTCTCCATTAATGGCGCCCGAGCCGCTGTTTAATATGGGCGGCCTTATTGTTCGCCTCCCATTCCCCTCCCTCACGCAGACCTCCACCAACGCCATGGCGCAGAACGATCATCTGCCACTAGTCTTCAAGTTTGGTGAAGTCGACTTCGAGCCGGAGGAGATAGAAAATAAGGAGGAATGGGGCCTCATGGACATGGCCCAGAACGAGCTGGCTGCGGCGGTTGCTGCCCCCGCTCCCGTCCCAGCTCCCATCCCCGCGCCCGCGCCAGCGACCATCCCCGTAGCATTGACGGGCTGGTCGCCGAGCACTATCGGAGATGTGGAAGCCGCGGGCGTCAGCGAGGTCTCTGCGGACCCGAGCGAGCTCGTGTACATGCCATTGCCAGCGCCCGTGCCTGTGCGCGCCCCTCCACCCACCATGGCGCCGGCCCCCGTGCGTTTGGCTGCACCCGCCGCGCACGTGCCCATGCGCGCGCCCCCCTCAGCGGCATGGGACGCTGCCGTCAACCGCTACCTCTCAGCGGCACCAGTTGCCGTCCTCCCGTGCCCCGCCCGTCGATCGCGTGATGACATGATGTTTGATTTACAAGTGAAGAACATTTTGGGCTGCCTTGAAGACTTCGACAACGGTGTCCCAGAGGACGACAACGACAACGACGGCGCGGCACGCCGCCTCCGCCGCCGCCAGAAATATTATTTTGGGGTTTAATATTGTATCTCAAATTCTCAATCATATGCATATAGTGTGACTGAATGAAAGATATGGTTTGAACGAACTTACATTTTTCTCTCTTAATGTACAGACTAATGAAATGATTTTCTTTTGAAAAAATGTCAATGGTTTTTAAATATAAAACACTCATCGCAAACGCTTTAGTTAGAACACCCAGATGCAAACCGACAGCTTCCCCAAGAAGCCAAGGGAAAATGTGCCGAGCAGGATTTCTGCATCCCTTCAACGCAAACGGTTGTTTTGCACGACCCGTGTGCAACCACGTACAAACAATTGGTTAAGATTTACATATCTGTCATTCTGGGTATGTTGCCATTTGTCATACTGGAAAGATTGACATTTGTTTATCTAGTAACATTGCCATTTGTCAACCTTGTAACATTGCGATTTGTCAAAATATGCAGCTAGAAATCACTAGCACTATCTAAATTTTGCAACTAAAATCACTAGCACAGTTCATATGGACACCACTAGCAGGCGTGAGTTGATGGACGCATATGCAAATGTATCATTGATTACATACAACAAGTCATCAACCCACAATGACAACGAGGATACACGTTGGATTATAGATCATTTCCAATAAAACATTCTAGTAAAGTTTTTTTCACACAACAAATAACAAAGCGATGAAATGAACTTCAGCTCAACCACTGGTCGGCGTTGGAAACGCTTGCTTTGAACCAGAAGTGATTCTCTGGGAAGGGCCAGCTACTGTCAATCTCGAGACCAACGCAAGACTGATCATCCAGGCTGAAGCGGCCTATGTCAGGACTCATATTGGGATGGTAGGGGAGCATAGCAATGTCCGAGGTATAGATACAGTTGCTTCTCATAAATGGTAGTAACATTGTCTCACTAGCAGCTGGATCGCCTTCCACCATCATTGGATAGTTTTGTCCAAGGAAGAGCGAGTTTCCTCCAAGACTTTCAATACTGAACCAGGGAGAAGGTGTTGGCGCTAGTACACTAGTATCCATCCCGAATACCCTGCAACGGATGTTGGAATAGGTCCGGAGAGTGCGACCATGCGAGACAACACCTGCTTCCTTAGTAACATCAGCAGTGCCCGATATACAGACAAGAAGAGTGATCCATCGGAATAAGTTGGCAGGCGCCACTGAGTATATGGGTCCTGCTCATCCTCATGCTCGTGATCATCAACATCGTCATCTCCCCCTTGGTTACAAAAAATTTCAAGTATAGGTGGTGGAATGTTCACAGGACCATGGAAACACAAGAAGGTTAATTAATTAGTAAAGGGAAACTAGCTAACCCGCATGCATGTGGATGAAACAATTATAATTACGGTGGAATACAAACGTACCGAAAGCATGATGATTCCATGCAAAAACTATGCCATGAGTGGTGGCAGCAAACACAAGACCCTCGTATTGGATTGCATCACAGTACTCATCTGTGTACAGAAATTGAGTTTTGAGCAATATCCATCGAGGCATGGAAGTAAGGAAGGCAACAAGCTTGTCGAATATAGCAACAACTTCATAGTTCGTGTAATCCCAAGAGCGGTTGGGAACTCGACAAATTGCTATCTTCCGTAGACGACAGTCACCATGATCGTATTTGAACTCACGTAGAATACCGGTGTACTCAACCTCTAGGCATTCGTCTGAGATTTTTGGAAGTGGAACCCGGTGACCAGTGTACACATTCACAAGTTCCCACTCGCAGTTGTACCCAATATAAACAACCCAATCTCCATTTGCGCCTACCCAAGCCTTGCCCTCAAGCGATGGAATCTTAACATTGCACGTATCATTATCAAGCGGCATCAACTTGCACAAGACGAGGCTTCCCTCGTCCCCGCGCCAGTCAGCAGGGTCACGGCGAAGAAGATAGGGGAGATCAAACCGCTCCTGGACCCTTGGGTTCCTTGTAATGATGTTATTAGTTGAGTCGAGAATGGTCTTGAACGAACCTGCCATGCTAGCCGAGGTGATGACGTCGCACCGATCAATGAGTTCCTCCACCACGTCATCTTTCAGATCGGGGCAAGAATAACAGGGTCGTTTCTGGCCTATTCCCTCCATGGAGAAGATGATCGAACAATGGCAGAAGGAAGGGTGAAGGCAAATGGAGGGAGGACGAGCGTGCGACAGCAGTTCCAAATCGAGAGGGAAAGGCGAAGAGGCGGTGGATGGTTGCCACGGTACACGAAGAGGCGCTTGGGGAGTGAACGGTTGCCACAGAGGTCACACACTGACGACAAGGGCCGAGTGAACCGCATGAGTATATCGCACACACCTTGATCTGGCTGACCATTTCTTTTGTGTTGCCTAATCACAAACAGTTCATCCGAGTGAACCGCATGCCGTATATCGCACACACCTTCATCTGGCTGCCCGTTTCTTTTGTGTTGCCTAATCACAAACAGTTCATCTGAATGAACCGTATGCTGTGTATCGCACACACCTTCATCTGGCTGCCCGTTTCTTATGTTCCTCCTCATCGCAAACAGTTAATTGAACTGAACCGTATGCCCTTCATGCACACGCAACTAAAACCTGAACCGTTTTTTATGCATCCGTCATCGCAAACGTTTTATACATTTCTGACGGTTTTCATACACCACCGTTTGCGATTATTGCATCGCACACAGTTTCTCGAAGGGTCTCTGATCGTAGTGTCGCGTTAGCAGCATCCTGCAGTAGTGATAGACTCTACGATATTTATGTTCATGGTGTTCATATCCTACTCATGCTAGTATTCGATGTTACTTATGCATAATGCATGTTCATGACCGTTTTCGCTCTCTAGCTGGCCGCTTCTCAACCTATTTGCTAGCCTTCACATGTACTAAGTGGGAATACTGCTTGTGCATCAAAATCACGAAACCCAAGTTATTCCAGATGAGTCCACCATATATCTAACTATATGCGGTATTACCGTGCCGTTCTAAGTAAATTTGTATATGCCACCTCTAAAAACTTCAAATACACACCAGTTTTTGTGTGCCTGGATTGTTCATAGAGTGACAGGAGGTAGTCAGTATCTTCCATGCTAAGCGGGTTATTCTCATGATGAGTGTTTATTCACTCGTCCTTGCACGAGAGGGGCGGTAATAGGGATGTCCAGTCCTGTTGGGGATATAACTATTGGGTATGACCCGGCCCCTCCTGGGCGGGTCATACCACTGGCGACTTAAAGAGGAAGATGGCGGATCATGAAGCAAGCCTATTGAAGGCCCAAGACCTAGAGGCAACTTGAGGCCCAAGAGGATGAATCGCCATATATGTAACTTGTATTGTAAGGCAGGTTTAGTTAGTCACCGAGCCGGACACGTTGTGTATGAGCCGGCCGGGACTCTGTAAGCCACCGGGCATCAACCTGTGTATATAAAGGGGTGACCCGGCGGTGGGTTAGGGCAGATAACGATCGATCGAGAGCTAGGTCAGCGTATTCGCTCCATAGTAAACGAAACCCAAACAATACAACCTAAAGAAGGAGTAGGCTTTTACCTCGTTGAGAGGGGCCGAACCTGGGTAAACTCTCTGTATCCTTGTCCCGTTTAACCCCTTCAAGCTAACTACGTCGCGATGGCTCCACACCTAAGTCCTTTTGCTAGAGCATCTGTCATGTTAAGTCCACGACAGTTGGCGCCCACCGTGGGGCCAGCGCACGGTGGCCTCGAGTTCTTGAAGGGCAGCTTCGCAGGGATCAAGGGATACGTCGTGGGCTGGATGGCCAAGAGTCATCGCGGCAAGCTCTACATCGATGACGCTGGCTAGGACCCCGAGGCCGGCTCAATTGAGTACGGGTACCGGGTCCCCTTCGGCGGAATCCACGCCTTCATCGGCAAGATCGGCGAGTCAGGGCCTGAGCCGGACACCTGCACCAACATCGTCGAGATGGCTCAGCGAACACGGCCCACCAAGGTTCAAGCTGCCGCGAAGCGCGCCTTTGTCAATTTCATCCATGGGGCGAATCTTGAGGAAGGATCTGTATTTGGTGGTGAGACGGCCATCTACTCCGATGGTGAGTCATCAACCAGTGAGACCAATTCAATGTGTCAACTGCAAGACGGCCGGCTTGGGGGCTGTTCTGATGGTGATAGTATTCCGGACCCCTATGAGCCGCTGAACAGGGTTGCAATCTTCTTGGCCGGTACACAACCAGTGCTCGGTTCGACGACCGCCACGGCTATGACCTCTACCTCAACGGCTGTGGCGACGGCTGGTGCAAGCGGTTTTGCGCGCCCGTTGGCTCAAGTTCTAACTGAGCTATTGGATGCTTTGGCGACTTTGATGGGGGCGGAGGTAACCCTGGAAACTCAGGAACAACATAAAGTGGATGTCGCGAGGTTACGAGATGAGATAGCTCAAGCCAAGGAAGAACTGGCGGCCGAGAATGCTAGGATGGCCACGGAACAAGCTTCTTTGGATGCTCAGGCACAACGGATTCAGGCAGAGTCTTTCCGGCTTACGTTGGATCAAAACACTTCAAACGCCATCATGAGGAGGAGGCATCAGACCCGTTTGCCCACAGAGTTTGAGGCTAGGACCCTTTTTAACACGCCTGGGGCAGGGACCAATGACCTGCCCATGGTGAACGAGGCCGTTGAGACGCCCATGACCAGAGTGTCAGTTCAGCCGCGTATTGTGGACCTGCCTCATTTGAATTTGACTCTGTCTCAGCATGTGCCAACGCCGTCGGGTCATTATTCTCACCCACTGGATAATATGACTGCTGCGGCAACACGATTGGCGGCTCTCCCAGTTGAAGGCGAGTCTCCAGCGGCGATAGAGATGCGGAGGGCCAGAGAACTTCTTCAGACAGCAGTAGCTCAACAGACAGCTTATTCTTACAGCCGTGAAAGGATTCACTCGACCCCTTGTCCGAGCCGGAGTTATAGTAGACATATTGACTCGCCAGTAGTTTCAAGCGGTGAGCAACACCATAACCAGCCTCATAGGCATGACCCGGCGAGCGGTGGTGTCGATGCTCAGACTTTGGTGGATCAGGGCAGGGCGCATCGGGAGGCTCAGCTGGCGGCTCAGCTAGCGGCTCAATAGCAATCTCCGGTTTATCCATCAACGTCTGTGGAGGCAGGAGTGACCTCTAGAACCTTGGGTGTGCCATGTTTAGTGCCAGCCCTGTGCAACGAGCGCTTACCAAAGGATTTCAAGGGCCCCCGTAAGGTGCCTAACTACACAGCGGATCAGCCCCCAGAGGCTTGGATTGAGAGCTATGAGATGGCTATGGAGATGTTGGATGTTAGTGATGCTGCATGTGCTAAGTATTTCACCATGATGTTGGATGGGCCGGCTCGTACTTGGTTGAAAGGGCTGCCTGCTAACTCCATTAGGTCATGGGCGGAGCTGAAGACGCGCTTTATTCAGAATTTTAAAGACACATGCAAGCAGCCTATATCGATTCTGGATTTAGACTCCTGCATCCAAGGTGAGGGCGAGTCAACAACCAATTGGGTGCGCCGAATCTCAGCCGTTATACACTCATCAGACAGTATCAACGCCAGCTCAGCAGTCCTGATGTTGGAGAAGAATTGTCGTTTCCTTCCCCTTAAACAGAAACTGGGGCAGCTTAAGCGCCACTGCAATGATAAGGGGGAGCTCATGGCGGCTCTTCTCAAATATGCCGACTCTGATAGTACAAAGGACCATGAGTCCAATGAGGAGAAGGCTGGCAAGGGGAAGAAGGGCGGCAATGCAAGAGGGCAACAACATAATACGGCGGGTCAAAGTGGCAATGGTAAGCGCAAAGCTGACGACGGTTTAGACTCTGTGGCTAACACCAATACGCAGAATACCAATCAGCATCGTAAGGGAAAGACACCCCGGCTTGGAGGGCCAAAGTTCAACCTCGAGGCGATGATGAACCAGCCTTGCCCAAAGCATGGTACGCGGGAGAAACTGGCCAATCATCTAAGGAAGGGTTGCTTCATCACGAGGGAATACAAAAATTCCAATTTCTTCCAGAATAATCATGGCCCGAATGGCGGTTCAGGCTCTTGCTCTCATGGACCTGGCTTTGGCGGTGGTGGATCAAACTCCAGTTTTCAGGACCAAGGCAATCAAGGCGGTTTTTATCAACAATCCGGTCAAGGGAATCAACAGCAACAGTCTGGTTATCAGAGTAATCCAAAGCAGTTGAATAGTGGACAGTATCATGTGTTCACCACAAGTTTATGCAAACGAGACCAGAAGGTTCATAAAAGGGTAGTGAATGCAGTTGAACCGGCGGTCCCTCGTTACTTGCGATGGTCTAAACATCCTATTATTTGGAGCCGTGAGGATCACCCACCCCGGGTTGACAATCCGGGTCAGTTGGCTTTGGTGGTTGCGCCTCAGGTTGGGGTACAAGTTTACTAAGGTGCTCATGGATGGAGGCAGCAGCATCAATATCCTTTACTATGACACTTTCCGTCGTATGAATTTGACTGATAAAGATCTTAAGCCGTCTAATAATGTTTTCCATGGCGTGGTGCCTGGTAAGTCAGCGTATCTAGTGGGCAAGATAGCTTTGGAAGTGGCTTTCGGTGATGATCATGATTATCGAGCTGAGACGTTGACTTTCGAGGTGGTCAAGATCAAGAGCCCTTATCACGCCTTGTTTGGGCAATCGGCTTATGCGAGGTTTATGGCAAGACCTTGTTATATTTATCTGCAGCTTAAGATGCCGAGTCATAAGGGTACCATCACAGTGCATGGGAACAGGAAGATAGCCTTGGAATGTGAAGAGGGCGATGATGCTTACGCTGAGTCTGTTTGTGCAACAGAGGAGTTGAAGTTTTACAAAGATAACGTTGACCCGGCAGATATGACACCTTTGAAGAAGCCGACCACAGAGCATGACCCTCTGCTGAAGTTTAAGTCAACAGATGACACAAAGCTAGTTGATTTTGTTCCTGGAGACTCGTCCAAGCAATTCAGTATCAGTGCGAATATGGATCTGAAATAGGAAAGCGCGTTCATCGAGTTCATCTGTGAGAACAGGGACATCTTTGCGTGGAAACCTTCTGACATGCCAGGTGTACTGAGGGAACTAGCTAAGCACACTCTTAATATTGATCCAAAGTTTAAACCGGTCAAGCAATTCCTTTGTCGTTTTAATGAAGAGAGGCGCAAGGCCATTGGTGAAGAAGTGGCGCGGCTCTTGGTGGCTGGGTTTATCATTGAGGTTTTTCATCCTGAGTGGTTGGCTAACCCGGTGCTGGTACTTAAGAAGAACGACACTTGGTGTATGTGTGTGGATTACACAGATCTTAACAAGGCTTGTCCGGCTGATTGCTCTCCCCCGTATTAATCAGATCATTGATGCTACGACGGGTTGTGAGCGTTTGAGTTTTTTTGGATGCTTACTCTAGTTATCATCAGATCAAGATGGCAGTCAAGGACCAGGAGAAGACGGCTTTCATCACTCCCTTTGGGGCCTTCTGCTATGTGTCTATGCCTTTTGGGCTCAAGAGTGCCCACGTGACTTATCAACGGTGTGTTCAGAATTGCCTCCATGACCAGATTGGATGCAATGTTCATGCTTATGTGGATGATATTGTTGTGAAATCCAGGAAGAAGAGACCTTGATAGATGATTTGAAAGAGACCTTTCACAATCTCCGGGTCTACAAGATGATGCTTAACCCGGCCAAGTGTGTCTTTGGTGTGCCAGCAGGCAAGCTCTTGGGTTTTTTGGTTTCTGAAAGGGGCATTGAAGCTAACCCAGAGAAAATCAAGGCTATCACTTCCTTGGCTAAGCCGGCGTGTATTAATAATGTCCAGCGTGTGGCAGATCGTATTGCGGCCTTAAGCCAGTTTATAAGCCAGTTGGGCGAGAAGGCAATCCCTCTGTACCAGATGATGAAGAAAACAGACCACTTTGTTTGGAGTGATGCTACTGATCAGGCGTTTGAGGCATTGGAAAAGCAGTTGGCTCAGCCGCTGATCCTTGCAGCTCCTATTGATAAGGAGCCCTTACTGTTATATGTGGCTGCTAATAGCCGAGCCGTCAGTGTGGCAATTGTTGTGGAACGGAAGGAAGCAGTCAAGGAATATCCGGTTCAGCGGCCGGTTTATTATATCAGTGAAGTACTCATTGAATCCAAGCAGAGGTATCCACATTGGCAGAAACTGGTGTATGGAGTGTTCATGGCTAGTCGTAAGCTGAAGTAGTATTTCTTTGGTCATCCCATCAGTGTGGTCAGTTCTGCTCCTCTAGGAGATATTATTCAAAACAGAGAAGCCACAGGTCGGGTTGCCAAGTGGGCTATTGAGCTTGGACCCCATGGTTTGAAGTACATGCCTTAGACAGCAATCAAGTCTCAAGCACTTGCGGATTTCATCAATGACTGGACAGAGTTGCAGATGCCTGTGGAGAAGCCGGATAGCACATATTGGACTATTCACTTTGACGGATGCAGGCAATTGGAAGGCTCGGGGGCTGGAGTTATTTTGACCTCCCCACGAGGTGATAAATTTTGTTATGTCTTAAGGTTGATGTTCCCTTGTACTAACAATGCAGCTGAGTATGAAGCCCTGCTCCATGGTCTTCGGACGGCTAAAGAGATGAATCTAAGCCGGGTAAGGTGCTTTGGCGACTCAGATTTGGTGGCTCAGCAAGTTTCAGGCACTTGGGATTCCAAAGATCCACTCATGGCGGCTTATCACCGAGAGGTTGATGCTATTGCTGGTCATTTCAAAGGTTATCAGGTGGAACATGTTGACCGCAGGAAAAATGAGGCGGTTGATGCTTTATGCCGGCTTGGATCCCAACTTCCATATTTGGCTTATATGACCCGGGGTGAGTTACCTGAAGATGAAGTTTTCGCCAGGCAGATAACCCGGCGGTCTAAGTCAATGGAGAGTTGCACCGATGCAGTGTTACAGGGGCGTTTCAACGTTGTGTTTCTCCTGAGGAGGGCCGTGAGATTCTACGAGAGATTCATGAAGGCGGCCATCATGCCGGCCCTAAGTCTCTTGTGGCTAAGGCTTTTCGTCATGGGTTTTATTGGCTGACGGATCATGCAGATGCAGAGGATTTGGTCAGTAAATGTGATGGTTGTCCAAAAAATTCAAGACGAGCTCATGTGCCAGCTCAAGAATTGAGGATGATTCCAATTACTTGGTTGTTTGCAGTCTGGGGGCTGGATATGGTTGGGCCTTTTAAAAGATCCAAGGACAAAAAGACTCACCTCTTGGTGGCGGTTGACAAGTTTACAAAGTGGGTTGAGGCAGAGCCGGTCAGTTAATGTGACGCGGCAACGGCGGTTCAGTTCATCGAAAAGGTGATTTTCCGTTTTGGCTACCCTCACAGTATCATCACTGATAATGGCACTAATTTATCTAAAGGTTCTATGAAAGAATTTTGTCAACGTGAACATATTCGTCTTGATGTGTCATCTGTGGCTCAACCCCAGTCCAATCGTCAAGCTGAAAGAGCCAATCAAGAAATCTTGAGAGGCATCAAACCACGGCTTATAGTCCCTTTACAGAGGACTCCGGGTTGTTGGGTGGAGGAGTTTCCCTTAGTCCTATGGAGTATCAATACTACCCCCAACAGATCTACAGGTTACACGCCTTATTTCATGGTTTACGGAGCAGAGGCGGTTCTCCCTAATGACATCCGTTACGACTCGCCCCATGTGGCGGCTTATGTTGAAGCTGATAATGAAAAAGCACGCCAGGATGCTCTTGACCTTATGGATGAGGATCGTGACCTTGCGGCGGCTCGTTCGGTGATTTACCAGCAATATCTACGTCATTATCATAGCCGCCGGGTTAAAACCAGGACCTTTCAAGAAGGAGATTTGGTGCTCCGGCTCATCCAGGATCAAACTGACATGCACAAGCTATCCCCACCTTGGGAAGGGCCTTTTGTCAGCAAAAATCTGAACAACGGGTCATACTACCTCATTGATGTTCAAGAGCACAAGGACTCACGCAAGTCTGAGGAGGAGACCCGCCGGCCATGGAATATTGCTCATCTTCGGCCTTATTACACCTGAGCCACCGGCTCTTGTGATGTACATATTTCTACCAATGTATATATTATGACTAGTATAATAAAGCCGGCATCCCTGATATTTCAGGGCCTCTGTCGTTTCATTTCTGAGAATCTGAGTCTTTATTGTCTCTTCATAAGATCACTTGGGGGCTTCCTGCTTATTGAGCATAGCTATGACTACCCTCTTGATCCGGCTTGTATGCCTTGATTGCAAAATACTTGGGGGCTTCCTGCTCATTGAGCATAGCTATGACTACCCTCTTGATTCGGCTTGTATGCCTTGATTGCAAAATACTTGGGGGCTTCTTGCTCATTGAGCATAGTTATGACTACCCTACTGATCTGGCTTATACGCCTGGAATGAAATATTACTTGGGGCTCTTTTTTAATGAACAGAGCTTTGTTGTCCCTTGTGATAGGCTTGGACGCTAGGTGTATTCACCAAAAACTCGGTTTATCCTGCCTTTGTTTGCCTGCCACTCCGACCAGGTAATCCTGGAATGACTCGTCGTACTCTTGACAATCAATCTTCTAAAAAGGCCCTGAATTTATCAAAGTTAAAATGGCGATTGGTCATGTGAGGTCCGGCTTACGTGTTTGAATTAAGGTTTAACTCAGTGGGTGTGCAGCCCTTGAATAGCACTTGACATTAAGGCTTGGCAGCCTATGAATGCCTTATTTTTCTGGTTTATATTTGCTTTGTCTTTTTTAAGGTTTCTCTTTGTACCATATTGACATATGGTTGATCATTGATTAGGGCCATGTTGCCCTGATCCTTATGATTTATATTTGAATGTATCCAGTGTTTAGCTAACCCGGCCTGGCTTTGGATGTTAGGTCGCCAGTGTGTGATGATTATGAGCTTGGAGTTTTTCACTCTGAGTTTTGGGATATTACTCTTTGCTGTCTATAGCGTTGTAAGCCAACAGTATGAATAAATTTCATAGGGCGCTGCGCTCTGGGCTTTTGGGTTGTTACCCTTATTACGTGCGGTGTTGTAAGCCGGCAGTATGAACAAGTATCACAGGTATGATATATACTTTGTTATGATTATATGAGGTTTTGATAAACCCGCCCTAGTTATGGACGATACAGTCACCAGTGGATTTTATATGGGGCATTATAACCCGCATTGGGGTAAACCGTCAGGGTACTTGTTCTCTGTTTGTATGCAGGGCTTAGGATAACATGAGCAGCAAGGTTTACAATGATTATGAGCATAAACACTGGATCTTCAAATCAGATCGAACGGCTCATAAGTATTATGCAAATAAACACGCATGATGGCGAGGCAGATCATGCTTTTTTCAACTAACCTATTACAAGGCATCATGTGGCCACAAAAGAATAAGTGTTTTAAGACACACAACATTCATATGCTGTGGTTGATAACCCGGCTCATGGTTCAAGACTCCTGGTCTTGGCGGGTCGAGGCTTCCAGATCATCCTGCACTGGCTCTTCTTCCTCTATTGTCTGGAAGTTAGGCGATGACTAATCGATCCCAGTCAAAGCTTTGAAAACGGCTTCATCGTCTATAAGGGTTGACGGGTCAATGTCAGGAGCGAAGGTATGCTTACGTGTTGGCGGGATAAGGTCCATGGACTCATGAACCGGCGCCTTCACTTTAGAATTTGTGGCATCATAAACCGGATGGTATTTGGAAAGATCAGTTTCCTCAGCCAGTTTGCTTGCCCATGGACGCATTTCTCTTGCTATTTGAGCGATGCCTTTAGCACTGAACGGAGAGCCGTCTTCTTTGACACTGGGATAGCCGGCTGATATTTCTTCCAGGTCAAGCTCAGCCTGCCACGCCTTTGCCCGGCTTAAGGCAGTAATAGCACCGGCTCTTGCGGCTGATCGTTTTAGTTCTTCCACCCTTTGTGGTAACACAAACAGCCTCTCCAATACTTCCTTGATGAGGGAAGGTGCTTTCCCTATATAAAGCTACAGTAATAGCCCGTTGAGCACCAGTGTACAGCTGCTCCACAAGGGTATATATCGCTTTCAGCTTTATGCGCATGTCATCGCCAAGCTTGGAGCTTCTGGAGCCTGTTTTAACACGTATGATTATAAACCGGCTCAATAATTGATGATGAAATATTGAAGTATACTATTACTTACCAAAGATGGCCACTGTCATGTTGTTGATTTGCTGCTTTAAACTAGACAATTCATCAGTCACCGGTTTAAGGGTTGCTTCGGCATCTTCTGCTCTTTTCACAAGTGTTCCCCTCTCGGTCTCCCAGCCAGCTTTGTCAGCACTGAAGTCTTGTTTAAGTTTCTCGATGTTTTCCAAGGCAGACTTCAATTCTGGTTTGGCTTTTGAAGTCTCAGATTGTTGTGTCTGAATATTGGCCCTAAGATCCTAGACTTGAGTTTCTTTCATATTTAATTTAGCCTGCAACATGAACAAGATAGGACGCATTATGATCATATTATTTGAAGTCCCAAGCACAATACAAGTATTTTACTTGGCACTTGGGGGCTAATGCATATTGCTATTTTTCAAGACAATTCTATGATGACCCGACAAAACTTCTATAGTCGATTCATGGGGGCTACATACTTGGAATTTATTCACAGTTATAATGATAAAGTCCCTGTTTATCCATCCTGCTTAAACTGGCCCTTGGGGGCTACATGTGCAAACTTGATCACTAATATTTGAAGTCCTGGTTTATCTTGTCAGTTTAAGCCGGCCCTTGTGAGCTGTATATGTGAGATTCAGAGCTATGTTTTGAAGATCCGGCTTCAGCTATACAGCTTAAGCCGGCCCTTGGACGCTACTCGATTCTACAATTCTACCAGACTATGACATGGATATCAAATTCCACACAAATGTTTAAAGTCTACATCATATTCAAGTTTATCATATCCAGTAGATTTGGCAGCTGGCATTGATATATTTATATAGAGAAGATGGTGGTATTTACCTCAAAACGTTCCTTCCTAAGATTGACTAGGCCGGCTTCAAAGTCACAACTGGTGTGAAGGCGGTTTAAATAACCAGAGTGAATCTCTTGAGCACTGAACTGAGCATAGCTTTCCAAGTCCACTTTCCATTTGCCTTTGTCAATAGCAGAGAACTCTTCTTTGGCGTTCTGTCTGGATAGGGCAGTGGGGTTGCCTAGGGCTGTATAAGCTGTGCCAGTGATCATTATATCTTCAGTCTCTTGAGCCGGCTGAGCAAGACTTGGCGGTTTGGCTGGTTCCGGATCAACATTCATGGGATCCGCGGTGATCGGGTGTTCTGGTGGCGGATCATCTGTGGCTGCCTCTGAAGTTTGATTCAAAGACTCAGATATGGTCTTCTCCGGGTCAGCATCTTTGGCCGGTTTGTCAACTTTCCGTTTTTTGCTGGGCTTGGCCATAGTGCTGAAAACAAGACATAAGACAGGGTTGATATAACAGTGGAGTTCATAACTAAAGGCAAATAAGCTTAAAAGTGTTTCTTACCCAGGCACAGTTTTGAAAGGAGGGACTTGAGTCCCAGTTGAGTCGCCAGAGGAAGAATGAGAAGTACCCTGATAGTTTGAATCATATGGGTTAAGAGGTTGTCGAAAAAGACCCGCCTTGGGGTAAGTTAAGTCGGAAATATTTGAAACCTCTGGACGGCGCTTGCGAGGAGCAGGTGTGTTTGGTAAGCTGGAGGAGAGAATCCCGCCACCACTGTTCCGGATCGTGCGGCGAGCCTCATGATGCTGCTTCTTCAAAATAAAGTTGGGATCCAAGTAAGCTAAAGGATGAGAAAACCTTACTTTCCGGCTTGCTTGATGAACTTTCTGTCTTGCCACAGGTTCTGAGTCGGAGGAAAGGATAGCTACCTCTTCGCCATCTGCGTGGCTGCCTTCCGCATCATCCTGATAATGATCATTGTCGATAAGATGTATAAGAAATGAGCCAAGGGAGTCAAGGTCTACCTCCGACTCAACATCCTCCAAATCAAATAGCTCGGAGGTGTTGGTTTTCTTCTTGGCGGACTTCTTCTGTGCCTTGTTCTTCGTCCGAGTTTTCTTGGCCAGCTTATCTTGTAGCTTTTTTCTCCAAAAAGGTGAATCGGCCTGTAAAAATTAAATGGGTGTAAAAGGGCAATTTAAGTAAAGATATGATTCAACTAAAAAATTGGTTCAAAGCTTACAGCTGGCGGTTTGTTAAGAGCGCAGAAAGGATTCAATCCAGTTTTGCTGCAGTCTGCTAAGCTCTCATTCGGAGAGACTTGGTCATGTCGTTGATGTCATCATCAGTTAGTTGAATCTGGCAGTGGCGCTGTGGATCTTTTAAATCGCAGGTGTACTCGCACATCAAGCCAGAGCAACAGCTTAAGGGCATAATCCTCTAGGCGACCCAACATCGAACCAGGTCGATCCAGGTCAAACCATTGGCCAGTAAGGCTATGATCTTTGAAAAGATGGGCATATACTTGGCCCGTTCTGCTGTGCCGATCCGATCAGGGAGGGGTGCATGTTGCTAAGCCGGCTCTCACGATAACCCGGCAAAGGATTTTCCCCTTCAGGAGAGGTGTCTTGGCAATAAAACCTTGTTTAGTTCCAATCCTTGGGGTGACTGGACAGCTTGGTGGCTGGGAAGGTGGCGTCTTTTCGCCTCTGAATTAAAATACCTTCTAATTCTAGGCTGGGCCCGTCGGTCAATTCAGTCTGGCAGTTTAAATAGTAGAACTCTCTGAATAGTTCTACGATGGGTTCTTGCTGGAGATATACTTCACAAAACACTTGAAAGTTGCAGATATTTGTGACAGAATTGGGTCCGATGTTTTGAGGATGGAGTTGGAAGAAGTGCAGTACATCACGAAAAAAAATTGAGCCGGGCGGAGTGAACCCCCGAAGCATGTGATCAATGAAGACGATAACTTCGCCCTCCTTGGGTTGAGGAGGGGTTTCTGTGCCTGGGACCCTCCAATGGATGGCCTCTTTCTTGGCTAAGACGCCTGTTTGGACGTACTCATTCAGAAATTCTTCGGTAACCCGGGAGACGACCCAGTTGCATGATGTGACGGTTTTGGCTTTAGACATTCTTGACTACAAAGGAAAATATCGACCAGGTTAAGATCATGTTGTTAAGCCAGCCATTGATTAAAATAAGGTACTACAAAGAGTCTATGTGTTAAGTCGGAAAATAACACTGAGTTATACAGGTACATATACTGGCGGCTTAAAAGGGGACTAATGGTACATGGCGGGTTATGGATTATCAGTTAAGCCGCCCGAACAGTTGTCCTATTTCAGATCTATAAGAGAGGAATTGCTAATTGTTGGGTAAACAGATTTAAAGTTTGGTACTATCATTTTGGATCTATGGCAGTTCAGAAAACAAAATAAATTCCAGACCTAAAATAAGGTCAGTGAAAGAACTCATGTGTTCAGATGGATCTTGTGCAGAAAAAAGTATCTGCTACGATTGGAAAAAGATGCTAGAACTACTACAGTGCGTTTTTCAGTGCCGTGTTCAGAATCAACTACACGATCTAGAGAAGAACGGGGAAGAACAGAAAAGAACTCCGACAAACAGCAGAACCCTAATGTAGATCTATAGCAAGGAATGATGAATACCTGTTGGCGCTGATGAACATCGGCGAAGTGTTGTGATTTCTGGACGCGTTCAGGTTGATGCAGCGGCCTGGATGCGAGTTGTTGAAGAAGGTCGACGGTGGCAGCGGAGCTCTGCTTGCGGTAGCGTCGAGAGCAAGGAGAAGAAGAGGCAGCGGTAGGGGGTAAAATTGAAAACGAAGGATCCCTGTCCCTATTTATAAGGCAACGGATGGATGGCATGTGCGGGAATCGAGGAGGCCAAAAATGATTATGTGGCTGCACGGGCGCCTCGAATTTCAGAAGGTCCATTAAAGATAAAGATCTTTTGAGATAATCGGGGCTGCGTGCGAAGTTAATGCAAGATGACGTCATGGAGGGTTAACGAGATTCTGTGAGCTGACATCATGGCGGGTTATTGCAAGTTCATGAAAATTGACGATACAAGATTTTGTCAAGTCAAGCACTGAAGATTGATATGAACAAGTTCAAATCAACATGGGGCCTAATATTGGGGATATAACTATTGGGTATGACCCGCCAAGGAGGGGTCGGGTCATACCACTGACGACTTAAAGAGGAAGATGGCGGATCATGAAGCAAGCCTATTGAAGGCCCAAGACCAAGAGGCAACTTGAGGCCCAAGAGGATGAACCGCCATATATGTTACTTGTATTGTAAGGCAGCTTTAGTTAGTCACCGAGCCGGACACATTGTGTATGAGCCGGCCAGGACCCTGTAAGCCGCCGGGCATCAACCTATGTATATAAAGGGGTGAACCGGCGGCGTGTTAGGTCAGATAACGATCGGTCGAGAGCTAGGTGAGCGTATTCGCTCCCTAGTAATCGAAACCCAAGCAATACAACCTAAAGCAGGAGTAGGCTTTTACCTTGTTGAGAGGGGCCGAACCTGGGTAAACTATCTGTGTCCTTTGTCCTGTTGAACCCCTTCAAGCTAACTACGTCGCGATGGCTCCACACCTAAGTCCTTTTGCTAGGGCATCTGTCGTGCTAAGTCCACGACAAGTCCCGAATTCAAAATTGCAAATAATTAAACAAAATTCCCCCAGGATTGTTGTTGGTATGGACGGTACCTGTGGATTCCGTTAGCCGTGGAGTGTGTATGATTGGTGGAGGGGGAGTAAACCTTTACTTTTTATCGCTTGGGAACCGCCACTAATGTGTTTAGCATGGAAGATACCGATAACTAATGGTCACGAAGTAAACAAGAAGGGTGCATTTCTCAAAATTTCATTTATCTCTGTTTCAAAAATATGAGCTCTGGCACCACTGCAAATCACTGCTTCCCTCTACGAAGGGACTATCTATTTACTTTCATGTTGTGTCATCACCTTCTCAAATAAGTGCCAGATCTAAGAGCACTATTTTCATCCTCATGCATTGTGTATAGCTAATGTTGGGTGCATCATGACTGAATCTTTTCTACCATGAATTACAATGTTTAGTCATTGCCTGAACTTTGGAGGTGCTCCGCATTTATGTTTTGCGGTCCCAGAAAGGGCTAGCGAGATACCACTATTGTAATATTAGATCATGGTTGTTTTGACAAAGTGTTGTCATTTGGGATATCCTATTATTGCTCGCTAGTTGATTATGCCATTGATATGAGTTAATATAATTTTTAAGAGTTATTGTCGACATGCTTAGTCATGATATTTCCTGAAAACCTGGGTGCTACTTAAGCTTATTTATGTAGACAAGAGCAAAAGAGTTCATAAAAGTTTTTCATTTTCACTTTCAGTTTATCAATTGAATTGCTTGAGGACAATCAAATGTTTAAGCTTGGGGGAGTTGATACGTCTCCGTCGTATCTACTTTTCCTAACGCTTTTCCTCTTGTTTTGGACTCTAATATGCATGATTTGAATAAAACTAACCCGGATTGACACTTTTTTCTGTAGAACTACCATGGTGTTGCTTTTTTGCAGAAATGAAAGTTCTCGGAATGGCACGAAACTATTTGGAGATTTTTTATGGAATAAAAGAAAAATGCTGGAGCTAAGAACCACTAGAGGGGGGCCCCTGGGTGAGCACAACCCACCAGGGCGTGCCCCCCTCCTGGCGCGCCCAGATGGGTTGTGCCCACCTGGTGGCCCTGCAGACCCTAATTCCAACTCTATAAAATCCTGTTTTTGGAGAAAAAATATCGGGAAGAAAGAATTATCGTGTTTCACGAGATAGAGCCGCCGCCACCTCCTGTTGTTCATCGAGAGGCCAGATCTGGAGTACGTTTGGGGCTTCGGAGAGGGGGATCTTCGATCTTCATCATCACCAACCCTTCTCATCGCCAATTCCATGATGCTCCCCACCGGGAGTGAGTAATTCCTTCGTATGCTCGCTGATCAATGAGGAGTTGGATGAGATTCATCATGTAATCAAGTTAGTTTATTTAGGGCTTGATCCCTAGTATCCATTATGTTCTGAGATTGATGTTGCTATGACTTTGCCATGCTTAATTCTTGTCACTTTGGGCCCGGGTGCCATGATTTTAGATCTAAACCATTTATGTTATCACCATTATATCTATGTTCTAAATTCGATCTTGCAAGTTATAGTCACCTATTACGTGTTATGATCCGTAAACCCCGGAGTGACAGTAGTCGGGATACTTTCAGATGATGGCCGTAGTTTGAGTTCATGTATTCACTATGCGCTAACGCTTTGTTCCGGTTCTCTATTAAAAGGAGGCCTTTATATCCCTTAGCTTCCATATGGACCCCGCTGCCTTGGGAGGGTAGGACAAAAGATGTCATGCAAGTTCTTTCCATAAGCACGTATGACAATTTATGGAATACATGCCTACCTTATATTTATGAACTGGAGCTAGTGCTATATCGCCCTAGGTTATGACTGATATATGATGAATATCATCCAACGAATTCACCGATCTAATGCCTAATAATTTCCCTTATATTGTTCTTGCTAAGTTACTACTACTGCTATTACTATTACACTTGCTACAAAATCATTGCTATCACTGTTACCGTTACTATTGTTGTTGCTACTACTATCTAAACTATCATATTAATTTGCTACTGATCATATTGTTGCAGATAATTAATCTTCAGGTGGTTGAATTGACAACTCAACTTCTAATACTTGCGAATATTCTTTGCCTCCCCTTGTATCGAATCAATAAATTTGGGTTGAATACTCTACCCTCAAAATATGTTGCGATCCCCTATACATGTGGGTTATCAACCTACGGATCCATAGCTAGTAGCTAGATGGCTTCTTCTCTCTCTTTGATCTTCAATACAATGTTCTCCTTGATGTTCTTGGTGTTCTATCCAATGTAATATTCTTTTGCAGTGGGTTTGTCGAGATCCGATGAATTGTGGATTTATGATCAGATTATCTATGAATATTATTTGAGTCTTCTATGAACTCTTTTATGCATGATTAAATATCTTTGTATTTCTCTTTGAATTATTACTTTGGATTGGCCAACTAGATTGGTTTTTCTTGCAATGGGAGAGGTGCTTAGTTTTGGGTTCAATCTTGCGGTGTCCTCAGCCAGTGACCAAGTAGAGGTAGCGAGGCACATATTGTATTGTTGCCATCAAGGATAAAAAAGATAGGGTTTTCATCATATTGCTTGAGTCTATCCCTCTACATCATGTCATCTTACATAAGGCGTTACTCCGTTCTTATGAACTTAATACTCTAGATGCATGCTAGATAGCGGTCGATGTGTGGAGTAATAGTAGTAGATGCAGGAAATAGTCGGTCTACTTGACACAGACGTAATGCCTATATTCATAATCATTGCCTTGGATATTTTCATAACTTTGCGATTTTCTATCAATTGCTCGCTAGTAATTTGTTAACCACTGTATGTTTTCTTTCAAGAGGGAAGCCTCTAGTCAAACCTATGGCCCCGGGGTCTATTTTCCATCATATATTTTCAGATCTATAAACAAAAAAACCCAAAAATACCTTACTGTAATTTATTTATATTTACTTTAGTTTACTCTTTTATTTACCTTTTATACCTATCTCTATTCGATCCCACTCTTGTTCGTGACCATGAAGGGATTGACAACCCCTTTTTCGCATTGTGTGCCAGTGTTTGTTAGTTTGTGCAGGTGCATAGATTGGAGACTTGCTTGTGCTTCCTACTGGATTGATACCTTGGTTCTTAACTGAGGGAAATACTTATCTCTACTTTGCTGCATCACCCTTTCCTCTTCAAGGGAAAAATCAAAACAAGCTCAAGAATTAGCATTGACCTCGACTCAATGAAGCGACGACCTGTCTAGCGCAGGTTGACAGCCGTGGAGGAACGTTGTCGGGCTAGTTTGACACCGGTGCGATGGTGAAGATTACCTCAAAAAGACTCAAAATTTGTAGGCACCTGTTTGAGAAACACACAATACCCTAAAAATAAATTCTTCCAAAACGGATGGCCAATATCCCGTTCATAAAGAAAGATGAACTCGGGTCGGATTCGTATTCACGCAGAAAACACATCTGAAAATTGATCTACTCATCGAAAGTTTCCCGGAGTTTGAACGGTCGGATCGAGCTGAAATTTTGAAGGATGGTAGATATACGAATTCCACGGCCGATGAACGGTTGGATCTTCCAAAGGATGTTCGAGCTAGACGCTGGACTCCTTGCCCTGAACTCGTCCATATTCCTGTCCAGATTCAATAGGCCTCCGGTATACCGGAGATTCCTCCATTAGAATGCGACGAAATTTCACAGGGTTGTTGTAGACTCAAATCCGCACAATTTCACCTAAGCAATTGTCAAGGTGACACTCAAGGAGACAGGAACTGCCGACATGAATCCGTTGTTAAGAAAAAACCCGCTATCAATCTGTAGACGAGCCATCAATCCTTTGCGATCTCACAGCGGAACTCTCAATGAAAGCACCAATGTCGGTTTAAAAAACAGAGGATCTCGGGTAGGGGGTCCCGATTTGTAGAACTTGGATTGATGCGGAACAAGGAACGCAGAGACAGTATTTACACAGGTTCGGGCCCTCTCGAAGAGATAAAACCCTACATCATGCTTGATTGTATTGATGTGTTTGTATGATGGTTACAGAGTTGATCTACCACGAAATCGAATGAACTAAACCCTAAATGAGTAGGATGATGGTTCTCAGATGATCCATTAACTAGCCTGGTCTCCGCTTATATACTGCACTGGGTCTTGTGGAGTCCTCATCTTGTGCGCTAAGTCTTGTGGAGTCTTCCTTCTAGAGCACAGGGTCGCCTGTGGTCCGGCCTTCCTTTGATAAATCAAGAGTGGCCCACCAGTTCGGCCCATGAGAGATAGACCGGTGGCCGAAGGACCCCTTAGTCCGGGTCACCCTCAACCACATTTTATTGGCTTGCCAAATAATATCATGTACTCTTTGGTAAGTCAATAAATGCTTAAAAAGGAATCTTTGGTAAGTCAAAAAAATGTTGAATACAAATTCATTTTTCACACAGTCTTAATATTTAAATAGCAGGTAATATGTATCTCTTATCTATGTCTAGACTACTTAAAAAGAACGTAAGGTACCCATTTCATATTTCTTCTCACCACCCCTTTGCCCAACCTTCCCGGTGTGGTAATCAATCAACTTAATTTACTTACCTTCTGAACCAATTCCATTTTCATTTAGTTACGAAACTTCTGATCAAAATATAAGGTAATCAAGGGCAAAATTTGATGAACATGTATTCACACAATCGCATTATTATAGATAGGTAGTAAATCACAAGGTAACATGCTAGTATATATATATATATCCCATTACAACGCACGGGCATAGTTCTATACTACTTAAAAGAATGTCAGGCTTCATGTTTTACTTTTCTTTCCACTACCCCTTTGTCCAACCTTCCCCATATGATAATAAATCACCTTAATTTACTTACCTTCTAAACCAACACTTTAATTTAGTTACCAAAAATCTCATTAAAATACAAGGTAAATCACGGGCATGATTTGATAAACATTTCTTCACATATTCACATTAATATGGGTAGGTAAATCACAAGCTAACATACTAGAATATTTATATCTCATTGCAACACACGAGCATTGTCCTACTTGCTTAAAAAGAACGTAACATTTTCTCGACCACATCCTCATTTGTCCAATCTAAGTGCGTTCCTCTTTCCAGGTCTCTGTTTTGAAAAAAAATCCTTCTACATCTGATTCCCCTGCCCCTTGGTTCCTGAAAACCGTATTAACTGCCCTACCTTTTATTAATTTACCAGTAGAACGCCCGTGTGTTCCACTGGATATAATACATACAAATGAATCAAACAAATAATTAAGGTCGTCTTCAAGATCGAAACTCATTTCTTCCTCATGCGTTCGGGCGTGTTTGAACATCAAACGGGCACCCAATAGGCTCATCAAAATTCAACCGTCTAGACAGTCTGGTCTCCCTCAAGTGCAGACCATATGTGAGGGGGAAATGTGGTTATTTGGACTATCCACATTGTTATTTCCAACACGCAGGCCCAACACAAAAAACCCACCCAACGACGCAACCTTCCATTTTCCTACATGACCCTCTCCTTTCCGTCCAGTTTCCCATCGCAGTGGGACATGTCTCGTCAAAGCCCTCTCGCCTTTAAAATTAGATAATGCTCACCTCATATCCGCCATGGCACCTTCTCTCCTTCACACTATACTTCCCCATGGACCACCAATGAGGAGTCCCCCGCCAATCGCCCCGCTCCCCATCCTGGTCCCCTCCCCCCGTGTTCATGTCAATCTGCCACCACCATCAAGGGGAGGAGGCGTGCGCCAACCGTGACGCCCCTCAAGCCAAGAAGGCATATTCTATGTCTCCAGAGTCATTGCCACGTTGTAACCTACAGTTGAATGTTGTTCATTACCATGAAACAAAAATGTGATGTCCGTTGTTGGGAGTACAACTAAGACGCCACCGTCTCCGTTATTAACTCTTGAAGCAACCAAGCAATGCATTTACCCTTCTGTCCTAACCAAAATAATTGTACGAGAATGTTGTGTGTTACCACGAAACAAAAACATGATGTCCTTTGTTGGGCATGTAACTAATACGCCGCCATGTTCGTTATTAACTCTTGAAGTAACCAACCAATGCATTTATCCTTCTACCCTAACCAAAAAATTATATGATTTGATGAGAAAAATATGAACCACTCACTCATGCGAATTCGTGCAAAGCCATCTCTAATGAAATGAAATTTGCCACATTACCTAAAGTAGGAAAAATATTCCGCTCAAATAGCCGTAAGATATCTTGCATTGATGTCCCTTTTACAAGATATCTGAGAGAGAAAATCGTCGATATGTCTACACCTGATGACGTGAGTATTGTTGCTTACAAAAGAGACATATTATTTCCATTTCATTATCCTAACTTGAAACAAAATCATGTGGCAAACACCTAGAAACACAGACAAAATTACAATAGCCCATCTCAAATCTTGATGAGATATGATTGTGACCCGATTTATTCCCTTGGTAATTGCCCGTGCGTTGAAACATGGAGACATATTCTGAATGTTCGAACACTAATACAGACAACATCGTGCATTTCCACTATTTTGTGCTTCCGCCCATAATCCCTCTCTACTTTTTTCCTTCCTTGCGCGATCAACTCTCCAATTTCATGCATTAGTTAATTTAGTATCCAAAAGACTTTTCAACACTCGCAACTATGCAATGACCAAATTTTGTTACACATTTTCATTCTCATCGATGAACACCCAAAAACATCAGACATTTCACATCAAGGAACTAACACCACTGTACTTGACACGTTAAACCTAAATGGCTAAAGTTACACACGGTTCACAACAAATTAAAGTTACATGAGAAGGGAGTTCCATATTTTAGGCGTTGGGAGAGAGCTACTCTTTTGTTTTGGTAGCTTGGCCTGCAGCTTGCTGAGCTTAACATTCAAGTTCTGACAGCCAACAAAAGTGAACGTACAATTTTTCAAGTAAAAAAACTATTCCAAATAAAGATTAAAGCATATCAATATAACTGCAGAAAAATAGGATAAAATATGTAAGTTCTTGTACACATCGATGGCACAATATATACAGTATCCTCTTGTTGATACTAACCTTTATAGGTCACAAAAGTTTAATCTCCTAATTGATCACTATAGTACACATTTCTTCCTTGGTGACCTAATGCGCACAACAAAGTAGTGCCATCAATATCAACGTAGAAGTGAATATAACGTAAAAGAATTGCAATATGAGAAATCAATTTATGCTCATGTAACTGAAAGTGAAATGTACATGTATCAAAACTATGTACCAAACTTATATGTACATTTATGCTCTAGCCATATCTTTTAAGTTTTTGCAAGAACAAATAAGTTAGCCTAAAAATACTGGACCATGACCAACTCTTTTGGAAATTATTTTTATTTAAAACTATCAAGTTACTTTCCTCTTGCGTTGATGAAGTAAAATAATAAACTACATCGAAATTACCTAGTTTGCATGCCACACGCATGGCCCGGGGCCTTTGTGTAGTCGTACCTAAATCACAACAAACCCAACACAATAGGAAACACCCTGCAAGAACAGGGGAATCTAATGAAGAATCAACAAATATGAGATACCCCAAGAAGAAACATAACATTTTGAGCTAACCTGAGATATTAGAGGCCACTACCGAACCAACGTCATCCAAACCAAGATGAAACTCATCGTCTTGGGCGCTCCTTTATTTTGTAGGGCAGATTTTGATACATTGATAACCCACAAGTATATGGGATCGCAACAGTTTTCGAGGGTAGAGTATTCAACCCAAATTTATAGATTCTACACAAGGGGAGCCAAAGAATACTTGCAAGTATTAGCAGCCGAGTTGTCAATTCAACCACACATGGAGATTAACTATCTACAGCAAAGCGATTTGTAGCAAAATATTATGATAGTTTTGATATTAGTAGCAACAACAATATTAACGGTAACAGTGATAGCAAAAAATTTGTAGCAAGGGCAACAGTAACAATAGCAGTAGTAACTTAGCAAGATCAATATGTAGGAAAATCGTAGGCATTGGATCGGTAATTTGTTGGATGATATTCATCATGTGACAGTTATAACCTAGGGCGATACGGCTAGCTCCACTTCATAAATATAATGTAGGCATGTATTCTGTAAATAGTCATGCGTGCTTATGGAAAGAACTTGCATGACATCTTTTGTCCTACCCTCCCGTTGCAGCAGGGTCCATATGGAAACTAAGGGATATGAAGGCCTCCTTTTAATAGAGAACCGGAACAAAGTGTTAGCACATAGTGAATACATGATCTCCTCAAACTACGGTCATCATCGGAAAGTATCCCGACTACTGCCACTCCGGGGTTTACGGATCATAACACGTAATAGGTGACTATAACTTGCAAGATCGAATCTATAACATAGATATAATGGTGATAACATAAATGGTTCAGATCCGAAATCATGGCACCTGGGCCCAAAGTGACAAGCATTAAGCATGGCAAAGTCATAGCAACATCAATATCAGAACATAATGGATAGTAGGGATCAAGCCCTAACAAAACTAACTCGATTACATGATGAATCTCATCCAACTCCTCACCGACCAGCGAGCCTACGAAGGAATTACTCACTCCCGGTGGGGAGCATCGTGGAATTGGCAATGGAGAAGGGTTGGTGATGACGAAGATCAAAGATCCCCCTCTCCAGAGCCCCAAACGGACTCCAGATCTGGCCTCCCGATGAAGAATAGGAGGTGGCGGCGGCTCTTTCTCGCGGAACGCGATAATTCTTTCTCCCTGATTTTTTCTGGAAAAATAGGACTTTATAGCGTCGGTTTCAGGGTCTGCGGGGCTAGCAGGTGGGAACAACCCACCTGCGCATGCCTGGAGGGGGTGGTGCGCCCTGGTGGGTAGTGCACACCCAGGTGCCCCCCCCCTCCGGTGGTTATTGGCTCCAGAAATTCTCTTTTATTGTATAAAAAATCCTCGCAAAATTTCCTTCCAATCCGAGAACTTTTATTTCTGTACAAAAACAACACCATGGTAGTTCTGCTGAAAACAACATCAGTCCGGGTTAGTTTCATTCAAATCATGCAAATTAGAGTCCAAAACAAGAGGAAAAGCTTTAGGAAAAGTAGATACGACGGAGATGTATCAACTCCCCCAAGCTTAAACCTTTGCTTGTCCTCAAGCAATTCAGTTGATAAACTGAAAGTGAAAAAGAAAAACTTTTACGAACTCTTTTTCTCTTGTTTGCATAAATGAGCTTAAACAGCACCCAGGTTTTCAGCCAAGATTATAACTAACCATGTTGACAATAACTCTTAAAAATTATATTAACTCATATCAATGACATAATCAGCTAGCGAGCAATAATAAGATATCTCAAACAATAACATGCTGTCAAAACAACCATGATATAATATGACAATAGTGGTATCTCGCTAGCCCTTTCTGCGACCGCAAAACATAAATGCAGAGCACCTCCAAAGTTCAAGCAGCGACTAAACATTGTAATTCATGGTAGAAAAGATCCAGTCATGATGCACCCAACATTAACTACACACAATGCATAAGGATGACAACAGTGCTCTCAGGTTCTGGCGCTTATTTTAGAAGGTGATGACACAACATAAAAGTAAATAGATAGTCCCTTCGCAGAGGGAAGCAGTGATTTGCAGTGGTGCGAGCGCTCAAGTTTTTAAAATAGAGGTAAATGATATTTTGAGAGATGCACCCTTCTTGTTTACTTCGCGACCATCAGTTATCAATATCTTTCTTGCTAAACACATTAGCGGCGGTTCCCAAGCGATAAAGTAAAGGTTATAACTCCATAGGAGTTTTTGTTTGATTATTTGTAAGCTCTATTCTTTTTGTAGTTTGGGACTGGGAATCCCTATTACCGCCCCCTTCTCGTGCAATGGAGAGTGAATAAACACTCATCCTGAGAATAACCCGCTTAACATGGAAGATACTGACTACCTCCTATCATTCTATGAACAATCCAGGCACACAAAAAGGATATATATTTGAAGTTTTTAATGGTGGCACAGCAAATTTACTTAGGACGACAGGGTAATACCGCATATAGGTAGGTATGGTGGACTCATCTGGAATGACTTGGGTTTCAGGTTTTGGATGTACAAGCAGAATTCCCACTTAGTACAGGCGAAGGCTAGCAAATAGGTTGAGAAGCGGCCAGCTAGAGAGCAACAACGGTCATGAACATGCATTATGCATAAGTAACATTGGATACTAGCATGAGTAGGATATGAACACCATGAACATAAATATCATAGAGACTATGTTGGTTTTGATTCAACTACATGCATGAACATGTGCCAAGTCAAGCCACTCGAACATTCAGAGGAGGATACCATATCATCATACTACATCACAATCGTTTTAACGCAATGTTGACATCCAAGATAAATCATTATCCACTCCTAGCTACTTATGCATGGCATGAGAAACTATAATCTCTAATTGTCATTGCAAACATGTTTGATCATAATAGGCTGAATCAAGGATACTAGGTTAAACATATTTACAAAAACAGAACAAGTCTAGTTCATACCCGTTTCTCTCTGCCACGGCCAGTTCATCAAATATCATCATTATTGCCTTTCACTTGCACGAGTGAACGATATGAAAATAATAATAGTGCAAGAGTGTCATGGACTAAGATGGAATTTGCAAACATTTTATTCAAGAGGAGAAGAGAAGGTAATATGGGCTCTTTGTTAGATCAACAATAATGCATATGAGAGCCACTCAACATTTTCATCGTGGTCTTCTCCTTGGTACGACTCGACAAAAGGAAAATAAATTCAGAGAAACACACTGAAATATTTTTAGAGTTTTTGGTTTTTCACAAGCAAGCAAAATAAAAAGCAAAAAGCAAAAACGAGAAAAACTATTTACACGGGAAAGCTCCCAACAAGCAAAATAAGAACAAGGAAATCTTTTTGGGTTTCCTTTTTAGATACTACAGCTAACTACACTAGAAATAAACATCAAAAAGAAGCAAGAAATATATTTTTGGATTTTCTCAAAGTTTTTCAAACACACAAGAAGAAAGCGAGAAAATAAATTTAGCATGGATAATACAATGAAAAAGTGTGGACACCGACAACTGGAATGAAATGTGTGAGCATGAATGTAATGTCGGTGGAAATACGTACTCCCCCAAGCTTAGGCTTTTGGCCTAACTTGGTAATCAGTCAATAGCCTGCATAATGATCGGAGTGATAGCTCACGGAGGCTCTCGGTGCGGATGCCTTAGCCTGTCGTGCAGCCACAACCGCCGCGTTATGAGCTCAGGCCTCGCTCTCAAGAACAAAATATCTTCCCCTATTGTGAACATCAAAGAGAGCAGGCGAAGGCAAATATGTGTGCACAACAGAACTTTGATTAAACAACAATTTATAGGTGAAATTGTGGGGTTCACCTCTAAGGATCTTATGATGTTTCATAGCATCAAAGTCTAAATACTGCATGGGTAAAATAGGGTCATAGGGCAAAGGTGAAACACCCAGCTCTCTTGCTAAGCGTGTGGCATAAATTCCACCATAGAAATAACCACTACTAGCGTTGTGTTGCAACATGCGTGCAACAATCGCTCCAAGATTATAACTTCTGTCACCAATGAGAGCGGTGCATATGAGGATCAAGTCTGGAGCACAAAGTGTACTACAATCTTGTTTACCTACAATACATTTTCCATTAAATAGTGCAAAGTACTGAATTGCGGGAAAATGAATGATCTTTATTCTACCTTGCGTCACTCCCCTAATCTCACCATAGCAAAGACTAGTCAAGAATGTTTGAAACTCAGATCTTGGTGGTTCGTCAAGCAAAACCCAGAATGGGATTTTGAAGTGGTGAGCAAATCTCTCTAAAGATATGGTAAATGGATTTTCATACAGTTTAAATGACACCTTAGACTCACGGGGATGGAATTTAAATCCTTTGACAAATGATTCGGTGAGAGTGAGGTGTTGATTGCACTTATCTGAAATGTAGGGATTGAGCTCGGCATTGTGAACATATTGCTCAAATTTTTCCTTAATGCCCACACTCACCATATAATCGTTGCATGGCCATAAGCATGTTTTGGTGGCGGCATCTCGTATGGAACTTTCACTTGATTCAACATAAGACCGACGAACGGAGCTGCTACTAGAAGATGCCTCCGAGGATCTCCTCCTCGAAGAACTCCTTCCAAAAAGGTTCATCATATTCACGTACAGTTTTCTGGAAAAAAATTGGGTGACAAAAATTTGTCAACAAAACTTCACAATATTGGTAGCAACTACTCATACGGATGCATAGAGGCCATAGCAAGCATTCAAACTACTTAGAACTCTAAGAATTCAACATGCAAGCTCATCTACAGCAGCACCAAGAGTAGCTAATTATTCAAAATATAAACCATTAAAGCAAAAACTAATTGGACAAACAGAGGAGTCGCGTACCAAGCAACAATCCCCCGAAACAGTTTCGGAAACGGGGCTTCGAGCAAAGAGATCGAAATCCGCGGGTTTGAGAGCAAGAACACGAGAGAGAGAGAGAGAGAGCAATGGTGATTTTTTTCTAGAGGTAGGTGGTGATGTGGGATGAAGAGATGAGTGAGGGGTTATGCCCACTTGGTGCACCTCCCTCTAATGTTATTTGCACCAAAAATTCTTAAATATTCAGAAAAAATCAAATTAAATTTTAAAAGCATTCTGAGAACTTTTATTTTTGGGTCATTTTTTCAATGCACGGGAAATTCAGAAAAACAGAACAAACATGGCACTTTATTTTACTTAACTAATAAAAATATAAAACAAAAGGTAGGGACAGATGGTAGTGCTCACCAAATTCATCAACTTCATACCTCTAAAAAATGATCCATTAATAAGGTTGATCAACTCTTATTAACAACCACTTTCAATTAGCGTGAAACCGAAGAACTTTCGTAAATCACTAAGTTACCTCAATGGGGATATGAATGTCCCCAACAATAAGCATTTCATATTTCTTTTTAACAGTAGGTAGAGATAGTTGAAAACTTCCAATAGTGATTGTCGGAGATTTTTCAATAACACTAATACCATTCACTTGGAATTGTTTCTACGGAAAGTGCACCGTATGCTCATTACCATTGATATGAAAAGTGATCTTACTTTTATTGCAATCAATAACTGTCATGCAGTATTCAAGAAGGGTCTACCAAGGATAATCGACATGTTGTCGTCCTCAGGCATCTCAAGTATAACAAAGTCAGTCAAAATAGTAACATTAGCAATAACAACGGGCACATCTTCACGAATACCGATAGGTATGGCAGTTGATTTGTCATCCATTTGCAAAGATATTTCAGCAGGTGTGAGTTTATTCAAATCAAGTCTTTTATATAAAGTGAAAGGCATAACACTAACACCAACTCCCAAATCACATAAGGCTGTTTTCACATAATTTCTTTTGATGGAGCAAGGTATAGTTGGTATTCCCGGATCTCCAAGTTTTTTAGGTACTCCATCTCTAAAAGTATAACTATCAAGCATGGTGGAGATTCCAGCTTTCGGTATTTTTCTCTTATTGGTGATGATGTCTTTCATGTACTTTTCATAAGGAGGCACTTTTAAGATGTCAGTCAAGCGAGTACGCAAAAAGACTAGCCTCAGCATTTCAGCAAAGCGTTCAAATTCTTCATCATCTTTCTTTTTAGTTGACTTAGGTGGGAAGGGCATAGGTTTTTGAACCCATGGTTCTCTTTCCTTACCGTGCTTTCTAGCAACAAAGTCTCTTTCATCATATCTTTTATTCTTGGGTTGTGGGTTAGCATGATCAACTGTTGGTTCTATCTCAACATCATTGTCTGGTTCTTTATTATTTGTTTGAGTGTCTTAATGAACCTCATCATTATCTTTTTCATTATCAGAAGGTGAGTGTTCACTACCAGATTGAGTTTCAGCATCAGAGATAGAAACTTCATAATCATTATCAGGAGGTTTTTCTACTTCAGGTTCACTAGAGGCATGCAAAGTCCTATAATTTTGCTTCTTCTTTTTCTTTTTAGAAGGACTATGTGTATCAATGTTAACCCTTTGAGAGTCTTGTTCAATTCTTTTTGGGTGTCCCTCAGGATAAAGTGGTTCCTGAGACATTCTACCTCCTCTGGTCATTACTCTAACAGCATGATCATTGATATTATTATTCATTTCATCTAGCAACTCTCGTTGAGATTTAGCAACTTGTTCTAACTGAACCATAGAAGCATGCTTTCCAACACCTCTAACATCATTTGATATTCTAAATAACAAGTCACTCAAGCGAGCAATCATATCAGAATTGTATTTCAATTGTTTCATAACATTTGCATTGAAGTCATCTTGCTTTCTAATGTAATTTTCAAACTCATAAAGGCATTGGCTAGGGTGCATATTGTGAGGATTGTCATTATCATTGAATTTTATTAGAGAATTTACCTCTACCACCTTAGGTGGTGGTGGTGTATCAAGCCCATGTATTTCTTCAATAGGAGGTAAATTTTTGACATCCTCAACTTTAATACCTTTTTCTCTCATAGATTTCTTTGCCTCTTGCATATCTTCAGGACTGGATATAAGATACCCCTCTTCTTTGGAGTGGGTTTAAGCGGTGGTTCAAGAAGAGTCCAATCATCATAATTTTTCAATATGTTATTCGATAGTTCTTCAGCTTGCCCAATAGTTCGTTCCCTGAAAATGCAACCAGCACAACTATCTAGGAAATCCCTAGAAGCATCGGTTAGTCCATTATAGAAGATATCATGTATTTTATTTTTCTTAAGAGGATGACTGGGCAAAGCATTAAGCAATTGGAGAAGCCTCCCCCAAGCTTGTGGAGACTCTCTTCTTCAATTTGCACAAAGTTAAATATTTCCTGTAAAGCAGCTTGTTTCTTATGAGCAGGGAAATATTTTTTAGAGAAGCAATAAATCATGTCCTGGGGACTACGCACACAACCAGGAGCAAGAGTATTGTACCAAGCTTTAGCATCACCCTTTAATGAGAAAGGAAATAATTTGAGACTATAGTAATAGCGAATCTTCTCATCTTGAGCGAAAAGGGTGGCTATGTCATTCAACTTAGTAAGATGTGCCACAACAGTTTCAGTTTAATAACCATGGAAAGGATCAGATTCAACCAAAGTAATTAACTCTGGGTCAACAGAGAATTCATAATCCTTATCATCAACAAAGATTCATGAAGTAGCAAACTTAGGATCACATTTCATTTTAGCATTCAAAGATTTTTCTTTATACTTGCATAATAATTTCTCTAGATCATCTCTATCCTTACAAGCAAGAATATCTCTAGTTGCCTCCTCACCCATAACATAACCTTCTGGTACCGTTGGCAATTCATGTCTAGGAGGGCTAGTTCTAATAGGTGTCTAAAGATTTTCAGTTTCAAGCTCATCATCAGTTTCAACAATATCATGATGTCTTACTCTAGCAATTTGTTCATCAAGAAATTCACCTAGTGGCACATTATCATCAAGCAAGGTACTAGCATCATCATAAGTATCATTCATAGCAGAAGTAGCATCATCAATAACTTGCGACATATCAGGATTAATAGCATCTGGTGGTGTTGCAAGTTTACTTATAACAGAAGGTGAATCTAAAGCGGAGCTGGATGGCAGTTCCTTACCTCCCCTCGTCTTAGGGGGAAAAATCTTAGTCTTAGCATCCTTTAAATTCTTCATAGTGATAAACTGATAATAATCCCAACTGACTCAACAAATATAGCTATGCTCCCCGGCAACGGCGCTAGAAAAAGGTGTTCATAACCCACAAGTATATTGGATCGCAACAGTTTTCGAGGGTAGAGTATTCAACCCAAATTCATAGATTCGACACAAGGGGAGCCAAAGAATACTTACAAGTATTAGCAGCTGATTTGTCAATTCAACCACACCTGGAGATTAATTATCTGCAGCAAAGTGATCAGTACCAAAATAGCATGATAGTTTTGATAGTAGTAGCAACACAATAGTAACGGTAACAGTGATAGCAATAGTTTTGTAGCAAGTGCAACAGTAACAATAGCAGTAGTAACTTAGCAAGATCAATATATAGGAAAACTGTAGGCATTGGATCGGTAATTTGTTGGATGATATTCATCATGTGATAGTTATAACCTAGAGCGATACGACACTAGCTCCAGTTCATAAATGTAGGCATGTATTCCGTAAATAGTCATACGTGCTTATGGAAAGAACTTGCATGACATCTTTTGTCCTACCCTCCCGTGGCAGCGGGGTCCTATTGAAAACTAAGGGATATTAAGTCCTCCTTTTAATAGAGAACCGGAACAAAGCATTAACACACGGTGAATACATGAACTCCTCAAACTACGGTCATCACCCGGAAGTGTCCCGACTATTGTCACTCCAGGGTTGCCGGATCATAACACGTAGTAAGTGACTATAACTTGCAAGATCGGATCTAGAACATAGATGTATTGGTGATAACATAAACGGTTCAGATCTGAAATCATGGCACTCGAGCCCAAATTGACAAGCATTAAGTATGGCAAAGTCATAGCAACATCAATCTCAGAACATAATGGATACTAGGGATCAAGCCGTAACAAAACTAACTCGATTACATGATGAATCTCATGCAGCTCCTCACCGACTAGCGAGCCTACAAAGGAATTACTCACTCCCGGTGGGGAGAATCATGGAATTGGCGATGGAGAAGGGTTGGTGATGACGAAGATCGAAGATCCCCCTCTCCGGAGCCCCAAACGGACTCCAGATCTGGCCTCCCGATGAAGAACAGGAGGTGGCAGCGGCTGCATCTCGCGGAACACGATAATTCTTTCTCCCTGTTTTTTTTGGAAAAATAGGATTTTATAGCGTCGGTTTCAGGGTCTGCGGGGCCACTAGGTGGGGAAAACCCACCTGGGCGCGCCTGGAGGGGGTGGCACGCCCTGGTGGGTTGTGCCCACCCACGTGCCCCCCTCTGGTGGTTCTTGGCTCCAGAAATTCTCTTTTATTGTATAAAAATCCTCGCAAAGTTTTGTTCCAATCCGAGAACTTTTATTTCTGAACGAAAACAATACCATGGTAGTTCTCCTGAAAATAGTGTCAGTCCGGGTTAGTTTCATTCAAATCATGCAAATTAGAGTCCAAAGCAAGAGGAAAAGCGTTAGGAAAAGTAGATACAACGGAGATGTATCATACATCATCAGGTGTCCCTATAATGGAAACAGAACAAGACCTCAATACAACACAACACATGCCTGCAAAATTTGGAACCAACAAATCTGGTTCAGACAAAAAGGAAGAAGGGCCAGCTTATGCTGTCTCAGATGACCACCACTAAACCAGCTGCATTTCACGAAAATATGTGCCCTGGATGTTATTAAAACCTGACATCTCAAAACTCCAAATGTTTGGTGCTACATATTAGGTTGCAATATTCCCTCCCATGGATTGCTAATGCACTGCAGAACATAATTCAAGCATATCAGTCAGATGATGAGGAGTCTCCTGTATTGCAAGAGCAGATCCAGGATGTGGCTGCTTTGCATGATGAAATTGTTGCAGGCCAACTGCAGCATGTTGCTTGAAACCCTCTTGCAACACAGGTTGCTCCTGATGTCTCTTCTCTTTTGGATGTGGCTACTGTCCAACCTGCCCTTCTGGAAGCAGCTTTGGAGCCTGTTATGTTTTCTGATCTTCCTCTGACAACTGCTGGATCATCAACTGAAGTCTTGGATGGCAGTGCTGAGCATGTTATTACTGCCAGAGGAAGTTTACAGCCTGTGGAGAACCTAGAGGATCTTCAGTCAGGACTCCAAGGTAATTGGGTTTCAAATAAATGAGCACTTTAACATGGCACCTTCCCTCCTTGGTCTGAAAAGTATTCAGATGGCTGCTACTGCTAACAATGAGCATTCTGTTTCTGAAGAAGGCATGTTACTGTGGAAGCAGCACTTTAAAGAGAAAGCCTTGGATAACAGGAGCTCTTTCTCTACCAACATTCATGTAAGTTGGTTTAACTTTATTGTCCACTTGCTTCTGTCCCCTGATAAGTTTACCTGGACTGTCAATATGTTAAAATCTGGAATGTGGGATCTGTTCACTGCTGTGGAAAATATGGATCAAGCCTTTCTGTTTCATATACCTGACAAATGTCCTACCTCTCATGCACCAATCTGTCAGGTCATGGAGGAAGGTGATAAGGACAAAGGTAAAGAAAATATTGGGGTGGCTACCAATTTGCAAGATATGGACTCACAGGCCTTGCTGCAACCTTTTGGCCAGGAAAACTTGAGGAAGAGAAGAAGTGGAAAAACTCCACTTGTGAAAACAGAGGTAAGAAGAAGTGACAGAATTAAGAAAGACAATGCTGGTTACAAGAGAAATCCATGCCCTAATAATAATTGTTTACCTTGCAATGCTGTCCCTCCCACCATCAAAAATCAGTTGTTAAAAACCTCACTGCCTCTTTCTGTAAGGTTACTGAGGGGGAACTGGAGGACATGCTGGCCAAGAATCCCAAGAGAAGGCAAGAGGAGGTTTTGGACAAGGTGCCCTTGGCCAAAGGAGAAGGACATGCTACCACCTCTTCTTAATGTTTAGGGCTCTTACTTGGAGTGTTGTGTGGTGGGATTGTGTTTGTAGTCTCACACCACCTAGTTTGATGCTGCTTTTGACGATTGTAAGACTTGGATCTTGGTGCTTTCTGAACCTTGTATGTCTGTGGCTGTACTCTCCTACTAGTCCTTTCATGTGTCATATTTGGATGCTCTGCTGGAATTATGATATGTTGTGGATCAGGGCATTATGCCAGTTTCTATCCTATTTGGATGATGATCAAGTGATGGTGCTTGCTCTCTGGTACAAAATCTCAATTTGTTTCCATGAATAACACAAACAGAAGATGGAATATTCTAAATTGGAATATTAGAGGTATGAATTCTGAGGACAAATGCCTGGCCTTAAGACAGAAGGTTGATGAGAGTGATTGTAATATTGTGTGCCTTCAAGAAACCAAAAGAGAGACCTTTGACACAGCTTACTTAAAAAAAATTTGCCCCTCTCGAATCAATAATTTTGCTTTCCTCCCCTCTGTTGGAGCTTCTGGGGGGCTCCTGGTGGCCTGGAATGGCTCTCAGTTCTCAGGAGAAATCATTGCACAAAACAGGTTTTCACTTTCCATGCAGTTCACCAGTTTGATTTCCAATCAGTCTTGGATTCTTTCAAATATTTATGGTCCATGTGACCCACAAGACAAAATGGAGTTTATTAACTGGTTTTTAAATATTCACATGCCTGATGATGTTGATTGGATCTTAATGGGAGATTTCAACCTTATGAGGGCACCATCAGATAGGAACAGACATGTGGGAGATGTTAATGATATGCTTATGTTCAATGAGGCAATTAGTAACCAAGGTTTGGTTGAATTACCTTTGCATGGTAGAAAGTTCAGCTGGAGTGACATGCAGCATGATCCTTTGTTGGTAAAACTTGACTGGTTTTTCACTTCTGCTTCCTGGATGACTTCATTCCCTAACACAATTGTGCTACCACTTGCAAAACCTATATCTGATCACTTGCCCTGTGTAATAAAAGTTGGTACTTCTATCCCAAAGGCAAGAGTATTCAGGTTTGAAAACTATTGGCTGCATCATTCTGATTTCAAACAGGTTGTTGCTTCTGCTTGGAGTATCCCAGTGGGAAACCTTGATTCTGTTAAGACTTTGAATGCTAGTTCAAGATTTTAAGAAGAGCTTTGAAGCTGTGGGCTAAATCTCTGTCCTGTCTGAAAACTACAATTGCAAAGTTAAATGAGCTCATCTTCATGTGGGATTTCTTTGAGGAATTTAGAGAGCTGGATATTCATGAATGGAACTGCAAGGCTATGCTTAAAGAACAACTGCTTATATTGCTGAGGAATCAAAAGACATATTGGAAGCAGAGAGGAAAAATCAAGGGGGTGAAGTTTGGAGATGAAAACACAAAATTCTTTCACACCAAAGCCTCCATCAATTACAGGCATAATCATATTGCTATTCTTCACAATGAGGACCAAGTGGAGATTTCAGATCATGCTGGCAAAGCTGCAATTCTCTTGGATGCTTACAAAAAAAAGAATGGGCACATCCCAAAAAACCACAATGCACTTTGATCTGGTTTCTTTGTATGGGCAGAGACAACATTCAGATATTTTTGACAATCTGGAACTGCCTTTGACTGAAGAAGAAATTGAAGCTGTTGTTAATGATCTCCCAAATGACAAGTCTCCTGGCCCTGATGGTTTTAACAATGAATTCCTCAAGTCATGTTGGGATATTATTAAAGGAGATGTGCTCAAATTCATTTATGATTTTCATGCAGGGCACATCTCTCTTGAGAGTTTGAACACTTCATTCATAACACTCATTCCAAAGGGGAGTACTCCATTGACAACAAATGATTTTAGGCCTATCTCTTTACTGAATAGCTGTCTGAAAATTGTTACTAAGCTGCTGGCAAATAGATTGCAAAAGGTGATTCTGAAATTGGTCCACATCAACCAATATGGTTTCCTTAAAGAAAGATCTATTCATGATTGTTTGGGGTGGGCTTATGAATGTTTACACCAATGTCATAAGTCAAAGGAGGAAATCATTGTTCTGAAATGGATTTTGAAAAGGCTTTTGACACCATTGAACATCAGGCAATGTTGGATATTTTAAAAGCCAAGGGCTTTGGGGACAGATGGCTTACATGGATCAAATTACTGTTTAGTTCTGCTTCCTCTGCTATATTGCTAAATGGTGTTCCTGGAAAAAAGTTTTATTGCCTTAGAGGTGTAAGGGGGGGACCCTCTGTCCCCTCTTCTCTTTGTGCTTGCTGCTGATCTACTTCAGACAATTCTTAACAAGGCAATGCACCTGGGTTTGGTAACTTCTCCCTTGCAAGTGGAGTCATGCCCTGATTTTCCAATTGTCCAGTATGCTGATGACACCTTGGTTATTCTGCAAGCAGATGCAAAGCAATTACATTGCCTCAAAGCCCTTCTCAATACTTTTGCTGATGCCACGGGCCTTAAAGTTAACTACAATAAATCAAGTATGATTCCAATAAATGTGCGAGAAGAGAAGATGGAGATTTTGATAAATACTTTTCATTGCAAGAAGGAATCTTTTCCAATCAAATATTTGGGAGCACCCCTAGGCCTTCATAAGCCTACTGTTGAGCAATGTTTTCCTCTTGTCACAAGACTGCAGAAGAAGATTGTGGGATTGTCCACCTTTATGACTTTGGCTGGGAGATTGCTGCTAGTGAAATCTGTCCTCAACTCATTGTTGATCTATCTCATGGGATGCCTTGATGTGCCTGTCACCATCAAAAGCCAAGCCATAAAATACTTGAGACATTGTCTTTGGAGAGGCCCTGATCTGGAAGACCATAGACCTGCGATGGTGGCATGGAGTACTGTGTGTAGACCTAAAAATCAAGGTGGCTTAGGAGTGATTGATATTTTTGTTCAGAATAAAGCGTTGCTTCTCAAGAACCTACATAAGTTCTACAACAGACACAATATTCCCTGGGTCAACTTGATTTGGGAATCCTACTACAGCAATGATTCTCTGCCTGGTAATAGCTGGATGGGATCTTTTTGGTGGAAGGCAAACCTTAAGTTGATTGATAACTATAAGTCTTTGGCCAGATGCAACATAGGTGATGGAAAGAGTGCTTATTTTTGGACTGATCTTTGGCACTCACATTGCTTGCAAGACATGTTCCCCCACATATTCTCTTTTGTGAAAAACAAGGATGCTACTGTTCACACCATTCTCCAAACTGAGTACTTAGAGGACCTATTCCATCTACCACTGACTGTGCAAGCTTTCCAGGAATTTGAGGCTATGGAGGACATATGCATTGCTTTAAGGGCCTCTGATACTTTGGATTGCACTGACACCTGGAGTTACATATGGGGAAATGAGCACTTCTCTGTGGCTAAGGCATATAAAGTACTGATGGGAGTTAAAGTTATGCCACAGCAGTTCAATTGGATCTGGAACAGCTCTTGTCAGCCAAAACATAAGGTGTTTTTTGGAGACTACTTCATGACAGGCTCAATACTAGAAATCTTCTGAGAAGGAAATCTTTTCAGCTGGGCAACTATAATTGTGCTGTCAACAATTGTCCACAGGAAGAGACTCTTCAGCACCTTTTCTGGACTTTCCCTTTTGCTGCACAGTGTTGGGACCTGATTTGCCCTTCAAGACAAGCAAATGTTTCAATCATGGAAGCTTTTCTTGATCTCAAGCAGAAACTTCATGTACCTTTCTTCATGGAGATAGTTATCCTTGCCTCTTGGGCTATTTGGATCTCCAGGAACAACCTGATTTTCCAACCAATTCAACCTAGCATTCAAAGGTGGAAAGCCATCTTCATGGAGGTGCTCTTTCTTCTAAGATTTAGAATTAAAAAGAGTTATGCTGGAGCATACTGTTTTTGGCTGGATAATCTTGTTCTGTAATCCTAGTTCTTAGTTGTTAGTTTTCTTTTCTCTTTTTGGTTTCCTCCTTGGCTTACCTCAAGCCTTTTGTACATTGGTTCCCTTTTGGGACTTTACTTTTTTTAGATTAATAAAAATTGCAGTGGGGTTTTGCCCTACTGTGTATAGTCAAAAAAAATATTCCCTCCCATGCATGAGAGCAAATAGATGCAACCTATCTATAATTGTCAACTTGTTTTACTTGAGGGTGGTTGAAAGTTGTATTGTAGTTTCTTTCTACGCACTTAGATGGCTGATAAATTTGCAACGACTTTTGACTTTTCCTTTTTACGTTGTGTCTTTATTTATGTTCTCATAATTGGCATGCTCTTTCACATTTCAGAGCATAGAGAAGAAAGACTATCTAATGCTACCACTTCTAGTAAGATACATTAGTAGTACATGAAAAGAACAGTGGTTTAAGAACATAGCCAAAATTGTACCTTGACTAAGGTGAGATGGGGATGGACATTGTAGCTCAAGCCGAGAGATGCTCGCAGTAGGAGGGCCCTGTGGTGGCTGGAGTGAGATCTTGGGAGGGGAGTCCAGCTGCGTGTAGAAGTACTGGCCTATAGACAAGAAAAAAGGTAGTCTAAATTCTCAGGTCCCAGGAAATCAACCCAGTAAATTATTTAGTCTAACCAGAGTTGTGCTAAACAATCACTTATAATCAGGTTATGTACTTGATCATATGCCAACACATCTCCATACATCACCTCCACAAACCCTTGTCAGTTGCAACCTTCATAAACAAAATGGCCTTGTTGTTGACTAAAGAGGTAGAGTAGCTATACCTGGTGAGGCTCTATGAATTGTTCGAGTCCTCATCGGCGTCGACCACATCCAGAGCCTCGACAGCCATCCTGTTCGGCTTGACGAAGATGGGGATTTCAATTTGGTGAGAGGAGGACTCGGGCACGAAGCGGCAGAGGAACAGGAAGGACCCGTCACCGTTGGTGGCAGGGGCATGGTCCACGTGGCCTCCGGCCACAACTCCGACGAGGACATGGCGAGCGTAGCCGTGAGATTGAAGAGGTTGGTGGCGCATTGGCGGGTGCGAAGAGGTCAACACGGCATGGGCGGGCCACGAGATCAAGAGCACGGCGCGAGTAGGGATTCATCTGTAGTTAATCGATCGGATCAGAGGGGATTGCAACCCGGTTTATTTACATGGTCAAGACGTGCTTCACTTGGAAGGAGGGATTGCCTATCAATTTTTTTCCTTCGGAGGAGCGAGCGACGTAAAAAAATCCAGGGGGATTGTGTATCGGTCAGTGGAGTACTTTGCCTTAGAGATTTGTATGTAAAGAGATAAAACCAGTGGGAGGTGGTATGACAAAAAATGAACGAGAAGAAACGAGAGCTCGCCGCCCGCCCTGAAGAAAATTTCGAACTGTGACTGAATCTGTGTCATACATGAGAAAGTTTTGTACATGAAAAGTCTCAATTGTTGTTTTTTGTTGTATGGTTGATTGGTGTTGTATCTGGAAAGTCTTGATTATTCGTCTAGGAGAATGTTTTGTATGGAAAGTCTTGATTGGTGTAGTATCTGGAAAGCTTACCAAGTAAAATTCTACACTTTATTTGGGAAAGTAAATCAGGGGTTGGATATTATATTTCGCAAACACATATTTATGAAGTAATATTAACATGCTTATGTAAAATCATGTGCTAACATACTAAAATATTGATATCATCTTGCAATGCACGAGAAACTATCTTGTTTTAGAAAAAGAACCATATGGTTCTCTTGTTCGCTCCTCTTTCGTCCAACCTTAAGTATCCTCCCACCCCCTCTTTCTCCTATGTTATTATTTTTTCCTTCCATATATATCTTATTTTTTCCATCGGTTTTGTCTAAAAAGTAAAAAACCGCTTCAGCTGCTCAAGCTCTTATTTACATAATAGGTAGTAATTTTCAAGCCAGGAAGTGCTTATTAAACAAGTGTTCAGCAAATAAGTAATCATATTTTTTGTACGTGGTCAAATAAATACAGACATGTAGATCACAATCTAGCCTACTAGAATACTTATGCACCCGTTGCAACGCAATGGTAAATATCTAGTATAATTATATATCTAGAAAATATGTGATGGTGTCCGGGCTAGCGGGCTTCTCACCATGTGGACTCCGGGTCTGGCAGGCCTAACCGAGGACCTCTAGGTTGGTTTCATCTTGGGCCACTTTGGGCGTCCCACGGCAAACTACGAGAAGCCTTTACGTACAAGAGAAGGACTCTCCTCCACCACCGTAGCCGACTAGGACTAAACAATCTGTACTTTATACTCCAATCCAAAGCAATAAACACAAGAAGGATGTAGGGTATTATCTCTTCGGGGAGCCCGAACCTGGGTAAAATCTCATGTCCTTATTACCATCACATCTAGATGCTTACTTCGGGACCCCCTACCCAAGATCTTCATTATCTCTTCGGAGAGCCCGAATCTAGGTAAAACCTCATATCCTTATTACCATCACATCTAGACGCTTACTTTGGGACCCCCTACCCGAGATCTGCCAGATTTAGCTCCATCAATATGTAACGATCCTATTTCACCTCCTAGCATTTTGCTTGCCCCTTTGTACAACCTTTTTATGCATGTCTCCCCTTCCCTCTTCATTTTTGTTTTTTTCTCGTGCTTCTGATTTTTCATCATTTTTATAAAAAATCAGCGACCCCATATTTTATTGGCTTGCCAAATAAAATCACATCTTATTTGGTAAGTCAATAAATGCTTAATCAAATTTTATTTTTTTACACAATCTTGTTAATAATTAAATAGCAGGTAAAACACCGAATATCCAATTCTGAGCCCGGGCTCATCTGCACCCAGTCAAGAAATAATTCATAAAAATTCAAAAAAAATACAAAGTTTTTGTGAAAGGTAGATAATTTGGTGCGTGTGGTTCATTCAAAATTTCAGAGCATTTGGACATTTTAGTATCTCTCAGCAAAAAAGACAAATCGGGTCAGAACAGTATATGAACAGTACACTATTTACAGACCCCAAATTTGTCGTTTTTGCCGAGAGCTACTCAGATGTCCAAATGACTTGAAATTTGGAGCAGACATCACGTACCAAATTATCTATCATGCCAAAAAAATGGAATTTTTTGAATTTTTCTAGTATTTTTTTCAGCGCACATGCAGATGATCCTCGGAGCCAAAATGCCTCACTTGTAACCGGGTTAACCTACTAGACTACCTGTTGTAATGTACGGGCATTTATTTATTATATTTACTAATTGGATTCAAGACACCATATGAGGAACCACATTAATTCTAGGAGAAACTACATCTAATCTGTCGATCTTGATAATAGACAATTTGTAAATGTCGAGAGCAGATGATTTTGTAAAGGGCAGTGATAGGCGCCGGCGCGCCGGCCCAAATTTCGGCCGGTCGCGTCCCAGCCATCCGATTCCGTTTATATATGCCGTCAGATCCTTCCGCGTGGGTGCCTTCTTTTCGTCGTCTTTCTCTGGTCACCACGCAGCTCCGCTCGCCTCCCAGACAGTCGTTGCCTCGCCGCCCACCTCGTTGCCTCCGCCCACCCCCACCGGCTTGCCTCGCCGCCAACGCTCGCCGTTGTCCTCGGTCGCCGCCATTGCCGGTCGCCTTTTTGAGCTGAGAAAAGAAAACACAGGGAGCCATGGCGGCTGCAACCCCCTCCCCCCTCCCCTCGCCGTCAATAGTAGCCACCTGCACACCCCTCACCGGTGCTGCCAACCCCCCTGTCCCCTGCAGAATTAATGGTGACGATGCCATGGTTCGCAGCAAGCAACAATGGTAGCAAAAAATACAATTGGTTCCAGCAAACTGAAATGCAAGTGGTAGCAAACAATGGAAAATTGGGTGTTGTTCCAGCAACCCAAAAATGCCCGTGGTAGCAAAAACTGGAGCCGGTTCCAGCAAATCAAAACGCCGGTGGTAGAAAATTTGCAATAATTTGGTGTTCATTCCAGCAAAACAAAAAATTGCGTGGTAGCAAAGAACAAACACAGTTCCAGCAAAAACTGTTGCCGGTTCCAGCAGAAAAAACATGTCGTCGGCGACGATCGCAACAAAACATCTCACTAATCCGGCAAAAAACCTTGCCGGTTGTAGCAAAACAAAAATTCGGCGCCAGGAACAAATGGACTGGTTGTCCGATTGCAAACGCTGGTCGATGTGGGATGCAGCTTTTTAGCCGGACGGTTCCAGCAAAAAAGCCAGCCGGTTGTAGCACCGGAGCGCGTCGTCTCCATCGCTGGCAAGCTGGTTGTAGCTTTTCACCGGTATGGTTCCAGCAAAAAAACCAGCCGGTTGTAGCACTGGGAGCGCGTCGTCTCCATCGCCGGCAAAGCTGGCTGCAACTTTTTGCCGGCATGGTTCCAGCAAAAAAGCTAGCCGGTTGTAGCACCGGAGCGCGTCGTCTCCATCACCGGCAGCTGCTAGTTTGCAGCACCGATGGATTGCTGCTCAGCGCCATGGCTATTTCATCTGTGCCTCGAAGCACCACCAGTTTCCGAAACTGTCCCATGGCCGCCGGCCCTCTCGCGTCCGTGGGGAAGGTAGGACAACATCCGTGGGGGGAAGTAGGAGCTGCGCGAGCACCGCAGCAGGACAGCTCGCCGGCAAAGATTGATGTGCGCATGGCTGGCCATGGCCGGTAAAGCAGTGGTTGCGGAGGCTGAAGATTGGGATTAGATGGATTGGGGAAAGGAGTTGGGTACGAGTGGTTGGGCTCGACCAGAAAGGGGATAAGAGGATGAGGGGAAGCGGTGGGGTGGACCCGTATGTACACGTGGGTGAGCTGGAGGGCGCGTGACGCGTCGCGACCGGCCGAGCAGTTCGGCCGGCGCGCCGTTCCCAAACAGTTACCTTTTGTAAATGGTCCAAATCTATGTATTTGGTCGTGAGAGTCTTGGTATCTCATGAATCCAAACAATCGATCTCTAGGAAAATAAAGAGAGATGGTTTGTAGCACACAGCGTCCCGCACACGCACTTTGTGTGCCGCACATCTGCGTCGTGATTTAGAGTTGGTTGATCCCGTGCATGGCTTAGCCCTTGATTACTTTGTGGAGTCCCATGCATGCATGCTTTTGTCAGAGATTGCATGCTCCACCAACCGCAACATGCTTTCACTCTCCCATCCTTTTCATTTGACTTATCATTTTGAATGCATTATATCTTTTGAACTAATAAATCTAATGTATGTTTCATGTGCATACTTGTGTTCCTTGTGACGATGACTTTGAAACAAGGCCACTCTTAAAATACATTTTGAAAAGTTATAATATTTCACCAAGTTTCAAATATTAAAATTTTGTAAGAACAAAAGATTATGACAAATTCTTAATATTAAGTTTAAGCCAAGTTTCATATGAATTAGATCAAATCATGCTATTAAGTTTTAATGTAACTAAACCTTAAACCCTAAGCCCTAAGTCTAAATCATAGACCCTAAACCCTAACCATACACCTTAAGAAATTCATAATATTAAGTTTCTACCAAGTTTAAAGTTCCATACGAATCAGCTCCATTCATAATATTAAATTTTAATTTAACTAAACCCTAAATCCTAAACCATGTAATTATCATTCTTCCTTACCAAGTTTTAATATTTGAGGCTTGGTAAATTTAATTTTTTTTCAGAATGATATTCAAGAATGGTCTTGTTTTGAAGTCCTTTAAGAAAGGTATACAAATATGTAAATGAAACATAATTTGGACTTTTAGTTCGAAAGATATATTGCCGGAAAAACGTGGTTCGGACCACTTGGTGAACTGATATAGGCCCGCATTGGATGGCACTGTTAGGAAACGTGGCATGCAATTTCAAAAAAAATCCTACGCTCATGCAAGATCTATCTAGGAGATGCATAGCTATCAGAGGGGGAGAGTGTGTCCACATAGCCTCGTAGACCGAAAGAGAAAGCGTTAGTTTAACGCGGTTGATGTAGTCGAACGTCTTCTCGATTCAACCGATCAAGTACCGAATGTACGGAACCTCGGAGTTCTGCACACGTTCAGCTCGATGACATCCCTTGAACACTTGATCCAGCAAAGTGTTGAGGGAGAGTTTCGTCAGCACGACGGCGTGGTGACGGTGATGGTGAAGTGATCTGCGTAGGGCTTCGTCTAAGCACTACGACAATATGACCGGAGGAGTAAACGGTGGAGGGGGGCACCGCACATGGCTAAGAACACTTGGTGTATCTTAGAGGTGCCTCCTGCCCCCGTATATAAAGGAGGGAGAGGGGAGGAGGCCGGCCTAGGGGCGCGCGAAGTGGGAGGAATCCCACTTGGACTCCTCCCCTAGTCCAATACGCCCTCCCCTTTCCGTTTACTGGAAGGGGAAAGGGAGAAGGAGAGGGAGGAGGAGGTGAAGGAAAGGGGGGCCGCGCCCCCTCCCCTAGTCCAATTCGGACTCCTCCCCTGAAGGGGGGCGCCACCCCTTGTGGGCTGCCTTGCCTCCCTCCTATGGCCCATATGGCCCATATCTTCCCCCGGGGGGTTCCGGTAACCCCCCCCCCCAGTACTCCGATATGTACCCGATACATTCCGAAACACTTCCGGTGTCCGAATACCCTCGTAGACCGAAAGTGGAAGCGTTTGACAATGCGGTTGATGTACTCGAACTTCTTCTCGTTCTGACCGATCAAGCACCGAACATACGACACCTCCGAGTTCTGCACATGTTCAGCTTGATGACGTCCCTCGAACTATTGATCCAGCAAAGTGTCGAGGGAGAGTTCCATCAGCACGACGGCATGGTGACGGTGATGGTGAAGTGATCCGCGTAGGGCTTCGCCTAACCACTACGTGAATATGACCGGAGGCGTAAATTTTGGAGGGGGGCGCCGCACACGGCTAACAGATGTTGTTGTATTTTCTAGCGGTGCCCCTCCCCTCATATATATAGGTTGGTGATGTCTACTACGTAACCTTCTTCTTGTAGACGTTGTTGGGCCTCCAAGTGCAGAGGTTTGTAGGACAGTAGGAAATTTCCCTCAAGTGGATGACCTAAGGTTTATCATTCCGTGGGAGGCATAGCATGAAGATGGTCTCGCTCAAGCAACCCTGCAACCAAATAACAAAGAGTCTCTTGTGTCCCCAACACACCCAATACAATGGTAAATTGTATAGGTGCACTTGTTCGGCGAAGAGATGGTGATACAAGTGCAATATGGATGGTAGATATAGGTTTTTGTAATCTGAAAATATAAAAACAGCAAGGTAACTAATGATAAAAGTGAGCACAAACGATATTGCAATGATAGGAAACAAGGCCTAGGGTTCATACTTTCACTAGTGCAAGTTCTCTCAACAATAATAACATAATTGGATCATATAACTATCCCTCAACATGCAACAAAGAGTCACCCCAAAGTCACTAATAGCGGTGAACAAACGAAGAGATTATGGTAGGGTACGAAACCACCTCAAAGTTATTCTTTCTGATCAATTTATTCAAGAGTCCGTAGTAAAATAACAAGAAGCTATTCTTTCCGTTTGATCTATCATAGAGTTCGTACTAGAATAACACCTTAAGACACAAATCAACCAAAACCCTAATGTCACCTAGATACTCCAATGTCACCTCAAGTATCCGTGGGTATGATTATACGATATGCATCACACAATCTCAGATTCATCTATTCAACCAACACAAAGAACTTCAAAGAGTGCCCCAAAGTTTCTACCGGAGAGTCAAGACGAAAACATGTGCCAACCCCTATGCATAAGTTCACAATGTTACAGAACTCGCAAGTTGATCACGAAAACATACATCAAGTAGATCACGTGAATATCCCATTGTCACCACAGATAAGCACATGCAAGACATACATCAAGTGTTCTCAAATCCTTAAAGACTCAATCCGATAAGATAACTTCAAAGGGAAAACTCAATCCATTACAAGAGAGCAGAGTTGGAGAAACATCATAAGATCCAACTATAATAGCAAAGCTCACGATACATCAAGATCGTGCCAAATCAAGAACACGAGAGAGAGAGAGAGAGAGAGAGAGATCAAACACATAGCTACTGGTACATGCCCTCAGCCCCGAGGGTGAACTACTCCCTCCTCGTCATGGAGAGCGCTGGGATGATGAAGATGGCCACCAGAGAGGGATTCCCCCCTCCGGCAGGGTGCCGGAACGGGTCTAGATTGGTTTTCGGTGGCTACAGAGGCTTGCGGCGGCGGAACTCCTGATCTAGGTTATTTTCTGGAGGTTTTTGTATATATAAGAGGTTTTGGCGTCGAGAACAAGTCAGGGGGGTCTCCGGGCTGTCCACGAGGTAGGGGGCGCGCCTCCCACCCTCGTGGGCAGCCCGGGACTCTTCTGGCCCAACTCTTTTACTCCATGGCCTTCTTCTGGTCCAAAAATAAGCTCCGTCAAGTTTCAAGTCAATTGGACTCTTTTACTCCTATGGACTTGTTTTCTGCGATACTCGAAAACAAGGAAAAAACAGAAACTGGCACTGGGCTCTACGTTAATAGATTAGTCCCAAAAATCATATAAAATAGCATATAAAACATCCTAGAAGGATAATATAATAGCATGAATACTTCATAAATTATAGATACGTTGGAGACGTATCAGTTGGAGGGGAGGAGAGACAGCCAAGGGGGCGCCCTAAGTAGGAGTAATCCTACTTGGGCGCCTCCCAATTCGGTCTCCCCCCTTTCCATATCCACCGGAGGGGGAAGGAAGGAGGAGGGAGGAGGAAGGAAGGGGGAGGCCGAATCCCTCCCCTTCCTTTCTCCCTTCTCCTCTTTCCTTCCCCTCCTATTTCGGCCTACATGGGGCGCACCAGCCCCTTAGGGGCTGGTCTGTCCCCTACTTGGCCCATTAGGCACATGTAGTTGCCGGGGGGATGCCCGGAACCCCTTCCAGTGACCCGATATGTACCCGGTACCCCCAGAACACTTCCGGTGCCCGAATATCATCGTCCTATATATGAATCTTTACCTGTCGACCATTCTGAGACTCCTCATCATGTCTGTGATCTCATCCGGGACTCCGAACAACATTCAGTCACCAAATCACATAACTCATATAATACAAAATCGTCATCGAACGTTAAGCGTGCGGACCCTACGGGTTTGAGAACTATGTATACATGACCGAGACACCTCTCTAGTCAATAACCAATAGCGGAACCTGGATGCTCATATTGGTTCCTAAATATTCTACAAAGATCCTTATCGGTCGAACCGTAATGACAACATATGTTCTTCCCTTTGTCATCGGTATGTTACTTGCTCGAGATTCGATCGTCGGTATCTTCATACCTAGTTCAATCTCATTACTGGCAAGTCTCTTTACTCGTACATCATCCCGCAACTAACTCATTAGTCACGTTGCTTGCAAGGCTTCTTATGATGTGCATTACCGAGAGGGCCCAGAGATACCTCTCCGATACTCGGAGTGACAAATCGTAATCTCGATCTATGCCAACCCCACAAACACCTTCGGAGATACTTGTAGAGCATCTTTATAATCACCCAGTTACGTTGTGACGTTTGATAGCACACAAGGTATTCCTCCGGTATCCAGGAGTTGCGTAATCTCATAGTCAAAGGAATATGTATATGACATGAAGAAAGCAATAGCAATAAAACTTAACGATCATTATGCTAAGCTAAAGGATGGGTCTTGTCCATCACATACGTCTCCTAATGATGTGATCCCGTTCATCAAATGACAACACATGTCTATGGTTAGGAAACTTAACCATCTTTGATTAACGAGCTAGTCTAGTAGAGCCTTACTAGGGACACTGTGTTTTGTCTATGTGCCAGGACCACGATTCTAAGTCACACCGATCTAGCCTGTAACACATCATATCACTTTGCGGCCTCACGCACGGTATTCCCACGGGTGTCGCCTTACCATGGCCCGGGACCGTTTGCGCCTTTTGGCTCACGTATATGATAGTGTCGCTAGCATCCATATGACAGAGAAACCGGGCCGACATGACTAGTCGTGAACCCACAGTGGCACTAACTTACGGGGACAGGCATACATGAATCAACATCGAGCATGTCGGTCAGGAGCGTGCGAATCCGGGCTTTAGCACTAGGCTAACAGGACTCCGGGGAACCGGGCTGTAGCAGCCTAGGCAAGACTCCGGATGTCACCACGTGACATTTCCCCGAAGGGACAGACACAGGAACGAAGTGAATCACATGCCGGCCAGTCAAGTGTTCCGGAGCAGTAGTGCTGGGCTAGCAGGACTCCGGTGAACCGGGCTGTAGCGGACTACTATGGCTCATGGAAGCACAAGACTACATTTCCTCATAAGAGAGGCTACCAAGGATAAACAACTAGGTTGTCGGATCCCACACATACCAAGCATTTCAATCATACACACAATATGCTCGATATGTGTAAATACAACATGGCATCACAGCATAACTCTACGACTCAAGTATTTATTCATTAGGCTCCGAGGAGCCAAGTATTACAATCATGGTCTCATGACCCAACATACAGAGCATACAAGCATCGAGCGAAAGCATAAACATGTCTGAGTACAGACAACTACAAATGAAAAAGGCTGAGAAGCCTGACTATCTACACGACCCTCCCAAGGGTACAAGATCGTAGCTGAGGTAAAAAGCTAAACGTCGAATTCCACGCGGAACTACTAGCGAGACTGACGTCTCTCTACAAAACATAAAATAGGCAAACGTGAGTACAAATGTACCCAGCAAGACTTACATCAGAACTAGCTACATATGCATCAATATCAACAAAGGGGGTGGTGGAGTTTGACTGCAGCAAGCCAGCTTTGACTCAGTGGCTATCCTAAACTATGACTGCAAGTAACTCTTTTAAGGTGGCGCACACGAGTCCACATATTCACCATATCAATACACCACTATGGATCCGCTCCCAGCTCCCTAAGAGAAGGCCATCCATAGCACTCACGCTTATCTTGCGAGTTTTAGAGTATCCACTTTCACTTGTCTATGAACTGTACAGGCAACCCAGAAGTCCTTCGCGGACACGGCTATTCGAATAGATGATGTTAACCCTGCAGGAGTGTACTTCTTCACACACGCTCTCGCCACTTACCACCATGTACACGTCATGTATCTCGGCAACCTTCAAGCGGAAGCCTGGCGAGGGAGTCGGCCACGACCTGACTAACCACACAAGTCTCTAGTCCAGGTTTATCGCCTATTCGGGTTCCATCCGCGAGGAGATCCGGCCGGGGTTTCGCTCACAGCCCCAAACGATGTGTGCAAAGTTCCCGAGACAGCAAACGGGCGCCCGGTACACCGGGCCACGGTGTATCTACCGCATCATAGCCCACCCCTAGGGTCAGCGCTACGCACGGCCTCCAAACATATCCTACATACACCAGAAACTAGTTGCAACTCCTGGACAGAGATCATGGCGATTAATAAGTCGAGAGAGTCAATTAAGGATCCCAATGTGTGGTAGTAGTTGTTCATGGATCACAAACACAGAAGTCAGTTCCTGAGGACGGTTTCAATGAGAGAACCCACCATGTACTCCTACATGGCCTCTCACCGCTACCTTTACCAAATCGTGTTCACACACTTAGCTCACGCACAGTAGGACATGTTCATCACCATTCCAATTCATCCCCGATGAATCAGACCTGACTCAACTCTAAGCAGTAGCAGGCATGACAAACAAGCATGAATGAATAGGCACATCAGGGCTCAAACAACTCCTACTCATGCTAGTGGGTTTCATCTATTTACTGTGGCAATGACAGGTCATGCAGAGGAAAAGGGGTTCAACTACCGCAGCATGTAACACTTGAATCGTGGTTTTCCTAATGTAGTAAAAGAGAGCAGGAGCGAGAGAGTGGAATTGAATCGGAATGAACAAGGGGGTTTTGCTTGCCTGATGGAGTGGTAGTAGGATACTGCCCTTCAGTCGGATATTCGTAGGTATCCTCGGAGGCAGAACCTACCACGAAAGACACATCGGAACACAATCATCACATGGCAATATGCAACAATATGATGCATGCTATGACATGGCAATATGGGTGTGTTTTGGCTAATGCGTTCTAAAACAGGTTGGTTTGAGTCCAACTGAATCAAGGATTCAAATGAAAGCCCATGATATGAAATCATATTAATGCATTAGCTTGTTTCACTTAAACAGCAAGGTTAAAGTGTTCGGACATACATGAAACCATTACGGAAGAAAAGATTGGATTTTTCTGATCAATTTTCATATATAAATCTTTGCATTTGGAGTTACAGATTAATTTCTATGAATTTTTGAAATTTATAATATTTTCTGGAATTTCCTGTATAAGAATAAATCCAGTAAATGATTTATTCCGTCAGCATGATGTCACTGTGATGTCAGCGGTCAACAGGGCCGGTCCAGGGCAAACCTGACCAGTGGGTCCCGCGTGTCAGTGTCATTAGGCTAACTAATCTAATTTGGTTAGTGTTAAGCTAACACTAATCTAGTTTAGTTAGTGGCCTGGGGCCCACACGTCAGTGACCCAGGGGGGTCAAACTGGGGTCAAACCCGCCGGCGTTGAGTCGCCGGCGAGGCCGAGGCGGCGGAGGGGCTCGGATTTTGCCCTCCGGCGACCAAATTAGCGGCCGAGACCACCTACAGAGAGTTGGCACTCTCGCGCATCCATTGGAGCAAGCGAGAGAGCCTGCGGTGGAGTGAGCTTGCCGGAGTCGAGCTCGTGGCGGCGGCCGAAGCTCGGGCAACGACGGTTTCGGCGCTACGGTGCAAGGCAGGAGGAGCTAGTGGGCACTACGGGCTCCTGGAGCCGCGCTGAGCACAGCGGTGTGCTCGGCTTTGAGCTATTGTGGCTCTAGCCACGCTGGCGACGAGGCACGGCGGTGGCGAGCTTCGACCGCAGTGGTCAGCGGAGCTAGAGAAGGGGATCTACGGCGGGGAGAGAGGGGTTCGGTAGAGGAGCTCACGGCGAGGTCGTCGATGATCTCAGCGTGCTCGGGGACGGCTTGGTGACGGCGGAAAATCGTCGGCGATCTCCGTGGCCGAAGGAGGAAGGAGGGGTCGGGGACGACGCTTCGGGGCTCTTCTGGTCACGTGAGATGACGGAGAGGACGAGGGCGGCACGGCGGAGCTCGGGGGCGTGTCGGAGAGGCTCGGGGATGGCTGCGGCTATGGCGAACGGCGGCGACGGCCGCGCTCGGGTGAGCTCGGGGAAGGGCTAGAGAGCGAGGGAGAGAGTAGAGAGTGAGGTAAGAGGCAGAGGGGGCTGCGGGGCGTCTCCAGACGCGTCGGGGGCGCCTCGGTGGCAAGCATGAGGTGGAGCTTGGGCGCGCGCGCTGTCGACACACCTCTGCCTACTGGCAGAGGTTGAAGAGAGCCGCTTCAGGCCGGTGGGCTGGGCCGCCAGTGGGCCGCCAGGTAGGTGGCCAGGTGGGCTTTCTCTCTCTCTATTTTCTTTATTTTAGTTTCTGTTTTCTATTTTCTGCAGGTTTGTGGCTTTTCTAAAAATGCTTAGGCACTTTCAAAAATCACCAAACTGTTCATGCCCACTGTTTAGCATATAACCAACATGGAACATTTCAGTTTAGGATTATTTGTACATTTAAAATATTTTATAGCATTTAAATGCCCAAATGCAATTAACATATGATTTAATCCAGTGACCTTAGGATGACCTAGAAAATTGTGCACCATTTTTGTCAGAGGTTTAGGACCAAGGCAAAGATGATGAACATTTTAGGAGGGCATTTCAGGTTCATTGAAAAAGATTTTAGTAAACCCTAGTTGGATTAAGGGGGTGCTGGGGGTTTTCTGTCATCCCCATTTCAACTTTCTATGAAAAGTAAACATGATGCAACACCAGATGCTAGCACTAAGCATTATCAGAACTAGGGATGTGACAACTCACGCCCACTAAACAAGAATCTCGTCCCGAGATTCAGGCGTAGGGTAACATGAAGGGGGGGACGCAACTAACACAATCTTCACGATCCAGATTGCACCTCATAAGAACGTTGATTCGATCATCATGTTTGTCTCGACGTCTTGCTCTGTGAACTCCATCTAACATGATAACGAGAGGAAAGGGACAACTCCAGAAGAATCGATCTTCTCAAAGATCGAGCAACTCAGGATCAACTCATGGAGTGAGACATTGAAATATCTCTTGAGCTGACACACAAAACACACATCAAGAGGGATGGAAAGATGACGGAGGTTCAATTTGGTAGGCAACAATTCCACACTGAAGTAGGATGGTGCATGGTTTCAAAGTAGCGAGGAGATAATTGCCATGATTCCACAACGGGGCACCTTGGGAGAGGCGACTCGTAGAATTATTCCCTTAAGTGGCAAAAAGAATTACTTTTAATGCATAGATCATTGAAACTCTCTATACCAGCCTAAGGAAAATCACAATCGATCGTTTAAAGGAATTCGAAAGAATGGCATACTCAGCTTGGAAAGGAAACTAGAGTTACAAGACAACTCGGCAAACGGAAGGCACATTTCAATTGATACCGAGGATGTAGCCTAGTGTCTGATCGTGCTCTCAAGAACTTGAGCATTTCCATATTCATCAAGGTTTTACCAACATCCGTGGCAAGGATCCTGGCAACACGACATACTACCATGATGACTAGTGATGGATGATGCGGATACAAAGGAAGATAACACCTTCTCAGACTTCCCCTTAGCGAGGCTAAGGAAACAGAATCTGGATGATCGACCAAGAGACATTTAGCACTCCGCTTGTAATGTTCTCCTTGATGTGCTAGCGTAATTCATTCATAGATATGGTTTGATATCTAGAACATCAAGTAAAAGTTCGGACTTCAAGAACACAAAAAATCCATAAGGAACAACTATTGGAATAAATTCTACGAGATCCTTATGGGGAGGTGGCCAACTTTCTCAATCAAGATACTACAATAATAAGTCTTCCGGTTGGGTGTGTTGGCCACAACATCCACTTTACCGGGTTACAGAGAGACCAATATTATAGTTCTTGGGAAAACGTTCCAACCATCATATCTGCCTGAGATTCAGATCTGGTTGGTGTCAGGATAATCCAGACTCATCGGGTCTGGAAAGAAAAATGAAAGTTTGCAACACAAATCGACGAGATGACATTGCGAGATTCTCGGGGGAATGAACTACGGTAGTAAGCTCCAAAACATGAGCCGGTTCTGCTACAAGCATGTGAACACGCTGTCCTAGACAAGCACGGTCACCTGGTAGTCTTACAACAAAACACTACCGAGTTCAGGGGGGAAACATCAACGAGGATATCGAAGTCCTTGCGTAAGTCTAGCTCTTAAGAAGAAACTTCTTCTCCTTGAACAAATCAATCAGTGGCTTGGTGTGCTAGGGACACATATGGACTGGAGGTAGCGAGCCTATCAAACCATAGAATACTTCGCACATGCATGACTAACTTGGGATGACTCCAAAGGAAGCAAAAACAAGCTTTCTCGAATCCATGGAGGCAACTTGCATCAGATGCACATGAATTAGAGGAGGTCACATCTTTCAACCGGACATATGCTTCATGAACGGGGCATGAGGGCAATGCTTATAAAGTTTCCAACACTAGTGCAATGTTCAACATGAATCATGGGGGAGACAAAATGTTGCTGATGGGCTCAACAGCAACTCATCGGAATTTCCATATCACTGGACTTCCACCATCATGTGAACACGGTGATAACATTGGTCAGACCAAAAGATGTAATGTTGTATGCTCGAGGGATCAACCACGAGTAAGACAACATTACGAACATCGTTGGTTCTGATTTGACTTGACGATAGCCCATACTCAAATCAAAGTTTTGACAAGACAATAGGTCCAACAACTTATCACAGGGACCAATTGATGAAGATATCATCTTTCTTCAACACACACACACAAGGATATCCCTTTGGAATGAACTGGGTCGGACAAGCTTTTATCTTCCAACTCTCCAAGTTGTTGTTTAGCTTAACCAACTAGCTCAGGGGTATCCAACACGGATTCTTGGAGAAGGGGTGGTTTACAAGAAACCAACTTGATCACGAAATCAACATAGCGGTCAGGTGACAACCTGGTAACACTTCCGAGAAGATATTCGGAAAATCATGAACCACCGATATGTTACTAAGCTCGAGAACAATCTTGCTTTTCAGGGCAAGACGATGTGATCAAGAGAGCGAGGGACTGACACAATCCTAACTCATTGATCAAAGAGTGCAACAGGAAAAATGGACTAGGTAGCACGATCAATCCTAGGATAGTGATTCGATAACCAACACGCTAAGAATGATATTAATGTCCATTAACTACCAAGCAACACGGTTGCTAGGAGTATTGATTTCACACATCATGGTTCACTTGTCGGCATTCCGGTTACAATAACACGGAGACCGAGGAATGAATGATGATGGCGAGAGGTATCACTGTATCAAGAGTTCATAGGAGGTGGTGCAATTCCCATGACATTCTTGACATAAAGATGGTAATATCCCAAGGTAGAGCAGATCAAAGGCTGGATTGGCAATTTGATCTGCGGAATACAATTGCTTTGACCCAATCCTAGATATGGATGAGGTACTGGAGTTTGTTTCTCCTAGTCATTCCGGAATAGAATGGCTTGACAGACCACAAGAATAAAAGTCATCGATGAGCACGAATGCTCACATATTCTTGACTATTAATTGGTAGACGATGGTCAGAATACAGCCAAAGAAGGACAACTCAAAGGAACATATAACTTTCTGAGTTGTGGATGCATGGATTAGTATGTCGAGCAAAACTCAACATTTCTTCCGGATAACCCATGCAGAAAGGTAGAACTGGCAGATTCACAATGTAGAACGAAGAACTCATCAAGAGCACTCTTATTGTGATCTTTTGGTTCAAAGGAACTCCTGCCAAGGATGGTTCATGGTATTTGGAAGAATGATATACCATGAACCTCAAGGACTATCGCAAAGGTTACTAATATCCTAACGGAACTAGCAAACACTATCAACATGAAGTAAGTAGGGTGAATCTCGGGTTCAAGAACCCAGGAATGTAATGCCTACTAACTAAATGGCATCACGGGATGCTTTCAAGAATGATGGCCAGAATCATCACACTGGGACACAAAACATGGCTAGATTACTAGGTGATCCTCTAAAACACCTAGGGTCATAATAATAACTCCAACATATATGTCGAGGCATTAGAGTACCTCAACGCACCGGTTAGTGTGGTTATTCTGACCAAAAAGGACATCGGGAACAGAAAGAAAGGATTTGAAAATGCATCAGACTATTTCGAAACCTGGGATGACTCGGACAGCATAACGGCTGGTAATTCTCAAAAAGATTTGAGACATCCTGCAAAATGGTGGCATAACCACTCAACAACATAATATCAAGGTTCCGAGACCAACTGTCAACATACGGAAGTAGTAGAAACTGAACTGGGGCTTAAATCCAACAATCTTATAAGTCTATGGATTAGTAACACGTCATCTTGATAGATAGATGAGAAGGCCTAGTTCTTAATCCCTGTAGAAAAGAAGAGGTTGACTCAGATTAGAAGGCATAGGGTAAAGGAGTAAAAGGAGCCTTACGTTCCCTTCCCCAATCAATTCCCTTACATAACTAAAGCATTTCTAGACACAACTTCGACCAGTTTGGCTTGGTAATCCTACAGGAAGTCAGGCTCTGATACCAACGCTGTCAGGACCCCGATTCTAAGTCACACCGATCTAGCCTGTAACACATCATATCACTTTGCGGCCTCACGCACGGTATTCCCACGGGTGTCGCCTTACCATGGCCCGGGACCATTTGCGCCTTTTGGCTCACGTATAAGATAGTGTCGCTAGCATCCATATGACATAGAACCCGGGCCAACATGACTAGTCGTGAACCCAAAGTGTCACTAACTTATGGGGACAGGCATACATGAATCAACATCGAGCATGTCGGTCAGCAGCGTGCGAATCCGGACTGTAGCACTGGGCTAACAGGACTCCGGGGAACCGGGCTGTAGCAGGCTAGGCAGGACTCCGGATGTCTCCACGTGACATTTCCCCGAAGGGACAGACACAGGAACGAAGTGAATCACCATCCCGCCAGTCAAGTGTTCCGGAGCAGTAGTGCTGGGCTAGCAGGACTCCGGTGAACCGGGCTGTAGCGGACTACTATGGCTCATGGAAGCACAAGACTACATTTCCTCATAAGAGAGGCTACCAAGGATAAACAACTAGGTTGTCGGATCCCACACATACCAAGCATTTCAATCATACACACAATATGCTCGATATGTGTAAATACAACATGGCATCACAGCATAACTCTACGACTCAAGTATTTATTCATTAGGCTCCGAGGAGCCAAGTATTACAATCATGGTCTCATGACCCAACATACAGAGCATACAAGCATCGAGCGAAAGCATAAACATGTCTGAGTACAGACAACTACAAATGAAAAAGGCCGAGAAGCCTGACTATCTACACGACCCTCCTAAGGGTACAAGATCGTAGCTGAGGTAACAAGCTAAACGTTGAAGTCCACGCGGAACTACTAGCGAGACTGACGTCTCTCTACAAAACATAAAATAGGCAAACGTGAGTAAAAATGTACCCAGCAAGACTTACACCAGAACTAGCTACATATGCATCAGTATCAACAAAGGGGGTGGTGGAGTTTGACTGCAGCAAGCCAGCTTTGACTCAGCGGCTATCCTAAACTATGACTGCAATTAACTCTTTTGAGGTGGCGCACACGAGTCCACATATTCACCATATCAATACACCACTATGGATCCGCTCCCGTCTCCCTACGAGAAGGCCATCCATAGCACTCACGCTTATCTTGCGAGTTTTAGAGTATCCACTTTCACTTGTCTATGAACTGTACAGGCAACCGAGAAGTCCTTTACCGCGAACACGGCTATTCAAATAGATGATGTTAACCCTGCAGGGGTGTACTTCTTCACACACGCTCTCGCCACTTACCACCATGTACACGTCGTGTATCTCGGCAACCTTCAAGGGGAAGCCTGGCGAGGGAGTCGGCCACGACCTGACTAACCACACAAGTCTCTAGTCCAGGTTTATCGCCTATTCGGGTTCCATCCGCGAGGAGATCTGGCCGGGGTTTCGCTCACAGCCCCAAACGATGTGTGCAGGGTTCCCGAGACACCAAACGGGCGCCTGGTACACCAGGCCACGGTGTATCTACCGCATCATAGCCCACCCCTAGGGTCAGCGCTACGCACGGCCTCCAACACATATCCTACAAACACCAGAAACTAGTTGCAACTCCTGGACAGAGATCAAGGCGATTAATAAGTCGAGAGAGTCAATTAAGGATCCCAATGTGTGGTAGTAGATGTTCATGGATCACAAACACAGAACTCAGTTCCTGAGGACGGTTTCAATGAGACAACCCACCATGTACTCCTACATGGCCTCTCACCGCTACCTTTACCAAATCGTGTTCACACACTTAGCTCACGCATAGTAGGACATGTTCATCACCATTCCAATTCATCCCCGATGAATCAGACCTGACTCAATTCTAAGCAGTAGCAGGCATGACAAACAAGCATGAATGAGTAGGCACATCAGGGCTCAAACAACTCCTACTCATGCTAGTGGGTTTCATCAATTTACTGTGGCAATGACAGGTCATGCAGAGGAAAAGGGGTTCAACTACCGCAGCATGTAACACTTGAATCGTGGTTGTCCTAATGCAGTAAAAGAGAGCAGGAGCGAGAGAGTGGGATTGTATGGAATGAACAAGGGGGTTTTGCTTGCCTGATGGAGTGGTAGTAGGATACTGCCCTTCAGTCGGATATTCGTGGGTATCCTCGGAGGCAGAACCTACCACGAAAGACACATCGGAATACAATCATCACATGGCAATATGCAACAATATGATGCATGCTGTGACATGGCAATATGGGTGTGTTTTGGCTAATGCACTCTAAAACAGGTTGGTTTGAGTCCATTTGAATCAAAGATTCAAATGAAAGCCCATGATATGAAATCCTATTAATGCATTAGCTTGTTTCACTTAAACAGCAAGGTTAAAGTGTTCGGACATACATGAAACCATTACAGAAGGAAAGATTGGATTTTTCTGATCAATTTTCATATATAAATCATTGCATTTGGTGTTACAGATCTATCAATTTTTGAAATTTATAATATTTTCTGGAATTTCCTATATAAGAATAAATCCAGTAAATGATTTATTGCATCAGCATGACGTCACTGTGATGTCAGCGGTCAACAGGGCCAGTCCAGGTCAAACCTGACCAGTGGGTCCCGCGTGTTAGTGTCATTATGCTAACTAATCTAATTTAGTTAGTGTTAAACTAACACTAATCTAGTTTAGTTAGTGGCCTGGGGCCCACACGTCAGTGATCCAGGGGGGTCAAACTGGGGTCAAACCCGCCGGTGTTGAGTCGCCGGCGAGGCCGAGACGGTGGGGGGGCTCGGATTTTGCCCTCCGGCGACCAAATTAGCGGCCGAGACCAACTACAGAGAGCTGGCACTCTCGCATATCCATTGGAGCAAGCGAGGGAGGCTGCGGTGGAGTGAGCTTGCCAGAGTCGAGCTCGTGGTGGCGGCCGGAGCTTGGGCAACGACGGGTTCGGCGCTACGGTGCAAGGCAGGAGGAGCTGGTCGGCGCTACGGGCTCCTAGAGAGGCGCTGAGCACAGCGGTGTGCTCGGCTTCGAGCTATTGTGGCTCTAGCCACACTAGCGACGAGGCACGGTGGCGGCGAGCTTCGGTCGTGGTGGTCAGCGGAGCTAGAGAAGGGGATCTACGGCAGGGAGAGAGGGGTTCGGTAGAGGAGCTCATGGCGAGGTCGTTAGTGATCTCAGCGTGCTCGGGGATGGCTTGGTGACGGCGGAAAGTCGTCGGCGATCTCCATGGCTGAAGGAGGAAGGAGGGGTCGGGGACGATGCTTCGGGGCTCTTCTGGTCGCGTGAGACGACGGAGAGCACGAGGGCGGCACGGCGGGGCTCGGGGGCGTGTCGGAGAGGCTCGGGGATGGCTGCGGCTGCGCTATGGCGAACGGCGATGGCCGCGCTCGGGTGAGCTCGGGGAAGGGCTAGAGATCGAGGGAGAGAGTAGAGAGTGAGGGAAGAGGCAGAGGGGGCTGCGGGGCGTCTCGAGATGCGTCGGGGGCGCCTCGGTGGCACGCATGGGGTGGAGCCCGGGCGCGCGCGCTGTCGACACGCCTCTGCCTACTGGCAGAGGTTGAAGACAGCCGCTTCAGGCCGGTGGGCTGGGCCGCCAGTGGGCCGCCAGGTAGGTGGCCAGATGGGCTTTCTCTCTCTCTGTTTTCTTTATTTTAGTTTCTGTTTTCTATTTTCTGCAGGTTTGTGGCTTTTCTAAAAATGCTTAGGCACTTTCAAAAATCACCAAACTGCTCATGCCCACTGTTTAGCATATAACCAACATGGAACATTTTAGTTTAGGATTATTTGGACATTTAAAATATTTTATAGCATTTAAATGCCCAAATGCAATTAACATATGATTTAATCCAGTGACCTTAGGATGACCTAGAAAATTGTGCACCATATTTGTCAGAAGTTTAGGACCAAGGCAAAGATGATGAACATTTTAGGAGGGCATTTCAGGTTCATTGAAAAAGATTTTAGTAAACCCTAGTTGGATTAAGGGGGTGCTGGGGGTTTTCTGTCATCCCCATTTCAACTTTCTGTGAAAAGTAAACATGATGCAACAGCAGATGCTAGCACTAAGCATTATCAGAACTAGGGATGTGACACTATGTATCCACACATGTATCAAGTTTCCGGTTAATACAATTCTAGCATGAATAATAAACATTTATCATGATATAAGGAAATATAAAATAACAACTTTATTATTGCCTCTAGGGCATATTTCCTTCAGTCTCTTGATACGTCTCCATCGTATCTACTTCTCCAAACTCTTTTGCCCTTGTTTTGAACTCTAACTTGCATGATTTGAATGGAACTAACCCGGACTGAAGCTGTTTTCAGCAGAATTGCCATGGTGTTATTTTTGTGCAGAATAAAAAGTTCTCGGAATGGCCTGAAACTTCACGGAGCCAAGTTTTGGAATTAATAAAAATTATTGGCGAAAGAATCAGTTGCGGGGGGGGGGGGGGGGGCACACCCGAGCCACAAGGGTGGGGGCGCGCCCTCCGACCTTGTGGCCCCCCTGGACCTCCACTGCCCTCAACTTCAACTCCATATATTCACTTTCAGGCTGAAAAAATCATAGAGAAGGATTCATCGCGTTTTACGATACGAAGCCGCCGCCAAGCCTTGTTCTTCCTCGGGAGGGCAGATCTGGAGTCCGTTCGGGGCTCCGGAGAGGGGAATCCGTCGCCATCGTCATCATCAACAATCCTCCATCACCAATTTCATGATGCTCACCGCTGTGCGTGAGTAATTCCATCGTAAGCTTGCTGGACCGTGATGGGTTGGATGAGATTTACCATGTAGTCAAGTTAGTTTTGTTAGGGATTGATCACTAGTATCCACTATGTTCTAAGATTGATGTTGCTATGACTTTGCTATGCTTAATGCTTGTCACTAGGGCCCGAGTGCCATGAATTCAGATCTGAACCTATTATGTTTTCATGAATATATTTGTGTTCTTGATCCGATATTGCAAGTAATAGTCACCTACTACATGTTATGATCCGGCAACCCCGGAGTGACAATAGTCGGGACCACTCCCGGTGATGACCGTAGTTTGAGGAGTTCATGTATTCACTAAGTGCTAATGCTTTGGTCCGGTACTCTATTAAAAGGAGGCCTTAATATCCCTTATTTCCAATAGGACCCCGCTGCCACGGGAGGGTAGGACAAAAGATGTCATGCAAGTTCTTTTCCGTAAGCAAGTATGACTATATTCAGAATACATGTCTATATTATATTGATGAACTGGAGCTAGTTCTGTGTCACCCTATGTTATAACCGTTGCATGATGAATGCCATCCGACATAATTATCCATCATTGATACATTGCCTACGAGCTTTTCAAATATTGATCTTTGCTAAGTTACTTTTACATTGCCATTGTTACGATTGCTACAAAACTGGTACTGTTACTTTTGCCACCATTACCGTTACTTCCATACTACTTTGCTACTAAATACATTGCTGTAGATATTAAGTCTTTCAGGTGTGGTTGAATTGACAACTCAGCTGCTAATACTCAAGAATATTCTTTGGCTCCCCTTGTGTCGAATCAATAAATTTGGGTTGAATACTCTACCCTCAAAAACTGTTGTGATCCCCTATACTTGTGGGTTATCAAGACTTTTTTGTGGCACCGTTGCCGGGGAACATAGCTCTATTCTCTGAGTCACTTGGGATTTATATCTGTTGATCACTATGAGGAATCTGAAAGATCAAAGAACTAATATTTTTCCCTCAACTACGAGGGGGGGTAAGGAACTGCCATCTAGCTCTGCACTTGATTATCCTTCTGTTTTGAGTAAACTTGCAACACCTACACATGCTATTGATTCCGATATGTCGCATGTTATTGATGATGCCACTTCTGCTATGCATGATGCTTATAATGAAACTACTTCTCTGCTTGTAATACTATGCCACTAGGTGAATTTCTTGATGAACAACTTGCTAGGGTTAGAGAGAAAAAAATTACTGAAACTGAGGATATAATTGAAGATGGTGATTATGATTCTCCCCCTAGATATGAATTGAATGTTTTTACTGAGGGTTATGTTATGGATGAAGAAACTACTAGAGACTTCTTTGCTTGCAATGATAGAGGGGATCTTAAGAAATTGTTAGCTAAGCTGAAAGAAAAATCCTTAAATGCTAGAATGAAATATGATCCCGCTTTTGCTACTTCACCTATCTTTGTTACTGATAAGGATTATGAATTCTCTGTCGATCCTAAGTTAATTACTTTGGTTGAATCTGATCCTTTTCATGGTTATGAATCTGAAACAGTTGTGGCACCTCTTACTAAATTGAATGATATAGCCACCCTATTTGCTCATGAGGAAAAAAATCGTTATTACTATATCCTTAAATTGTTTCCTTTCTCATTAAAGGGTGATGCTAAGTTATGGTTTAATTCTCTTGCTCCTGGTTGTGTGCGTAGTCCCCAGGATATGATTTACCACTTCTCTGCAAAATATTTCCCTGCTCATAAGAAACAAGCTGCTTTAAAGGAAATGTTTAATTTTATGCAAATTGAAGACGAGAGTCTCCCACAAGCTTGGGGGAGGCTTCTCCGATTACTTAATGCTTTGCCTGATCATCCTCTCAAGAAAAATGAAATACTTGATATCTTTTATAATGGACTAACCGATGCTTCCAGAGACCACCTGGATAATTGTGCTAGTTGTGTTTTCAGGGAAATAACTGTTGAGCAAGCTGAATTGTTATTGAATAATAAATTGAGTAATGAAAATGATTGGACACTTCCTGAACCAACTCCAAAGCCAACTCCGAAGAAAAGGGGTGTTCTATTTCTCAGTCCTGAAGATATGCAAGAGGCAAAGAAATCTATGAAAGAAAAAGGTATTAAAGCTGAAGATGTTAAGAATCTACCACCTATTGAAGAAATACATGGTCTTGATAACCCGACACAGGTAGTAGAGGTAAACTCTATCCGTAGATTTGATGAAGGTGATATTCCTCATAATAAGTATGCTAGTCAATGCTTTGATGAGTTTGATAATTTTATTGTTAAACAAGAAAATTTCAATGCTTATGTTAGTAGACAATTGAAATGTAATGCTTACATGCTTGATCACCTGAGTAATTATATGAATAGTACTGTTAATGATCTTAAACTTATTAGTAAACCTGCTTCCATGGTTACAACTCAAGTAGAACAAGTACTTAAAGCTCAATATGATTTGCTTAATGAGTTGAATAGTAAAAATAATGATAATGTTGTTAGGGTTATGACTAGAGGTGGTAAGATGACCCAGGAACCTTTGTATCCTAAGGGCCACCCTAAGAGAGTCGAGCATGATTCTCAGAGAATTAATACTGATGCACCTAGTCCTTCTAATAAAAAGAAAAAGAAAACTGATAGGACTTTGCATGCTAGTGAACCTGCTATAGCCACACCTGAGAATCCCAATGATATTTCTATTTCTGATGCTGAGACACAATCTGGTGATGAGCATGAACCTAGTGATAATGTTGATAATGATGTTCATGTTGATGCTCAACCTAGTAATGATAATGATGTAGAGATTGAACCAGCTGTTGATCTTGATAACCCACAATCAAAGAATCAACGTTATGATAAGAGAGACTTCGTTGCTAGGAAACATGGTAAAGAAAGAGAACCATGGGTTCAAAAACCCATGCCCTTTCCTCCTAAACCATCCAACAAAAAGGATGAAGAGGATTTTGAGCGCTTTGCTGAAATGATTAGACCTATCTTTTTGCGTATGCGTTTGACTGATATGCTTAAAATGCCTCCTTATGCTAAGTATATGAAAGATATTGTTACAAATAAAAGAAAGATACCAGAAACTGAAATTTCCACCATGCTTGCTAATTATACTTTTAAGGGTGGAATACCAAAGAAACTAGGAGATCCAGGAGTACCAACTATACCATGCTCCATTAAAAGAAACTATGTTAAAACTGCTTTATGTGATCTTGGAGCCGGTGTTAGTGTTATGCCTTTCTCTTTATATCGTAGACTTGAATTGAATAAGTTGACACCTACTGAAATTTCTTTGCAAATAGCTGATAAATCAATTGCTATACCCATCCGTATTTGTGAGGATGTGCCTGTTGTGGTTGCAAACGTTACTATCTTAACGGACTTTGTTATTCTTGATATTCCCGAGGATGATAGTATGTCGATTATTCTTGGTAGACCCTTTTTGAATACTGGAGGGGCTGTTATTGATTGCAACAAAGGCAATGTCACTTTTCATGTTAATGGTAATGAGCATACGGTACACTTTTCGAAGAAACAACCTCAAGTTCATAGTATCAATTCTATTGGAAAAATTTCAACTATTACTATTGGAGGTTTTGAATTCCCTTTTCTACTGCCAAAAAGAAATATGATATTCTTATTGTTGGGGACATGCATATCCCCGTTGAGGTAACCTAGTGTTATTCGAAAATTCTCCAGTTTCATGTCATTCGGAAGAAGTTTGTTAATAAGACTTGATCAACCTTGTTAATGGATTCCTTTTGATGAGCACGAGATGGATGAATTTAGAAGGCACAACTTTCTGTACCCATCTTTTACTTTCTGTTATTTAGATTAAATAAAGCAAAAATAGTATTTTCTATATGTTCTCTGAATTATCCATGCAATAAAAAAATGTCCCGAAAATAAAAGTTCTCCAAATGCTCTGAAAATTGGATATGATTTTTTTATATAATATTTTAGAATTTCTGGTGCAAAGAACACACCATGGGGCCTCACCGGCTGGCCACAAGGGTGGAGGGCGCGCCCCCTGACCTTGTGGGCCCCACGTGGCCCCCTCCACTTATTTCAGCACCCATCCACTCCTTCTTCCTCCAGAAAAAATCACTCCATAGCTCAAACTCGTGTTCTTGCTCACCTTGCTGCCATTTTTGATCTCCTTGCTCAAAGCTCCATTCGCAAAACTGCTTTGGGGGATTGTTCTTCGGTATGTGAATCCTCCAATGGTCCAATTAGTTTTTGTTCTAGTGCTTTATTCATTGCATTTTTTTTGTGGTGACCATGTTCTTGAGCTTGCATGTCAAATTTATATGGTCCAAAGTAGTTTTGATGCATGATATAGCCTCTAGGCACTTGTAGGAGTAGTTGCTATAAATTTTGTTGAGTTTGGTTCACTTTTATTTTGAGTTACTAAAATTTTTAGAAATTTTTCAGAGAAAGAAAAAATGTCTAGGAGAATGTACCAAGGTGGTTCTTCAAGTAATCAAGCACCGAGGCGTGCAATACGCGAACTAGACCTTGAACCACCAAGGGGAAGCTCAAGTGAAGCCGTGTGAATGGCCGTCGGATGAATTTATGGATCGTGCAGGTTTCAAGGATGAATTCTATGTGTACATACAAAATGCCGGCCTCGAGGACTTCTTATCGGGCAAGTCCTTACAGTATTATTATCTCACTGATTCCTTCGTGCAGAGGTTTGAGTTTTCATCTAAGTATAATACTCATAATGTCTTGTTTGATCTTTATGATGAATCTTATACCATGGACCTAGAAGACTTTTGTGTGTAAAATCCCGCAACGGGGTAGTCTTAGTGAACCTCACAAATCTGGATATAATGATTTCTTGCTAGCATCACTGTTGGAGAAACTAGAAATATCACACAAGCAACCGTAGGGAGCATTCACTTTCCTGCCATACATTATTTTGCTCTCTTTATCGGTAGGTGTATTAATGGTAAACATGAGCCTTGCCATATTTGCGTACTAGATCTTAGTGTCCTCAAGTGTGTGGTGTTAGGTGATAAACGATATAATTTGGGGGCCATTATTGCTAGAAGGCTACATCTTAATGCTAAAGATGGAGATTTATTTGGTGGGATTTATGCAACTCGTTTAGCTAACTATTTGGATGTACCTATTAGAGGTTATGATATTGAGTTGCCACCTGCTTTTCTGGATTATGAGGCTATGGTACGCCACCAGTTTCTTAAGAGGAACGAACAGATCCTCCAGTATCGACTAATCTTTGATAGACGACATGTCGTCCTTGTTACTCTTCCTGCTCCTACCTTCTTTAACTTTTAGGCAAACAGACGATATTTTATAACTAGAGAGGAGGCAAGCGAGTATGAGAGAACAACGGAGGCTGCTCGTCTCCATGCTGTAGCACTGCAGGCAGTGGCTGACGCGTCTCAGTACAACCCCGACTACAACTTTGGATATCCACCAGGCCAGCCATGGGCTTAGACCAACTTAGGCCAAAAGCCTAAGCTTGGGGGAGTACGTACTTGTCACCGACATTACATTCATGTTCACACACTCATTCTAGTTGTCAGTGTTCATACTTTTTCATTCTAATATCCATGTTAGTTTACTTTCTTTTCCTCGCTTTCTTCTTGTGTGTTTGAAAAACCTTAAGTAAAACAAAAAAATAGTTGTAGTTAGTTTACTTTCTATGCATGCTTAGTAGTAATATTAAAAGAAAACCCAAAAAGATTTCTCGTTCTCTTTGGGAGCTTTCCCATGTAAATAGTTTTTCTTATTCTTGTTCTTCTTTCTTCAAAAAACAAAAACACCAAAAATATTTCAGTGTGTTTCTTTGAAATTCTTTTCTTTTCTTTGGGGGTCGAGAGGAGAAGACCACGATGAAAATGTTGAGTGGCTCTCATATGCATTATTGTTGATCTAACAAAGAGCCCATATTACCTTGTCTTCTCCTTTGAATAAATGTTTGCAGATTCCAGCTTAGTCCAATGCATGTGCACTATTATTATTATCCACATCGTTCGGTCGTGTGAGTGAAAGGCAATAATGATGATATATGATGAAATGATTGAGATGAGGAAAAGCTGGTATGAACTCGACCTATCTTGTTTTTGGAAATATGATTAGTTCATCGTTCCTGATTCAGCCTATTATGAATTAAACATGTTTGCAATGACAATTGTAGATTATAGTTATTCATGCCGTGCTTAATTAGCTAGGAGTTTATAATGGTTTACCTTGCGTGCCAACATGGAAATTAAAATGCTTGTGATGTAGTATGATAGGATGGTATCCTCCTTTGAATGATTCGAGTGGCTTGACTTGGCACATGTTCACGCATGTAGTTGAAACAAATCAACATAGCCTCTACGATATTTATGTTCATGGTGATTTATATCCTACTCATGCTTGCATTCAATGTTTGTTAATCTCAATGCATGTTTATGACTGTTGTCGCTCTCTAGTTGGTCGCTTCCCAGTCTCTTTCTAGCCTTCACTTGTACTAAGCGGGAATACTGCTTGTGCATCCACTTCCATAAACCCCAAATTTGTTCCATATGAGTCCACCACACACTACAAATAAAAAGACACATCCGTGACATTTTGGGCCGAACGAAAATCTTCTCTGTCATACTTATGACACTTCTATGACGATAACTGTGAGAAAACCCGGTATCATCATAGATGTGGTGGGGTCCTACTTCTATGACAAAAAATCATGACAGAAAATGGGCTTTTCGTCCTGGGCAGGCCGGAGACGCAGCTGCATGACATTCTTTGGGTCGTCCATGACGGAAAAAACCGTGGTAGAAGCGAGGGCGCGGAAAATATCGGGGAGTCCCCGGTTACGGTGGGTGGCCGGGGGCCGAGCGATGCGCGTTTCTCTCGTACGTACGCGCGTGTTTGCGAGGCGTTGGGCTCTAACTGAACCCGAGCAAGGCGTTGGGCTCTAACTGAACCCGAGCGATTGCACTGCAGGCTACGTGTTACTGAACCCAAGCGATCGATCGATGGCTGTTAACTGAACCTGTCGTGGAATTGTCACGGCAGATGTCCTTGAGCTAGGACTTAGTCGTGGAGCCATCGCAACTAGGAAGCTTGAAGGGGTTATGCGGGACAAGGAACACGAGGGTTTATACTGGTTCGGCCCCTTACGGTGAAGGTAAAGCCTACGTCCAGTTTGGGGTGATATTGATTAGGGTTACGATCACCAGGAGTTTAAACAACCATCCCCGGCTCTCGATGAGATCGTTCTCGCCCCTAAACCGCTGCCGGGTCGTCCCTTTATATAGGGAGGCTGACGCCCAATAGCCCTTAGAGTCCCGGCCGGCTCATAAGAGTGTCCGGCTCGGACTCTAAACTACGCATGCCTTACGCTACAAGTTTACTATAACAATGATTGTAACTACGGGCCTTAAGCCATATCCAGGTCTCAGCCCATCTCTGGCCCATCGTCTTGAAACTTGGCTCCGGGCTTCTGATAACAACCGTACGAGTAACCCGGCCTCTCCTGGCGGGTGACTCTAAGGTCTATATTCTCAACATTAGGCCCCAGATTGATTTGAGCTGGCTCATATCAATCTTCAACTCTTCTGGCCGAAAAAATCTCCGGCTTACCATTCATGGGAAGGCCATAACCCGGAGTGACGTCACCCTCTGGACTCCGGATAATCCGCCGTGATGTCATCCTCCATTAAGTCCGTTTTTTACTCCGCCAGATCCGCAACGGATCTTTGCTTTTACTGTCATTCCGAAAATCGAGGCGTCGTGAGGGGGAGATAACCACGCCGTGGTCTCCTTGAATCTCGCACCCACTTATGACTTCGCCTTATAAATAGGCCGGCCCAACTTGCTCTTCTCACGCTCTCTTCTTCCTCCTCGCGCCGTCGCTCCTCTTCCCGAGCTCCGCCACTGCCGCCGCCGTCGCGCCCCTGGTCTTCATCAACTCGGCCGCTGCATCACCCTGATCCGGACCAGATACACGGCGGCGACCTCCGCTCTTCTCCAACTCCGGTGAGTCTCCTTTGCCCTGTCAGATAGATCTACTGTAGGGTTCATCTGTGTTCTTCGCGTTCATCGCCATTGCCACAAACCTCGGTAGTTCTTGTAGCCACTGTACTTGGTTGATCTTTAACCTTGCATAGAACTAGTGAAGTAGCTGTTTTAAGCCTCATTTCAAGTACCAGTAGATCTCCTTCCACTGTTTAAATGCTTCGTTCGAGCTCTAGAATATCCGCTCGTCTGTTTCTAGGTCTAGAAAGTTTTCATTTCACCTGACCATTTTGATCCAACAAAGTTACTGCCATATGTGAAACCTGTTTTACCACACTTAGTAAAAACTGCAACCATTGAATCTTGGCGGCTTATATCTCCGGTTTAAAGAAAACATGCGCCATAGAACTTTCCGGTTTAAAGAGAACTATGCTCTGTAGAATCCTCCGGCATAACTGTGGTAAAACCGTAGATAACCAACTTACTCTGACTCCCCCTGCGGCTTAAATAACCTACTGTATCTGAGTATGTATCATTAGTCCCCTTCATAAGCCGCCACCTTAGCTTGAATGATAGACTCCAGCTTACAATTAACCTGGACACTTTTCTCTTTATCATAGACCACCAACCTTCACCATGCCTCCCAAGGCTCCTATCACTTGCAACTGGATGAGGTCCAACGTCACCGACGAAACCCTGGCCAATTTCGTTAAGTTCGGATACTTGCCTAAGAAGGAAAACATGTCCTACCGTGCCCCTGACCCGTCGGAAGAGAGACCACAGCCAAGGGACGGGGAGGTAGTGATCTTTGCAGACCATATGAGCCGGGGCTTCGCACCGCCCGGCTCAAAGTTCTTCAGGGACGTGCTCAACTTCTTTGACCTACGGCCTCAGGATATAGGACCCAACTCCGTATCCAACATCTGCAACTTCCAAGTCTTTTGCGAAGTGTACCTTGGAGAAGAGCCCAGTTTGCTGCTTTTCAGAGAGCTGTTCTACTTAAACCGCCAAAATGAGTGTGCCAACGGGCCAAGTCTAGAGTTAGGCGGCATCTCCATCCAGCGGCGTAGGGACTGTCTGTTCCCTTACGCAGAGCCGCCGAGCCACCCTAAGGACTGGAATATGACTTGGTTCTACTGCCAAGATACGTCCCCGTCTGACGAGAACCCGCTGCCCGGCTTTCGCCCAACGCGCCTAGAACCGACTCATCCGCTATCCGACAAACTGACTGCCGCGGAACGCCAGCCTCTGCTTCCAACGATCAATAAGATCAAAGCCCTGCTAGGCAACGGTCTGAACGGAATTGATCTGGTCCGGGTCTGGATCTCATGGCGGGTGATCCCATTGAGCCGCCGCCCCGGCTTAATGTGTGAGTACACCGGGCGAAAAGATGACCCGCAGAGGCACAGTCGCAATGATCTTCCAGAAGACGTTGCAGAGGAAGAGACCAAGGCTCTTCTAAACGAGAGCTTGGCAGACTGCGGAAGAACCGGGCTAGCCCCCTTCTGCAAGACCAATCCAGCCCCAGCAGTAAGCCGCTGACTTTAACTTTTATCTTCGTCTGCATATAACCTTCAACTGAACCGTTTAAGAATCAATCATTGTATCTTTCAGGCTGATGATAAATTCTGGCGGGTCAAATATGACCATGAGGCGGCCAAGAAGGCCAGGAAGGCGAAGAAAGCCGCCAAGAAAGCCGCCCCTTGCAAAAAGGGAAGCAGACCCACTGCTTCGGAGCTATTGCAATTAAGCGACAGCTCCGAGTCAGAGGTAATCCTTAAACCTTTAAATGCTTGCCATATTTGTTGTTTGTTGCTGTCCGCCTTATCAACATTTGCTCATTGACAGGATGACACCGGCGCCAGTAACCCGGTGGTTGAAGAGGTAATGTCACTTTCCTCCGACTCGGAGCCTTTGCCACAGCTGAAAGTCCGAAGAGTAACCCGGAAAGTAAGCTTTTCACATCCATTAGCTCATCAAGACCCTCAATTTCTTTTGAAGCAGCAGGTTCACGAAAGCCGGCTTCACACCCGGGCCCGTAAGGACACCGACCTCTCCGCCGGGTTACCCGACGCAACAAGGAAGCGTCGCACTGAGGTTTTTTCTCACCTGTACCTTTTTCATCCGTTGGCGGGTGTTATCCGTCAGCCACTCAACTCTTCTGACTCCAATTATCAGGAGACCTCCCCCTCTTCGGGTGACTCCATGCAGTCAAGTCTGCCGGCCTTCAAGACTGCACCCGGGTAATAACAATCTCCTTACATTATCTGTCTGTACTTACTCTTTGTGTGCCTAACACTTCTGTCTTTTCAGTGCCCAGGCAAAGCTCACCAAAAGAGCAAAGAAAACCAGGTCAGCCGGAGTGCCAGACTTGCCTGACCCGGAGGCGACGGTTCAAGAGCCACCAGCTACCTCCGCCCCCGAAGCCACCATTCCAATGGACACGGCGCCTGAGGCCCCTGCCCCGACTACCAAGACAATGACCGAAGCGTCGGTTAACCCGGAGGCCTCCGGCTCAGCCCCACCAGCAGACGACCCGGACGTGGTAATCACCCGGACCGAATTCTTTGAGCCAGGGAGACCGACCGCGTTGGCCAAGTGCTCCGCGAAGGGGGAGTTACTGCAGCCCCACCGGGTGAACCTGGACCTCTCCGGCTACACCGACTTGAGCATTGGAGAGCTCGTCTCTGGCTACATCAGCCAAGTCCACAAGAGCCGGGACGCCGAGGTTGCCATGGTCAACCAGATCCAACAAAAATCCGAGGTACCCTTCTGCCGTCTTCTTACTTTACTGCATAGTTACCTTTGCCATGCTAGCCCCCAAGTCGATGACTTATACTTGAATATGTTGTAGACTTAGGTTCCGGCTTACTCAACTGAGCCGGCAGTACGTAGATAGAGACGTTCAGTATGCATTAGCCCCCAAGTGCCAAGTGCCTTTGCTTGGAAAGCGCTTGGGACTTATATAACAACTGTTAATTAACCCGGAAATACATGCAGGTTGTTGGCAAGAAACTAGAGGCGGACCTTGCGGATCTCAAGAGCCGGCTAAAGATGCAGGAGACGGAGACCCGGAAGGCAAACGCCAAGTTTGTATCCAGCATTGCCACTCAAGAAAAGTTGAAGACCGAGTTTGATGCTAAGAGGAAAGCCTGGGTCGAAGAGAAGGCCGCACTGGTAACCCGGGCGGAAAAGGCGGAGAAGGCCCTCACTGAGAAGACCGCTGAGCTCTCCGGCCTAAAGCGCCAGGTTTCCCAAATGGTGGCTGCTATCTTCGGTAAGCCGCCTCACCGGCTTTCATCAAGTCTGTATATGTCATGATTCATCCTTGTCATCAGCTTATCTGATCTTGTTAAACAGGTCCCAGGAGTGCCAACCTCAACCAGAGCGTGGTCACCAAGCTAAAGGCCGTGTACACCCTGGTGGAACAGCTCTACACCGGGTCATAGCGTGCCTTAGCTGTGGTGGCTCTATCCAACGAGGTGCCAGCTCATCTGGCCGAAGTCCTGCGCCGGCTCGCTGTTCTGCCGCATCGGATCCAAGAGTTACGACGGGCCTCCGCGAGAGCCGGAGCAATCGCCGCGCTGAGCCGGGCCAAAGCATTCCTGCCGGAGCTAGACCCGGCAGACATCGCCCTGGGTTACCCAAGCCTGAAGGAAGACGGCTCAGCCTTCGACCAGAAGGAGTTCGCGGCATGTGTGAAGGTTGTACGCCCGGTGGCCACCCTCATCGGGAACGACACCGACTTGACCAAGTACCAGCTGGGCTACGATGCGGAGAATCAGAGGATTCCAGCCCCTCGCTATGAAGCCCTCAATCTGATCCCCCCGGCTCGTCAGCACACCTTCGCCCCGGAGATTGACCCGGCCGGGTTAATTGACGAAGAAGCCCAGTTCGAAGCTCTCAGCGGCATCGACTGGAAATCATCAACCTTCGAGGTCTTGGGATCAACCGGAGGAGAAGACAGGAATGAGCCGGGGACTTCAACTCAGCGGGCATCATAAGTTAGCTGGCGGCTTATCAAACATTGTTCCATCTTTTAGACTTGAAAAATTATTGTAATAGAGTTAGTGCAACAATTTATCACTGCCGTGTCATCGTGCACGTTTTGAATGCAAAAGCCTTTTGAATTTGTCTCTTTGATGTTTCTCCGGGTCATAATCATCCCTTTGTTTTTCTCAACCTCAAAAGATGCCTTTAAATATCTGCATAGAAAGGGCAAATCACAAGTCTCGAGGTGGCTTACCGCCCTGAGAATCAGGTGTTTGAGATAAATAACCCGGAATATGAATCAAAAAAGACTGGTCCTTAATTATACTCTGAACATAGCCAAAATAACACATTTAACAGCCTGTAAACAACTTCCGATTCAAATAACCCGGGCAGTGAGGCTGACACCCTTAACTCTGATTTACTTGCTTTAATGACACCCATGACGTGCAACTAACACCGTGAACCAAAGTTAAACCGGCAAGTGAGACCCGGCCATGCATACCTCGGAACAAACTTGTGAAAAAGCAGAAGAACTTAGGGGCTTCCGGTTCGAATACGACCAAAGACCCGGCCCCAAGGGGTTAAGCTAAGATTCGGATACGATCATATAGCCCCCAGTGGGTGTGGCGATGCCAATCAAAAGGGTACCGACAGCTATGTTCTCTTTGGTTCGAATACGACCCATTTCTGAACAGGAAGCCCCCAAATGATTCATAAAATTGTTTAACGACGCTGATTCGAATACGATCCACGTCGGTTCTCAGAGGGGTTAAACTGTGATTCAAATATGACCAAAGGCAACTTCCCAATGAGCTCGGCACTTTGCCAATCAAGTGGGTATCGATAGCTATGTTCTCTTTGGTTCGAATACGACCCATGTTTGAACAGGAAGCCCCCAAGTGACCTTACTGATTACGACTAGACTCGAATACGATCATAAGCCGGATCCTCCTTTAAGTCAGCATGTAAAAAACAATACACGCCTATTTGGAGGAAAAAAGGATAGAGGTCCTGCTTTATTGCTTATCATAATATATACATGTCTGAGATAAATATGTACACCACGAGAGCCGGTAGCTCAAGTGTAGTAAGGCCGAAGCTGAGCTATGTTCCACGGCCGACGGGTCTCCTCCTCAGATTTACGCGAATCTTTATGCTCCCGAATATCAATGAGGTAATATGACCCGTTGTGCAAGTTCTTGCTGATCACAAAGGGCCCTTCCCAAGGTGGGGATAACTTGTGTGCATCTGTTTGATCCTGGATGAGCCGGAGCACAAGGTCGCCTTCCTGGAAGACCTGAGATTTGACCCGGCGGCTATGATAACGGCGCAGGTCTTGTTGGTAAATCGCTGAACGGGCTGCGGCCACATCACGCTGTTCGTCCAACAAGTCCAGAGCATCTTGGCGCGCCTGTTCATTATCCGTCTCAACATAAGCCGCCACGCGAGGTGAATCGTGACGGATGTCGCTGGGGAGGACTGTTTCTGCTCCATAAACCATGAAGAAAGGCGTGAAGCCTGTAGACCTGTTAGGAGTAGTGTTGATGCTCCATAAGACGGAGGGCAACTCCTCCACCCAACAACCCGGCGTCCGTTGCAAAGGGACCAAAAGCCGGGGCTTGATGCCCTTCAGAATCTCCTGGTTAGCTCTCTCAGCTTGACCATTGGATTGGGGATGAGCCACTGAGGAAACATCAAGTCGGATATGCTCTCGTTGACAAAACTCTTCCATAGCGCCTTTGGATAGATTGGTGCCATTGTCAGTTATGATGCTATGCGGAAAGCCGAAGCGGAAAATCACCTTTTTCATAAATTGAACCGCCGTGGCTGCATCGCACTTGCCAACTGGCTCAGCCTCCACCCACTTCGTGAATTTGTCAACTGCCACCAAGAGGTGGGTCTTCTTATCCTTGGACCGTTTAAAAGGCCCAACCATATCAAGCCCCCAGACCGCAAAAGGCCAAGTGATTGGGATCATCCTCAACTCATGAGCCGGCATATGAGCCCGTCGTGAGAACCTTTGGCAACCATCACATTTACTGACCAAGTCCTCTGCATTAGCGTGAGCCGTCAGCCAATAAAAACCATGACGGAAAGCCTTGGCCACAAGGGATTTTGAGCCGGCATGATGGCCACAATCCCCTTCATGGATCTCGCGCAAGATCTCTTGACCTTCCTCAGGGGAGATACAACGCTGAAATGCCCCTGAAACACTGCGATGATGCAACTCGCCGTCGATAACAATCATTGACTTAGCCCACCGGGTTATTTGCCTGGCCAGAGTTTCATCCTCAGGCAACTCTCCCCGGGTTATATAAGCTAGATATGGCATTGTCCAGTCTGGTATGACATGAAGAGCCGCCACCAGTCGTGCCTCCGGGTCAGGGATAGCCAAATCCTCCTCTGTAGGCAACCTAACCGAAGGGTTATACAGGACATCCAAGAAAGTGTTAGGCGGCACCGGTTTTCGCTGAGAACCTAGCCGGCTTAAAGCATCAGCCGCCTCATTCTTCCTGCGATCAATGTGCTCCACTTGGTATCCCTGAAAGTGCCCGGTAATGGCATCAACCTCACGGCGATAAGCCACCATGAGAGGATCCTTAGAATCCCAGGTGCCTGATACTTGTTGAGCCACCAAGTCTGAGTCACCAAAGCACCTTACCCGGCTTAAGCTCATCTCCTTAGCCACCCGAAGACCGTGGAGCAAAGCCTCGTATTCAGCCGCATTGTTAGTGCAAGGAAACATCAACCATAGCACATAATGGAACTTGTCACCTTTAGGGGAAGCCAATACAACACCAGCCCCCGAGCCCTCCAACTGCCTGGACCCATCAAAGTGGATAGTCCAATAAGTGTTATCCGGTTTTTGCTCAGGCACTTGTGACTCTGTCCAATCGTTGTGAAATCTACCAAAGCCTGAGATTTAACAGCAGTGCGTGGCACATATCTGAGGCCATGAGGTCCAAGTTCTATAGCCCACTTAGCAATTCTCCCTGTGGCCTCTCTGTTTTGAATAATATCGCCAAGAGGGGCAGAACTGACCACAGTGATGGGATGACCCTGAAAATAATGCTTAAGCTTCCGGCTCGCCATGAACACACCATATACGAGCTTCTGCCAATGCGGGTACCGCTGTTTGGACTCAATGAGCACCTCGCTGACATAATAAACTGGCCGCTGAACCGGATGCTCCTTACCCGCCTCCTTGCGCTCCACCACAATAGCCACGCTGACAGCTCGCGCGTTTGCCGCCACATACAGTAGCAAGGGTTCCTTATCAACCGGAGCAGCAAGCACTGGGGGCTTTGCCAGCTGCTTTTTCAAATCCTCAAAAGCGGTATTAGCTGCATCATTCCAGACAAAGTTATCAGTTTTCTTCATCAACTGATATAAGGGCATAGCCTTCTCACCCAAACGGCTTACAAACCGGCTTAAAGCAGCGATGCGACCCGCCAAACGCTGAACGTCATTTATACACGCCGGTTTGGCTAGGGAGGTGATGGCCTTGATCTTCTCCGGGTTAGCCTCAATGCCTCTGTCAGAAACCAAGAAGCCCAATAATTTGCCTGCAGGAACACCAAAAACACACTTGGCCGGGTTAAGCATCATCTTATAGACCCGGAGATTATCGAAGGTTTCCCTTAAGTCATCTATCAGGGTTTCCTCCTTGATGGATTTCACCACAATACCATCTACGTAAGCGTGAACATTGCGCCCGATCTGTTTATGAAGACAATTCTGTACACAACGCTGGTAAGTCGCATGTGCACACTTGAGTCCAAAGGGCATAGACACATAGCAGAAGGCTCCAAAGGGAGTGATGAACGTCGTCTTCTCCTGGTCCTTAACTGCCATCTTAATCTGATGATACCCGGAATAGGCATCCAAAAAACTTTAGCGTGCACAACCTGCCGTAGCATCAATGATTTGATCAATACGGGGGAGAGAAAAAGGATCAGCCGGACACGCCTTGTTCAAGTCCGTGTAGTCCACACACATCCGCCAGGTGCCGTTCTTCTTGAGTACGAGCACTGGGTTAGCCAACCATTCTGGGTGAAAAACTTCAACAATAAACCCGGCCGCCAAGAGCCGGGCCACTTCTTCACCAATGGCTTTCCGCCTCTCCTCGTTAAACCGTCGAAGGAATTGTCTGACCGGCTTAAAGTTTGGATCAACATTGAGAGTATGCTCAGCGAGTTCTCTAGGTACACCTGGCATGTCAGAAGGCTTCCATGCAAAGATGTCCCTATTCTCACGGATGAACTCGATGAGCGCGCTTTCCTATTTTGGATCCAGATTGGCACTGATGCTAAACTGTTGAGATGAATCTCCTGGAATGAAGTCAACAAGCTTAGTTTCATCTGCCGACTTAAATTTCATCGCCGGCTCAGTCTCCGTAGTCGGCTTCTTTAGAGAGGTCATGTCTGTTGGGTCAACATTGTCTTTATAAAACTTCAACTCCTCTGTTGCACAAACAGACTCTGCGTAAGCTGCATCACCTTCCTCACACTCGAGAGCCACTTTCCAGCTGCCGTGAACTGTGATGGTCCCATTGTGACCCGGCATCTTGAGCTGTAAGTACACATAACACGGCCGTGCCATGAACTTGGCGTAAGCCGGCCATCCAAATATAGCATGGTATGGACTTCTTATCTTGACCACCTCAAAGGTCAACTTCTCTACCCTGTAGTTGTTCTCATCACCAAAAGCCACTTCTAACTCGATCTTGCCGACTGGATAAGCCGACTTATCAGGTACCACACCATGGAAGATAGTGTTTGACTGGCTGAGGTTCTTATCAACCAGCCCCATCCGGCGAAAAGTCTCGTAAGAGAGGATGTTGATGCTGCTGCCTCCATCCATGAGTACCTTTGTGAACTTATAACCTCCCACCTGAGGAGCCACCACTAAGGCCAAGTGGCCCGGGTTATCCACCCGTGGAGGGTGATCCTCCCTACTCCACACTATAGGCTGCTCAGACCACCGCAAGTAGCGTGGAACCGCCGGCTCAACAGCATTCACAGCCCTCTTGTGAAGCTTTTGATCTCGTTTGCACAAACTAGTGGTGAACACATGATATTGTCCACCGCTAAGCTGCTTTGGGTTGGTCTGATAACCCCCCTGTTGCTGTTGATGACCCTGACCAGACTGTTGATTAAAGCCCCCTTGACCGTTCTGAGGACCGGAATTTGAGCCGCCGCCCGGGCCATGAAAACCGCCGGCGCCTGAGCCGCCGCCCGGGCCATTGTAGCTCTTAAAGGCCTTCATGATCGCGCAATCCTTCCACAGATGAGTCGCTGGCTTCTCTCTAGAGCCATGCCTTGGACAAGGTTCATTCAACAGCTGCTCCAGCGTTGGACATGACCCGCCGCCTCGGGGAGGGGGCCTCCCCTTGCGTCGCGGGTTACTACCTTGGGAGTTGGCGTTGGCTACAAACTCTAGGCTACCATCGGCCTTACGCTTGCCTCCTCCTTGGTTCCCCGGGTTAAACTGAGGACCCTTGCCATGGCCGTTCTTCTTTCCCTTCCCTGTCATTTCCTCGTCTGAAGGGGGATCCTTGGTACCATCAGAATCGGCGTACTTGACAAGAGCCGCCATCAGGGTACCCATATCGGTGCAGTCGCGTTTAAGCCGCCCGAGTTTCATCTTAAGGGGCACAAAGCGACAGTTCTGTTCCAACATTAAGACTGCAGAGCCGGCATCCATCTTATCTGATGAATGTATGATCTCCTTGACCCAGCGAGCCCAATGGGTCGTGGATTCACCCTCCTGCTGCTTACAGTTAGTCAGATCCACAATTGACATAGACTTCCTGCAGGTATCTTTGAAGTTTTGAATGAACCGGGCTTTCAGCTCCGCCCAAGACCCAATGGAGTTCAGTGGTAACCCTTCCAACCACGTGCGGGCAGTTCCATCTAACATCATGGTGAAATATTTGGCCATGGCCGCCTCACTGACCTCCAGCAATTCCATAGCCATCTCATAACTCTCAATCCAGGCTGCAGGCTGTAAGTCCGCTATATAGTTAGGCACCTTCCTAGGGCCCTTGAAGTCCTTAGGTAGACGTTCATTACGGATGGCCGGCACCAAACAAGGGACACCACCGGTCCTGGTAGAAATACCCACATCAACGGACATCGTCGGATAAGCCGGGGGGGTCTGGTAAGCCGTCAACTGAGGCACCTGCTCCGCCTCTTGCCGCGCTTGGTCTGCTGCGTAGAAGGCTCCATTATGAGCCGGGCCATGGCCAGGGAGCGGGTCACGGCGTCGGACATTACTTGAGCCGGTTGCTGAGACCATGTGCCGGCTGTAACTCGGGCTCTGGCCTGGATGAGGGGTCAAGTGGATCCTGTCCCGGCTGTAAGAGTACGCCTCTTGCTGCGCTAGTGCCGTCTGCAGGAGTTCCCTGACCCGGCGGGTTTCGATGGCCGCCGGAGAGTCGCCGTCAACGGGGAGAGCCGCCAGTCGTGCTGCCGCAGCCACCATGTTCTCCAGCGGGTTATCATAATGACCCGGGGGTATTGGCACATACTGAGGCGGGGCAGGGGGCACCTGGGGAGGCCCCATCACTCGTGGCTGAATAAGGGGTCCAGACCCGGGTGCAATGACCCCTGGCGGGTTACTAGACCCTGCACCCGGTGTGTTGAAGAGATTGCGTGGATCGTAAACCGGTGGGAGTCGAGACTGGGCCTTCTGATGCCTCCTTCTCATGACCTCGTTGGCCGCGTTCTGATCCATTGTGAGTTGGAAGGACTGCGCCTGAATCAGCTGAGTCCGGGCGTCGAGGGCCGCCCGCTCCGCAGCCAGCCTGATCCCCTCCGCTGCAAGATCCTCCTTAGCTTTTATCAAATCCAATTTTAACTGTGCCACCTCCGCATCATGCTGAGCTTGATTCGCCGGGTCAACCGCGGTGGTTAACAGGGCCGTCATCTTGTCCGTGAGATCCATCAGCACCTGAGCCGGAGAAGGCAACGGGTTTCCCGATCCAGCAGCGGGGTTCTGAACAGGCTGCGCACCAGCCATAAAAACTCCAACCTGACTTGGCGGCTCAAAAAGGTCCGGAATACTGTCGCCATCGGAACAACCCATGAGCCTGCCATCTTGAAGACGGTACAACGAGTTTGATTCATCGGTGGCCGACTCGCCGTCAGAGCCGGCGGCCGCCTCATCTCCAGACCCAGATGGATTAGATGGCCCTCCATGGATGCATCCCATAAAAGCGCGCCTTAAGGCGGGCCGGGCCCGGGCGGGTCGTGTGCGCTAAGCCGTTTCAATGAGATCGGCGCAGAAATCCGGCTCGGGGCCCGGCTCACCAATCTTGCCAATGAAGACATGAATCCCGCCAAAGGGGACCCGGTACCCGTACTCAATTGAGCCGGCGTCGGGGCCCCAGTCCGCATCGTCGATGTAGAGCTTGCCGCGACGACTTTTGGTCATCCGGCCCACGGCGTATCCCTTGAGCCCTTCGAAGCTGCCCTTCAAGAACTCAAATCCACCGTGCGCTGGCCCCACGATGGGCGCCAACTGTCGTGGAATTGTCACGGCAGATGTCCTTGAGCTAGGAATTAGTCGTGGAGCCATCGCAACTAGGAAGATTGAAGGGGTTATGCGGGACAAGGAACATGAGGGTTTATATTGGTTCGGCCCCTTACGGTGAAGGTAAAGCCTACGTCCAGTTTGGGGTGATATTGATTAGGGTTACGATCACCAGGAGTTTAAACAACCATCCCCGGCTCTCGATGAGATCGTTCTCGCCCCTAAACCTCTGCCGGGTCGTCCCTTTATATAGGGAGGCTGACGCCCAGCAGCCCTTAGAGTCCCGGCCGGCTCATAAGAGTGTCCGGCTCGGACTCTAAACTATGCATGCCTTACGCTACAAGTTTACTATAACAATGATTGTAACTACGGGCCTTAAGCCATATCCGGGTCTCAGCCCATCTCTGGCCCATCGTCTTGAAACTTGGCTCCGGGCTTCTGATAACAACCGTACGAGTAACCCGGCCTCTCCTGGCGGGTGAGTCTAAGGTCTATATTCTCAACAGAACCCGATCGAGCGATTCCTTCGCCACTGCTGCTAACTGAAGCCGATCGATGCTGCCTCTGGATGAACAGTGAGCGTTGCGGGCGGGTGGATGAACAGTTCCCAGTGGGGGTGGATGAACAGGACCCCGTGGCTTTGTTGAATCTTGTCATGAAAGATCAATTTGCCGGCCTTCCTAGTGAAGATGCTGCTACTCATCTAAATAGCTTCGTTGATTTGTGTGATATGCAAAAGAAGAAAGATGTTCACAATGATATTCTTAAATTGAAGCTATTTCCTTTTTCGCTTAGAGATCGTGCTAAAGCTTGGTTTTCGTCTTTGCCTAAAAATAGTATTGATTCTTGGAATAAGTGCAAAGATGTTTTAATCTCTAAGTATTTTCCTCCCGCTAAGATTATCTCTCTTAGAAACGATATTATGAATTTTAAGCAACTTGATCATGAACATGTTGCACAAGCTTGGGAGAGGATGAAATTAATGATACGTAATTGCCCCACTCATGGTTTAAATTTTTGGATGATTCTACAAAAAATTTATGCGGGTTGAATTTTGCTTCTAGAAATCTTTTAGATTCGGCCGCGGGAGGCACTTTTATGGAAATCACTTTAGGAGAAGCTACTAAACTCCTAGATAATATTATGGTTAATTATTCTCAATGGCACACTAAAAGATCTACTAATAAAAAAGTGCATGCGATAGAAGAATTTAATGTTTTGAGTGGAAAGATGGATGAACTTATGAAATTATTTGCTACTAAGAGTGTTTGTTCTGATCCTAATGATATGCCTTTGTCTACTTTGATTGAAAATAATAATGAATCTATGGATGTCAAGTTTGTTGGTAGGAATAATTTTGGTAACAGCGCGTACAGAGGAAACTTTAATCCTAGGCCTTATCCTAGTAATTCCTCTAATAATTATGGTAATTCCTACAACAATTCTTATGGAAACTTTAATAAGATGCCCTCTGAATTTGAGACTAGTGTTAAGGAATTTATGAATTCGCAAAAGAACTTCAATGCTTTGCTTGAAGGAAAATTGCTTAAAGTTGATGAATTGGCTAGGAACGTTGATAGAATTTCTCTTGATGTTGATTCTTTGAAACTGAGATCTATTCCTCTTAAGCATGATATCAATGAGTCTCTCAAAGCCATGAGAATTTCCATTGATGAGTGCAAAGAAAGAACCGCTAGGATGCGTGCTAAGAAAGATTGCTTTATGAAAGCGTGTTCTTCAAATTTCTATGAAAATAAAGATGAAGATATAAAAGTTATTGATGTGTCCCTTATTAAATCTTTGTTTTGCAATATGAATCTTGATAATGATGGGACTGAATACGATCCACCTTTACCTAGAAGGCGTTCCAAAAATTCGGAGTTTTTAGATCTTGATGCTAAAATTGATAAAAGTGGGATTGAAGAGAACAAAACCCTAGATATTAATAAACCCACTATTTTGGATTTCAAGGAATTTAATTATGATAATTGCTCTTTGATAGATTTTATTTCCTTGTTGCAATCCGTGCTAAATTCTCCTCATGCTTATAGTCAAAATAAAGTTTTTACTAAACATATCGTTGATGCTTTGATGCAATCTTATGAAGAAAAGCTTGAGTTGGAAGTCTCTATCCTAGAAAACTTTATGATGAGTGGGAACCTACTATTAAAATTAAGATTAAAGATCATGAATTCTATGCTTTGTGTGATTTGGGTGCTAGTGTTTCCATGATTCCAAAAACCTTGTGTGATTTGCTAGGTTTCCGTGATTTTGATGGTTGCTCTTTAAATTTGCACCTTGCGGACTCCACTATTAAGAAACCTATGGGAAGAATTAATGATGTTATTATTGTTGAAAATAGTAACTATGTGCCCGTAGATTTTATCGTTCTTGATATAGATTGCAATCCTTCGTGTCCTATTATCCTTGGTTGACCTTTCCTTAGAACGATTGGTGCAATTATTGATATGAAGGAAGGGAATATTAGATTCCAATTTCCATTAAAGAAAGGCATGGAACACTTCCCTAGGAAGAAAATAAAATTACCATATGAATCTATTATGAGATCCACCTATGGATTGCCTACCAAAGATGGCAATACCTAGATCTATCCTTGCTTTTATGCCTAGCTAGGGGCGTTAAACGATAGCGCTTGTTGGGAGGCAACCCAATTTTATTTTTAGTTTTTTTTGCTTTTTGCTTCTGTTTAGGAATAAATATTTGATCTAGCCTCTGGTTAGATGTGTTTTTATGTTTTAATTAGTGTTTGTGCCAAGTTAAACCTATAGGATATTCTTGGATGATAGTTATTTGATCTTGCAGAAAAATCCAGAAACTTTCTGTTCACGAAAATAATTGTTAAAAATCACCAGAACGTGATAAAATATTCATTCCAATTTCTGATGATCAATAAACAAATTGCCTAGGTCTTCCTATTTTGGCTGATTTTTTTGAGTTCCAGAAGTTTGCGTTAGTTACAGATTACTACAGACTGTTCTGTTTTTGACAGATTCTGTTTTTCGTGTCTTGTTTGCTTATTTTGATGAATCTATGGCTAGTAAAAGAGTTTATAAACCATAGAGAAGTTGGAATACAGTAGGTTTAACACCAATATAAATAAAGAATGAGTTCATTACAGTACCTTGAAGTGGTATTTTGTTTTCTTTCGCTAATGGAGCTCACGAGATTTTCTGTTAAGTTTTGTGTTGTGAAGTTTTCAAGTTTTGGGTAAAAGATTTGATGGATTATGGAACAAGAAGTGGCAAGAGGCTAAGCTTGGGTATGCCCATGGCACCCCCAAGATAATCTAAGTACACCATAAAGCCAAAGCTTGGGGATGCCCCGGAAGGCATCCCCTCTTTCGTCTACTTCCATCGGTAACTTTACTTGGAGCTATATTTTTATTCACCACATGATATGTGTTTTGCTTGGAGCGTCTTGTATGATTTGAGTCTTTGATTTTTAGTTTACCACAATCATCCTTGCTGTACACACCTTTTGAGAGAGACACACATGATTCGGAATTTATTAGAATACTCTATGTGCTTCACTTATATCTTTTGAGCTATATAGTTTTGCTCTAGTGCTTCACTTATATCTTTTAGAGCACGGTCGTGGATTTGTTTCATAGAAACTATTGATCTCTCATGCTTCACTTGTATTATTTTTAGAGTCTTAAAATAGCATGGCAATTTGCTTTAATCAATATCATGAGAAATTCGATGCTTGATAATTGTTTTGAGATATAAAGGTAGTAATATCATAGTTGTGCTAGTTGAGTAATTGTGGAATTGAAAAATACATGTGTTGGAGTTTGTGATTCCCGTAGCATGCACGTATGGTGAATCGTTATGTAACGAAGTCGGAGCATGAAGTATTTGTTGATTGTCTTCCTTTGTGTGGCGGTCGGGATCGCGGGATGGTTAACTCCTACCAACCCTTCCCCTAGGAGCATGCGTAGTAGTACTTTGCTTCGAGGGCTAATAAATTTTTGCAATAAGTATATGAGTTCTTTATGACTAATGTGAGTCCATGGATTATACGCACACTTACCTTTCCGCAATTTTCTAGCCTCTTCGGTACCGTGCATTGCCCTTTCTCACCTTGAGAGTTGGTGCAAACTTTGTCGGTGCATCCAAACCCCGTGATATGATACGCTCTATCACACATAAACCTCCTTATATCTTCCTCAAAACAGCCACCATACCTACCTATCATGGCATTTCCATAGCCATTCCGAGATATATTGCCATGCAACTTTCCACCATTCTGCTTATCATGACATACTCCATCATTGTCATATTGCTTTGCATGATCATGTAGTTGACATTGTATTTGTGGCAAAGCCACCGTTCATAATTCTTTCATACATGTCGCTCTTGATTCATTGCGTATCCCGGTACACCGCCGGAGGCATTCATATAGAGTCATATTTTGTTCTAAGTATTGAGTTGTAATTCATGAGTTGTAAGTAAATAAAAGTGTGATGATCATCATTATTAGAGCATTGTCCCAAGTGAGGAAAGGATGATGGAGACTATGATTCCCCCACAAGTCGGGATGAGACTCCGGACTAAAAAAAAGAGGCCATAAAAAAAGAGAAAAGGCCCAAATAAAAAAAATGAGAGAAAAAGAGAGAAGGGACAATGTTACTATCCTTTTACCACACTTGTGCTTCGAAGTAGCACCGTGATCTTCATAATAGAGAGTCTCTCATTTTGTCACTTTCATATACTAGTGGGAAATTTCATTATAGAACTTGGCTTGTATATTCCAATGATGGGCTTCCTCAAATGCCCGAGGTCTTCGTGAGCAAGCAAGTTGGATGCACACCCACTTAGTTTTGTTTTTGAGCTTTCATACACTTATAGCTCTAGTGCATCTGTTGCATGGCAATCCCTACTCCTCGCATTAACATCAATTGATGGGCATCTCCATAGCCCGTTGATTGGCCTCGTTGATGTGAGACTCTCCTTTTTTGTCTTCCGACATAACCCCTACCATTATACCTTATTCCATCATAGTGCTATATCCATGGCTTGTGCTCATGTATTGCGTAAGAGTTGAAAAGGCTGAAGCGCGTTAAAAGTATGAACCAATTGCTTGGCTAAAACCGGGGTTGTACATGATATGAATATTTTGTGTGGGGAAGATGGAGCATAGCCATACTATATGATTTTGTAGGGATAACTTGCTTTGTCCATGTTATTTTGATAAGACATAATTGCTTAGTTAGTATGCTTGAAGTATTATTGTTTTTATGTCAACATTAAACTTTTATCTTGAATCATATCAAATCTGAACATTCATGACACAATAAGAAATTATGCCAAATAGCATTCCACATCAAAAATTCTATTTTTATCATTTACCTACTCGAGGACGAGCAGGAATTAAGCTTGGGGATGCTTGATAAGTCTCCAACGTATCTAAATTTTTTTGATTGCTCCATGCTATATTATCTTCTGTTTTGGACATTATTGGGCTTTATTATTCACTTTTATATTATTTTTGGGACTAACCTATTAACCGGAGGCCCAGCCCAGAATTGCTGTTTTTTGCCTATTTCAGAGTTTTGTAGAAAAAGAATATCAAACGGAGTCCAAATGGAATGAAACCTTCGGGAACGTGATTTTCAAAATGAACATGATCCAGGAGACTTGGACCCTACGTCAAGGAAGCTTCCAGGAGGCCACGAGGTAGGGGGCGCGCCTACCCCCCTGGGCGCGCCCTCCATCCTCGTGGGCCCCATGTTGCTCCACCGACATACTCCTTCCTCCTATATATACCTATGTACCCCCAAACGATCAGATACGGAGCCAAAAACCTAATTCCACCGCCGCAACCTTCTGTACCCACGAGATCCCAACTTGGGGCCTGTTCCGGAGCTCCGTCGGAGGGGGCATCGATCACGGAGGGCTTCTACATCAACACCATAGCCTCTCCGATGATGTGTGAGTAGTTTACCTCAGACCTTCGGGTCCATAGTTATTAGCTAGATGGCTTCTTCTCTCTTTTTGGATCTCAATACAATGTTCTCCCCCTCTCTCGTGGAGATCTATTCGATGTAATCTTCTTTTGCAGTGTGTTTGTTGAGACCGATGAATTGTGGGTTTATGATCAAGTTTATCTATGAACAATATTTTAATCTTCTCTGAATTCTTTTATGTATGATTGGTTATCTTTGCAAGTCTCTTCGAATTATCAGTTTCGTTTGGCCTACTAGATTGATCTTTCTTGGAATGTGTTCAATCTTGCGGTGTCCTTTCCCAGTGACAGTAGGGGCAGCAAGGCACGTATAGTATTGTTGCCATCGAGGATAACAAGATGTTTTTTATCATATTGCATGAATTTATCCCTCTACAGAATGTCATCTTGCTTAAAGCGTTACTCTGTTCTTATGAACTTAATACTCTAGATGCATGCTGGATAGCGGTCGATGTGTGGAGTAATAGTAGTAGATGCAGGCAGGAGTCAGTCTACTTGTCTCGGACGTGATGCCTATATACATGATCATACCTAGATATTCCCATAACTATGCTCAATTCTGTCAATTGCTCAACAGTAATTTGTTCACCCACCGTAAAATACATATGCTCTTGAGAGAAGCCACTAGTGAAACCTATAGCCCCCGGGTCTGTCTTCATCATATTAATCTTCCAACACTTAGTTATTTCCGTTGTTTTTTACTTTCCTTTTATTTTACTTTGCATCTTTATCATAAAAATACCAAAAATATTATCCTACATATCTATCATATCTCACTCTCGTAAGTGACCGTGTAGGGATTGACAACCCCTTATCGCGTTGGTTGCAAGGATTTATTTGTTTTGTGTAGGTGCGAGGGACTCGCGTGTAGCCTCCTACTGGATTGATACCTTGGTTCTCAGAAACTGAGGGAAATACTTATGCTACTTTGCTGCATCACCCTTTCCTCTTCAAGGGAAAACCAACGCAGTGCTCAAGAGGTAGCAAGTTGTTACAGAATAACAAACGAGCAGCCTGCTTAACTCTAAAAAAACCTATATGTGCCACCAATTATAAGAAAATATTAGTTAGAAGTAGCATCTTCATGAGAGATTCGTTGCTACTTCTAAAGTGAAATTGTGATCAGTTAGACAGAATAGGTGGATTAAGAAGTAATCGAGGCAACAAGCAAGAACAAAATACAAAACTAACATGGATGAACAGTTGGAACGACGTCGGGGTGGAAGATCGCAGTGAAGATGAGACCAGGTTCTGCTATTTCCATCAACATTCGTGCGCCAACTTTCAGTCCGTAACACTTGAGAAAGTTATCCAAGTTCGGCCATAAAAAAAGCAGCAATCTTCTTGGTTCATGAACCCAACTCGAAACTTATATCCATGGCTTTTCTTCACTGTTACCATTAAACTCGTGTATTCAGTTATGGCAAGGCCGAGCATCTTGAGTACATGTGTTCTGGCAGAGCAAGGAATGCACTGCAGGAAAAATAATATGAGAACACAATGTATTCCCTATATCCAAATCTAGAAATACTTTCCTCCTTCACGTCAGTGTTGACCATGGTACTAGTACCTTTTATCCAAATATAGCAATCCAAATTTCCAAATTAGTCGACATCATGTTCAAAAAACCCCACCCTCCCGGATAGAAAAGAGGATTCTAGGAACATACTGTGCGCGTTTTAAAATCCTGTGTTAGGATGAGAAGGAACAAGTGTGGCGTCTCGCCGAGGGCGCAGAAACCTGTAGGGTCCTCGCACTTTGGGCACTGCAAATGAAACACACTAGATTCAGTAGGAAGAAAAATGCATCAACGGCGGCGGCTGCCATCCTAGGAGTACCCGCGACCAAGGGACTTGGATTTATCGGGGATGGATGAAGAATTCGTACCAGGTTCTCCATGAGAAAACCCTATGCAATTGCCGAGCGGGGGTTTTCTCTGAACAAGCAGACAAGGGAGAAGGGATTCAGGCCAAGTGAAATATTGCCGCTTCGTCCGTCCAGCTTACTGCTAAAGCTGGAAAGGTGGGGGTTTTTGTGATTTGATGGCTCATTGGGCATTAATGCAGCGCTAGGATCGGGGTGTGTCTACCGTGCAGTTGTGCACTCTAATTTGGTGCATATGGCATGTGGACCCCGTTGCCGGATGCCCCACATATCAGCGCAAGGAAGTAGAAAGACAGGAGTAACTAGTTATTACACATAAATATATTTTTGACAAAGAGATATTACCTCTGTAAGAAATATAAATATCTTTTATATCACAACTTTATACATAAGAAAAATCAAGGGGAATATATATAACATATATAATTATAAAAAACAAAGTTTTTTTAACACGGTATAGACGAGTTGGTGATGATGGTGTGCCTGTCATCCTGCAATATAGGCCGTCCGATTTATATCTGGCGGATAGGAAGGAAACTATGGCAATTTTGCAAAAAGGTACCCACACACCTCTCCGCATTTGCAAATAAGGCCTTCCCTCGTTCATCCTTTTCTCTCACAAGATAAAATACTCATACAAATGCATCTTGATGTTACGTGCAACGCACGGGCATTATGGGGGTTCAGCTGAGAAATACTCAGACAGGCTCACGGTTCTGGACTTTGGGCCATAGGCCCGTGGGCCTGCATGTTTGGGGGCCCATGTGTTCTACCTCAGCGCTTTTCATATTGCAAGCGGTCGGTACGGCACGGGTTTTAGATGCTGTCGCAAGGCGAATACACAAAATTGAATAAAGCACAGCAGCTGTTGGAATGAAATCAAACGACAGTTCCTAACCAGCAATCAAAGTTGCAATTCTATCAATGATATTGTCGTACTACTTATACACATAGGACACTTGTTTCACCATGCCAGAGTATTACATCAAAATCTCTCGGCGGATAGATCAGTTCGGCAGTACTGAAGAATTTCAAAGTTGATTTGGACCGGCTCTCCTTCCCGAGAAAGTTCGATTTTGACATCATCCCCTACCGCAAGATATGATTTATATTTGAACCTTGACCATCCTTTAGCATCAATCATCATGCGACCATCCTTTGTACTTACGGTATATTGAGCAGGTTCATTCACACCAAGGATGCACATGGTAAGAGAAACTTGGCCGCTGTCGCCCGGATTGTTGAACGACTCCCTCGTTGCTCTAGGAATTCTCTGTTTGCAAACAAGAAGACATACCCAAACAGTTAGATCAACACAGTAAATCATGCAAAACAACATGGAAATAAAAAAGAACAAAACACTTGGGCGGCCAATGCTTACCAAGAAGGTGGACATGTCGGTTTTTGTAAGGACTTTGGTATATGAAGTGCGAACTGCAGCCTAGTCTGTTGCCGGTGCAACTGCTCGTTCGGCTGCCGCTGCACGGGCCGGAGCAGATGCAAGTGCAAGTGTTGGTGCAGGTGCCGAAGCCGCTGCTGCTGCCGGAGATGGTGCTCCTTGTAGAGCTGGTGTCGGTGTCGGAGCAGGTGCCGGTGTCGATGCCCGATCCTCCCGTAGATCAGCCTGATCCGCTGAAGCGGTCGGTGCCCAATCCTCAGCTGGATCAGACTGAGCTGCTACCGCTGTCAGTGCTAGAGCAACTGTCGGTGCTCGATCCGTTGCTGAAGGTGGTACCGATGTGCGAGACAGCGGCGATCGTGTCTGGTCTAGTATGATCAGCTTTCTAACTTGAATAGGCTTCGTGACCGTGATCCAATTTTTTTTCTTCATTTCTTTTAAACGCGAGAAGGACTAATTGTGGCGTTTTTGTTAAACCAAACTGCAGTTCATCTTAGGGATTCAGCTTGTACTCAGACAACAGACTGATCCAATTGTTTCCAGTAATATAAGTGATGGACAGTGCCTTCGTTACTGACACGACATAAGAAGTGAAACCTGCAAAAATAGCCATCGTAGAGCAAACCAAACGGTTTATTCCATGATGAATGTCACATGGCAAAACCTGCATCGTAAAATTGCAGGAAAAGAAAGAAAACATGACATTAAATCAATAAGATTTAGACAGTAAATCAATAAGATTTACTTGATGTGACACGAGTGAATCCTTACCAGGAAATCACTATGTTGAAGTACTAAACAGAAGATTGATCGTCCAACTACGGGTGGCATGCAGGGGCCCCGCCTACTCCCATAAGCAGGACAGTCCAAAGGTCATGACAAATCGTATGGACCGAACATCCATGGGACTGGAAATCCTGGTGGGTGCGATAAACCCTGCAATGCATACAGATATTGGAGTGTAACCATAATTGATAAACCGTCCTCACAAAAAAGATGATCTGGATACTTCAAAATATATAGACTGAATTGAGTGGACAGACATTACAATAGACCGTTCTCAGGACTGACCACACACCAAAAGCGGCAGTACTAATAAACAATACAAGGTTCACAAACACAAATCAAGTACTGAACAATAGTACTTACTACAGACAAGCAAAGTTGCACTAATTAAACTCTGCAGACTATTCTTGCCACCGACCTACAGGATGAACCCCGCATAACTGACTAGGCCATGGACTTCGTGAGTGATGTCTACATGCACCATCACCATCTTGTCAACCTTGGAGAACCTAACAGAGTGGTCTTTCCACTCATAAACATGATCATGAAGACATGCCGCATCAGATTTGTTGGGAAGCTTTACAAGAACCACACCCTTCGTAATCGAAGGCACAACCAGGAAATTGTTGTGGTCAAGTACAGACTCGAGAACACGGCTGACAACAATGCTACAGGAAAACACTAGTTCAGGACACGTGGCGACAAGGACACAGCAGCTGGATAGTTTAGCAGTAGAACTCATCCTCAGGTCTTCCTTCACATGGCATGATTTTGAGAACTTCATCTCCACCACGGACCTGGTTCTAATTCAAACAGAAGCCATATTTTATTACTACCTCCGTTCAGACATATAAGATGATTTTCGATATTATACTCCATATATGACCACATATACGCACAGAAATGAGTGAACAAAGACACTAGAACATGTCTTCAAAGGCATGAGAGCAGAGGGATTACTTGCAATATCCATAACACAAGTTACTGAGGCAAATATACCCTCTTCAAAGGTAACATTGATGTTCATAAAGTACTCCCTCCGTCCCAAAATTCTTGTCTTAGATTTGTCTAGATACGGATGTATCAAGTCACATTTTAGTATTAGATACATCCGTATCTAGACAAATCTAAGACAAGAAATTTGGGACAGAGGGAGTAGTTGAAAGTAATCTATAAGAAATCAGTGTCAACCTCTCGCATGTTTCGGTCAAAAGAGGAATTTAGAACCGTCATTTGGCACACAAAAATCACATTCAAGATCACCCAGAAAGTTGTACTACTAGTACTAGTACTGCGTGTTAGATGAAAAAACACGATCAAGATCGAGAAAAAGATCGTCAAGAAGAGATATTACCTGGACTTGCTTAATGAGGGATCCCGGAGAGGGGGGCTTGGACAGGGCGATGGCTTTGAGCTTGTCTGCGGTAGTCTCAGCGGGGTGCTTGGCTTCTTAGTACCATGAGCCTCGACGGTTTTGGCCAGAGCCATAGACATCACTTTGGCCGGTGCTCCAGCGTCCATCAAGAAACTATCAAATAGAAACAAAAGAAAAGAAACCATAATCACAAACCCAAAAGAAGAAAAGAGAGGGAGTTATATGATCAGTCTCGGGGTTGCAAGACCGGGCCTTGGCCAGAATCAACACCATTGATGCGCTCACCTTTCCTTCTTTGGGAGAGAAGAACAATGGCAGAAGCGGGTCGGGGTTTTCTTGAAGAAATGAGGAACAAGATGAGGGAGAAGCGAGGGTTGGGTAGAGAGGAAGCTGAGAGAGAAGAGTGAAATGATGGTTGCTTCGTCTGTCCAACTTACTGCTGGAAAGGAGGGGGTTTTGTGATTTGACGGCTCATTGGGCATTATTGCGCGCTTCGATCGGGGTAGTCTACCGTCACTCTACTACGGAGTAATTTAGTGCATGGATGGTGACCCGATGCTGGCTGTCCCACACGTTGGCGAAAGTGAGTAATTTAGTGCATGGCTGGAGGAGGATACGCACGGTAGAGCGTGTCCACTGTTTTTCTGAAGAAAAAAATTATTACAGCAAGCGTTTCCACTCTTACGATGGAGGAGTGCGAAACACGACAGCCACTTGAACATACACAGTGCTCCTACTACTAGGCATGTGCAGTGGTTCATACGTCAGTACTACATAATCTTGTTGCTAGTGTAGTAAGATATGACGACGACAAATGATGTTGTGCGCATGTCAACTATATGAACAGTAATGTAGTAACATAGTACCGCTTTCTTGACTGTCCGGTCGAGAATGAATGGTGAGATCAATGTTAACAGAACTAGGTCTACAGCGCACGGAGAGTATGGTGCTACAGTACTCCACGAAACATGAACCATATGAAGCACGAATAGTGTTAGGCAGGGTGTATGAAGGGTGCACGGGATGGGAGCAAAAGTTCCCTTCTCGACCCACTTTTGGGTGTTTGGCAGAGTGCATGAAGGGTGCATGAGTCCACACTAGTAGGTTAACACAAATACACGAAGAGGAAACAACTACTCCGTCTAGGTGTGTAAGTCATCTTACGTTGTGCACTGCGACCAAGGCGGAGAGGAAAACGAGAAAACTTAACGTCTTTTTGCTAATTAATAGCATTGCATGCAATGAACTAACCACTGCATGTCATGTTTATTAGTCTCAAGTCACTGAAAGCATGCATGGCCCACGTCTCTTATTGGTTGATATGTCACAAAACAAGAAACGGGAGGGAGTTAATGTACCGTGCCTAAGTGTTTTGGGATTATTTGGTTTTCGTAAGGTGACTTACACACTATATTGAGATGACAATGCAACCAAACACACCCACACGCTTTGTGCTACAGTGACTGATCTGCACCGTCTGAGTTTGATCCAATGGTCATGTTGCGCCGAGACATGGACATGCCCATGCAGAGGGCGCCTAAACACCACTGAAGTCCCTCTGCTTCTCGAGGCGCACGACGTTGGTGATGCAGGGGCGAAACGGCTGAAAGGCAATGCAATCTATGGGAAGGCGGAGGGAGCCAGCCGAGGAGCGGGGAATCTTTTGGTTTTCACCATGGTAAAACACCAGTCGACGACTTCTCACATCAGGGAGCAGTGGGTTTTACAGGCGGAGTCATCGTGACTAATTCCTGTCGCGCCTGCTCCCGTCAATCAAAAAATTAAAAATCCTGTCGCGCCTGCTCCCGTCAATCAAAAAATTAAAAATCCTGCCGCACTCAAACACCAGAGCAACGCCACGGTGAATGTTTAAATTTACCTGCCGGCAAGTAGATAAAAAAGGGGTGAAAAAACAAATGTGGCGGCGGCCTAGCTAATCGATCGAACTAGCCCAACTAGCTAGCCACCATGCTTCACTGATGTACTCGGCGGGAAAAGTGTTCTTTCGTGATTTGACGACTCATTTATTTACTTGCTTCGGCGAAAACGCGCGGTAGGGCGTCCCACATCAGGAAGAATATATGTGTGCACCACCCGGGAGGACCTCGAAACCGCGCGGTAGGGTGTGCCATGTCTCGGCACGAAGGAAAAATGTGTGTGTAAAAATTTACTGTATCAGACGTAGTACCTATGGTTCCACCTCGGGACCCAGCCAGTCGGTCGAAAACACCTCACTAGCCACACAGCTTCATCATGCTAACATGGCACGGAGGATAGGTGTGGTTAGCTCCGTCTCGACCAGCCACAACGTCTCTTGTTCTAGGCGATTCTTCTATTTTCTAAGATTTTTTTTAGTTGTAATAACACCACAGCAAGCTAGCGCTGCTCTTCGTGTGTGCCCATGCAAAGGTTAGACGATGGAGAGAAGAGAGAGATCGCAGACCTGGGACGCACCAGTAAGTGAGTCAACGGTCATGCACGTGTAGACGAGGCACTCCCTCTACTCTACTCAACGTAATACTGTATGAAATCAAGTTATGGGACAAAGCCAACAACCGTTGTTGTTTCAGGCTATCGACTTACGCTTTTTAGTCCAGGTTGCTAGTTCGAATCTCGTCTTTCAGATTTGTTAGTTTTAGGTCCAAATTTGATTAATGACAAGTGGGACCCCCGTGTGTTGTTCCGATATTTTAGTGTAGGATGGTGTTTTTTAACAAACACTTTGTGCGGTTAGACAAGTAACGGCACAAGTTACACGTATTTTGAAATTTTACGAACAAAAATGACAACGGCATAGAATATCACATCCATCTCGCAGCTTAGATGCTATGGTGATACGAGTTTTTACACTATTGGAAGTGAGATCCAATGGCTTGGGAGTAGTCTTTGTATTTATGCGCAATTTCCAAACTCTCCAAAGGTTTTTTTGCAAATAAAACATTCAGGCCTGGTGTGTGCCGCTGCATCTTGGATTCAACGGCTCCCCGTTGCTCTTGTTAGGTGCTCCCCGTAGCTTAATTACCTGCTACGGTGATATGAGCATCTAGGTCGTATGATCAGTGATCAGATGGCACATGCGTCGTACTTGTACTGTCTGCGCAATTCCCAAACTCTCTCAGCCGTATATTGCAAAAACATTCAAACCTCCTTTAGATCTCCGTGAACTCATATCACCATAGAATCTACGGTGCGGGAGCACCTCATATTCTCCCGTGCGAGAAAACATAAGGTGCTCTCGCAGCTTGGATGCTACGGTGATACGAGCTTCGAGGTCATTTGATCTGAGATCCAATGGCATCTGAGCAGTCTTTGTGCTTGTAAGCAGTGGCCGAACTCTTTGGGGGCTTTTCTGCAAAAAACCATTCAAACCACCGAGGAGGCGTTGGGTCACAAATCCAACGGCTCCGAAGAGCTTGTATCACCAAAGCATCTAAGGTGTGGTAGCACATGATATTCTTACATACAGGAGAATATGATGTCCTCCTTCATCTTAGATGCTACGGTGATACGAGCTTCGAGGTCCTTGGATATGGGATCCATGGGCATCTGAGTAGTTTGTGTACAAATTGTGTGCAATTCTCAAACTCATCAAGGTTTCCTGTAAAAATATTAAGACATCATGTGAGCTGCTATATCTCAGATCTACAAGCTCCAAGCAACTCGTATCGGCATATAGCATCCAAGGTATGGGGGCACATGATATTCTCCCGGGGAGGAGGGGTGGGGGTGCACAACCAATCGGTGGTTGGGAGGGTGGGGACAAATATAATCTAAACAACCCTAAACAGAGCTTCACAATTTTATCTAAGGTCGAGGGGGTGACCCCCGACAATCATAGCTCCACCAAATTAAACACAACATTTGCATGTACTGTAGTACTAGACTTAATATTCATCTTTCAGTTTCATGTTTGTTTTAAATATTGAATTGAGGACCATGCATGTCTTACACTTTACTCCCTTCGTTCCTAAATATTAGTCTTTTTAGAGATTTCAAGTGGACTGGCACATACGGATGTATATAGACATATTTTAGAGTGTAGATTCACTCATTTTGCTCCCTATGTAGTCGCTTGTTGAAATCTCTAAAAGATAATATATTTAGGAACAGAAGGAGTATTTTTGAATTCATGTCATACATGCATGGTTTGGAAAAATAGATGCACTATACTTATTGGATTGTTGTTGTTTTTGTGTGTGGGTGTCATTTGCATTGAAAAACTTAGCAGGGGTACCATGAAATGTGAAATCCACGTTGAGATCACTATATCACAAACTCACTCTAATTCAACAACTCGTCATAAATCAATCACCACGTTGAGATTAGTATTTGCAAGGAAAATACGGGCATTGTAATACACATAGATTCGTTCGGCAACTTAAAAGGTTCCTTTCGTATTCTCGAATGGTAGGACCCAACGGCGTACCAGCCAGACCTTGGCTCGTGTTGATCCTAAAAAAATAAAAAATAAAAAACCGGGCTCGTGTCCTTCTGGTGCGTGCGTGGTACGCACATTAGGCAACCCCAACCAGTCGAGCCTCCGCGTTTTGAGTCGAAATATCTGGGGGCCAGAATTCCAGCCCTAGGAAATTCCCCTCATGTCCACGGTCCATAATGACTACCGATGAACAACGGAGGGATGCTTTAGTAACTAGACAATGTTGTGTTAAAAAAAAGTAACTAGACAACGTTACCTACCGTGCCGAGCACGGTTCAATTCCCTCGGTCGTCGCTCGCCAAGGTCACCCGTCAACTGCATTGCCTAGTAGTATTACTACTACTACACCAGGATGAGCATAGGATTGAGCCCGTTTGTTCGTGCCTAATACTTGAGTTAATATATCAGGCAATGTACTGGTACGGAGGGATTATCCTTTTGCTCTGCATATATAACTTGTCTAAAGTCTAACTAAGCAAAATGTTTGACCAAATCCTTTCTTAAGAAATACAACAGGACAGATGTATGGCTTGAAAATTTATTGCATGATGTAGGTTATGATATTGTTTCGAATCCTGGATCTTAAATTTCAGAAAATCCAAAAGTGACCATAAATTCTTGAAAATGAGCATGGTCACGTGATATGGCACAAATATTACTTCGTAAATTTTTTCTTCAATTTGAGACAAGCTGCTTATGACAAGTTGCACAAATGAAGAGCCAAGGTATTTTGGAACAAAGACCTGTCATGTTAAGGCGAACGCTTTCACTATTGAAACCGTGGGCATTTACGTGCCGCCACGAGTCCTGCTTCTCATCGGCAGGTGCCGTCCGAGCAAGCATGTGAGTCGACGGGAGGCGTGCGAGCAGACCGCTGCGCCGGCTGACAGGGAGGCGTGCGAGCAGACCGCTGTGCAGGCTCACCGGGAGGCGAGCCCTTTGACCAGGCTCCGCCGCCCACCTTCGTCCCAACTGCTCCCACTTTTAATGTTGCCGGCGCCGCAGTTTAAAATCAACCCTCACTACCCGGTATCGCTACAATCTTCTCTCTTCCTCTCTGATTCTCCTGCGTCTACCTCCAACCAGCCTGACCTAAACGTACGCCATGGCGCATCATGATGGTCTGCCCTTAGTCTTCCAGTTTCCTGAGGAAGACACCCAGCCGGAGTCTCAAGAACATAAAGCGCTTTGGGACGGGCTTGAACTGGCCTTGCGGGAAGGCGTCGCGCCTGTCCCCGCTCCCGTTCCGGCTCCCGTCGCCCCGACTGCGCCAGCGCCCATCCCCGTGGCATTGATGGGCTGGGAGCCGCACATTGTCGCCGAGCTTGATGCCACGGGGTTCCACGAGGTCCCCGCCGACTTTCACGCGCCCGTGCACCTGCCAGCGCATGCGCCTGCGCGTGCACTGACGCGCACGCCCGTGCCAGTGCCCGTGCACCTGCCAGCGCATGCGCCTGCGCGTGCACTGACGTGTGTGCCCGTGCCGGTGCCCGTGCACACGAATGTCTCCGTCGCGCCGTTGACAGTGCCTCTCCCCGCGCGGGTGCCAGTGCCCCCCTAAGCGGCATGTATGGCCTCCGTCGACCGCTTCCTTGCACCAACGCCAGTCGCCTCCTCCCGCCAGTTGACTCGCTCCTGGAGACCGAAGTCCAGAACATTGTGGCCTTCCTTGAAGCTAGGACCAACGTCCACGAGTACGCCAACAACGGCGCAAGACGCCGCCGTCGCCGTCGCTCAGTGGCCCGACGACACACAGAGCACGGCAGAGGAGCCGCTTCCCACCGCAAGACGCCCCCGCCGCCGCTGCGTAATCTAAATTTGCCATGAAAAACGTTCGGATTGCCATGCTTAAAATCCGAACGTTTATCATTTCCGTTTATTTTAGATCGATCGTCGTATAATTTAAAGTTGGAGTCAGACTGAACGAAATCTATGGTTTGATCGATTGAATGTTCTGTTAGAGCCGTATCAAATTATATATAAAACGTCATCAAGCCACATGTATTCCTTGTCATCCAACGACCTAGACTGCTTCAATGTCGAGCGCTCAAGACGTTTAGTGTGCAGTTAATTTCATGCCAAAAATAGTGCTAATCACATAATAACACGCAAATAATATCCAACTTAATATCCGCATGCACTTAATATACTTCCAAATTAACGTGCATTGCACGTACACACTGACTAGTGCTGCTAGCACGTGAAACTAGTGCCGTAACTTATGAATGCGTCCAGATATGGTCAACGGCAACATCGCCCGCGAATTCTTCGTGTATGCCCGTGCGTCTAAACGCAGAAAGGGAGGAGAGAGAGAGCACACATGGAACCCACCAGTAAGTGAAGGCGAATAGTACTAAAATAATATTACATGTTATCAATTAAATAGGCTGTGGTAATATAAAAACATTATGTGAACAAAGGGAGGTACAACAAACATTGTTGTTCTACGTATGTTGCCTATTGACGTGCGGCTTGAAGGCCCTGGTCGCATGTTCGATCCTCGTCCTTTATTTTTTAATTTGTATATGGGTCCAAATTTGTTTCATGACATGTGGGCCCCTCGGTGTGTAGTTTGTAGCACTTTAATTTGTGGGTCCAAATTTGTTCCATTCCAAGTGGACTATCGGTGTGTAGTTTTGTAGCTTATTTATAATAATTAAAGAGAACAACATAGTTTTTGCAATAATATCTTGGTGCGATGTTGAAGCTGAGAAAGGACGTGCGAGAGAGCGATGACCGAGCCAGAGGGAAATCAACTAGGGGAGTTGCGGGGGTTGCAACGGTGTTTCGAGTAGTTGTGGGCCGAATGCTACGAAAATATAATCTAAACCGACCGGAATAAATGCCTACACAAATTAATCTAAGGTTGGAGTGCCCCTCGCAATGTAAATAGCTCCGGCTTTGCGAGGGTGGAGAGGTAGCTTCAATGTGTGGAAGATACGGCGTGAGAAAGCGAGGTCAATCAAGAGACATATAGATAGAGAGACAAAGTGAGTGTCATCCGACATTCATGGAACAAATATATATGCTCTGGAGAGATATTGTCCGATTGAGCTTTTGGCAAGGGTGAGGGCTGTAAGATAGAGCTTGAGAGATGATCCAGTTACAGACGTGTAGATATATTTTGTGCGTGGGAGGAAGCAAGGTCGATCGATCACATAGGGTCGTCGTGCAATCGAAAGAGTGAGACGGGTTGGAGAGAGTGGCCTAGATAGACAATGTGCGTGAGAGAGTATACAATGTGAATAAGTCGAGTTGGGCTCAAACATGGTGATATATCGTTTTTGTCCGAGAAAGTGCGAGGTCACTCGAGACATACAAAGAGAGAGAGAGAGAGAGAGAGAGAGAGAGAGAGAGGGAGAGAGAGAGAGAGCGAGTGTGGCCCGCCATGAGGTCGAAAGAGTGGGGGCGGCTTCGATGGACTGACCTAGATAGACAATCTGTGTGAGAGAGTATAGAGTGTGTCGATCGAGGCCCGAACAGGGAGATATATCATTTGTGTGTGAAAGAAAACGAGGTTAAACGAGACTCAGATAAAGAGAGCGAGATTGAGCGAGTGTGGCCCGCCGTGTGGAAGAAAGAGTGAGACAGTGTCGAGGGAGTGACCCAGATAGACAACGTGCGTGCGTGCGCACGAGAGGTTGGGGGGCTAGATAGGCAATGCATGTATTTAGCGCGAGAGGGTGAGAGGGAGAGGGAGAGAGAGAGCTCGGCATGGGGTGCAATGGCGGGTGTGTGAGGTAAATACATTTCGTAACAGAGTGGAAAAAGGGGGTTGTGTAGTTGAGAGAGTTAGAGATTGAAACATGGAGAGAAAGAATGGGTGTGTGTTGGAAACCGATAGCTTCCTAAGGTGGTTAGGAGAGGAAGATTG